>NC_139218.1:98925241-99230241 GCF_055691185.1 Crinia signifera | reverse complement strand
ACTATCTTCAATGACATTGCCTTTTATGGTAATTTTTTTTTTTTTTTCCTCCTTGCGTTCAAATAAGCGTAACTTTTTTAATTTTCCGGCTATATAGACACATGAGGGCTTTTTTTTTGCGGGACAAGTTGTACTTTGTAATGGTACCATTTACTATACCGTATAATATTCTGGGGAATCAGGAAATAATTCAATGTGGGGTAAAAAAAAAAAAAAACGCCATTCCACAATTTTGCGCTGGTTACGGTTTTTTTGAAGTTCATATTTCGTTTAAAATGATAGGTTATCTTTATTCTATGGGTCGTTACGATTCCGGTGATACCAAACTTATATAGTTTTCGTTACATTTTACCACTAAAAAAAAAATTAGAAAATGTTACGGTTTTTCGAATTTGCTTCGCGTCGCCATGTTCTGCGGCTTATAACTTTTTTATTTTTCCACCTACGGACCTGGGTGAGGGCTCATTTTTTGCGGGCTGAAGTGTACTTTTTAATTAATACCATTATGGGATATGGGCGACTTTCTGATCTCTTTTAGCTATTTTTTTTTGGGTAGGCGATGCGACCAAAAAACGTAGTTTTGGCGTTGGGGATTATTTTCCGTTTACGCCTTTAACCGTGCGGGATAACTAATGTTATATTTTAATAGATCGGACTTTTAGGAACGCGGCGATACCAAATATGTTTATTTTTTTATTTTTTATTTATTTTTATTTGGGAAATGGGGAAAGGGGGGTGATTTGAACTTTTAATATTTTTTTTTTTTTTTTTTTTTTAAACTTTATTATTTTTTTTTTTACTTTTACTACAAGGCCCCCTAGTGTACTTGACCACTAGGGGGCGCGATCGCCTGTACTAGGTTCAGCCATAGAGCTCTATGGCTGAACGTAGTGATTTTATGCACTTCCTATTACATCCTGCCTCAGGCAGGATATGATAGGTATGCAGACACGGCCAGCACAGGGGTCTACATTAGACCCCTGGCTACCATGGCAACCGATCGGCACCCTCCGATCTCGCTGCGGGGGGCCCCGATCGGCGCCGGAGGGGGGCGCCCCCCCTCCGATCAGCTATTTAAGCACTGCGGTCGCTTTGCCCGCGGTGCTTAAAGGGTTAAACGGCCACGATCGGCGAACTCGCCGCTCGTGGCCGTGAGAGCAGGGACCTGGCTGTAATATACAGCCATTACCTGCTCTCTTTCAAGCCAGCTCACTCCGTGAGCTGGCTTGATTCCCCCGCAACCGACATATGACGTAAATGTACGTCATATGTCGGGAAGGGGTTAAACAATTATATATATATATATATATATATACACACACACACACACACACACATGTTAAGTATTGAGTATCCCTTATCCGAATATCCATTACTCAAATTATTGCGAAAACCATACATTCCAGAAAGTGAAAAAATATAATTTTTTTTGCTAAAAACTTATTGTGGAAATTTGTAACAGCACTACTGGTGACATGATATGTAACAGCACTACTGGGGACACTATATGTAACATACTGGGGACACTATATGTAACAGCACTACTGGTGACATGATATGTAACAGCACTACTGGGGACACTATATGTAACAGCACTACTGGGGACATGATATGTAACTGGCATTAAATATGTGCAAGAAAATTATTGTTTCGCATTCAAATTCAGTGCCTGAGATAGTACACAAATTTTGTTTCATGTTTTGAAACCTTGTTTTTTGAACAAATGAAATATATGTGTGCGTATTACATGTGGTTGATGTGTTTATACAGCATAAATGCAAGATACTTAAAAATACATAAATAAATAAATATTCTAAAATACGGAATAATCTGTTATCCAAAATTCTCCTGCCTAGATGATATATGCATTTTGGATAAGGGATACTCAACCTGTGTGTGTGTGTATATAGTATATATATATATATATATATATATATATATATATATATATATATATCTATATATATATGTGTGTGTGTGTGTGTGTGTGTGTGTATGTGCGTGTATATATCATATAAATAAATTAATGTGTCCTTGATTTTTGTTTTAGATGTTGACATTGAAGCTGCATGTGATGCTGAAGAATAATGACCAAACTTTATCAGCATAGTCTAACTGTGTGCATATCTGGATTTACCTGGATTTACCCAGATTCACCCGGATCTCAAAATGGGATCTTATTGGCTATCCGGCAGTGGGTAGCCAATTAGATCCTGTTTTGAGATCCAGGTAAATCCAGGTAAATCTGGGTAAATCCAGGTATGCACATCCCTAGACAGAACCATCACCCAGAGCACTATCCTGGAAGGGTGCAGCTATAATCAGCTTTCACATCATTCCAACTCACCTGTCTATCTTCAGCTTCAGCCAGCCTCCCCACCAGGCAATTGGTTAAAAAGGAGCTTAAATCATCCACCTGCTTGCCGAACCCTTTGCTACAGCCCCGGCTTTCACCACCACTCGCCTACATGTGACAATAAATATTGTCTATTATATATATTATACCTGGGCTGCATGCAGAGCTGGTCGCAATAAAAAAATTGCTCCCAAAATGCTGTTTCATGTACTTCTTGTTACATTTGCTGCTGTATCACATTTAGTAACTTATTTATATCAGTGACTCATTATCTCACTAACTGGGTTTAGGTGAACTAATAGCTGACGAGGGTTCCTTGATACATAGGGGTGATTGTGCCCCCAAACGCAAGGCTGCAAATGGATGTTTATGCTAAACATCCACTCGCATGTGTGCAGGGAAATCGGCATGCGAGGAGGGCGGGCATTCATGCGGCGTTCAAATGACCCACAAAGAATTTTACAGCTTTGCAGGTCAACCAGAATCACTCCAATGCTCTTATATCTGAATAATAACCTCACACCAGTTACTGACCTTCGATTTAGAATTAGCCAATCAGAAGTAGCCATGGACCAGTCCCCCACAGATGCTTCTAGTTTATAGGCTCTTAAATACAAAATTTGCAGAAAGATGACATTTAGCATTGTTTTGAGGTCCACATTTAGTGTGAAGAACTAAAGAACAGAGTGAAAAAAAAAAGATATATATATATATATATATATATATATATATATATATAAACAATATATCAGGAGTGGTGCGCTGACACCTGCAACAGATCAACCCTTTATCAAGGTTCCACTGAGTTAGTCTAACTCAGGTTAAAAACACTAGTCCATATAAATCTTCTTGGACAGCAGCTCCTCGATGTAAATGTCCAACCCCATGGGCAAAGAGGTGTGGACAGTCTGGAACAAAAGGAGCAAAGGGGGCGCCTATGGTGTATTACTGTTTTATTTTTTTAAAACAAAGTAAATATGGGTATAGCATCCGTACCAAAGAATTCATCCGCTGTGGGCTAACAATACCACATGGATTTAGCATAAATCTCCCACTGGCACAACAGCTTCACAGTGAACCACGCCATTTGAGTTGTTAATACGGACTCATGAGACCTCTGGCAGTGTCCAGCAGCGTCGGATACGGCACCGGTCCCGGCGGCTTCTATGTGGCTGGGTCAATGAGGGAACTCCTTGCGTCACTCTGGCCATGCCCCAACGTGTTTTGTCTTCAGACTTCGTCAGAGGGGTCAGAGAGTGTCAAATACTTTGTTTTTAAAAAATAAAACGGTAATACACCCTTTGCTCCTTTTGTTGGTCGGCACTCTCGTCGATAATAGTAAAGTGCCCCGGTGCCTACCTCGCAATAATGTATGGTGGATGGGTCTCCGGAGATCCCAGCGAAGTAGACCCCAAAAGACCAGGCGGCACTCGACAGGCTTTGGAAGATATCCACTTTTTATATAGTTACAGTGCAATCATACAAAGGTGTCTGACCTGACACCTTTGTATGATTGGACTGTAACTATTGGACTGTAACTATGCATAGTTGGCGAGGCGCTCGCACAGGGGGTCGGGCGGGATGAAGGCGGTCAGGGGGCGGTCGCAAACACTGGGTGAGCCCAAGAAAATGCTGGGCATCCCCATTTGAATGCAGACAGGTACCTGCCTGCCGGGGGCGGGCGGGCGGCTGATGTCACTGAACCTGGGTACTGGGTACTCAGACCCCCCCCCCCCCGCGTGTGCCACTGCATTGATGCGGGATCACGGCAGATCACAATCCACAGCCTTTATTGGCAGAGCGGGCCCGACAGATTCTGAAGTCGGGCCCGCTCTGCCAATAAAGGCTGTGGATTGTCGGTATCCGGGCCGCAGATCAACAATCCATGTACGTTTTCGAGGCCCCACTCCCTTTGCGCCCATCGGCAGATGGGACATTGAATCCCGTCTGTCGTTATGCGGTCGAGCTGACCGCAAACAGGCCTGGATCACGGCTGAGGGTGGGGATCGACAGTCGTGATCACACATTGCATACCCCCCTAATTCTCTTAAATTTTAGGGAAAACCACAGAGACTTGGTACCAAGTTTTAATTAAGCATTTGGAAGTTTCCAATTAACTGAATTAGCCAGTAATTACTTAACTTCCGAAACTGTATCTTTTCCTGCAACAAAGGGTAGTGGTGTGTGAGAGTGTGTAAGTATGTGTGTATGTGAGTGAATGTAAGTGTGTGCACCTTTATTTATTTACAGTTTCTTATATAGTGCAGCAGATTCCGTTGTGCTTTACAATTGTAGACAGTGATAAAACAAACTTGGAGGTAAGAGGGCCCTGCTGCAAGCTGTTAATGGCGATTAAATATGACCAAAGAAACAATAAGTGAAATGCACAGGTTACGTAGTATGTCCGTGACCTGCGTACCTTTTATACCTAGCTACGTGCGAACAAAACGTAGCACAGCGTAGCGTACCTTTATTGTATATTATACACCAAAGAACCAATACCTTAATAAGAGATCCTTTCGCAGTACTCTGACTCTAATCTGCGAATATACCTCTTAGGACAGTGTCCGAAATATACCTTATCGCTACTTGCGAATAACAGACACAACCACAGTATAGAAGTAAGGAGATAGAAACTCCGTAATAGGATGTATTTAAGTCCCTAATGGACAAAAGGGGGTTACAGGAATAGAAAATACAGGTATAACAAGTAATACAATAGTCTAACAATGAGTATAATAATTAGGCACTGCTAGGGGAAGAAAAAAACAGATACAGGATACAATCAGCCCACAAATTAATAAAAGAAAGTACAGTGAATGCAACCGTTTACCGTCTCATCAAATATGCGCAGCGCAGTCCGGTCGGAGCTCGCTATCGTTCAGGGTTGAACTATAGCCCGGTCGAAGGTCAGGGAAAGGAAGATGTGCCGAAGTGACCGAGGCCGCCCTGGGTCACCTATCTTATAGGGTCAGAAGGGGGAGGTCAAAGGCCATTCCTATTGGTCAGGGTTCGTATGTCAAGTCCTCTGTGATTGGGGCAAAGGTGCAGGGGGAAGGTGAACTTTGGAGTCCTTTGTCTGTTGGTATCGTCGTCAGGGGTTGTAAATACCAGTAGAACCGGTTACAACTAGATTCCTTTGTTATACACTTTTTAACAGAAACTGTCTTGGGAATATGGATTTTGTCCATAACTATCGGGCCGTATGGATTGCGATTTATTCGCAATGACCGGAATACTGCGCATAAGAAACGGAACGTAACGGTACTAAACATTATACAGACGGATGTATGCAATGCTAACTAAGCTATGTGTGGTGCTCTAAACCTTTAACTATATTTTATTTAGTGTCAGTATGTTATTATGAATTTATGTGTAATAGTATGGCTGCGCTTCTGGTCCACTTTGTCACACAGACTCGGGTATGGAAACTTTATTTGCGCAACTCTGCGAACCAAAATGGCGGCCATACTATCCTAAAATGGCGTGTATGCAACTCGACTTTAACAGTCCACCCTTTGACAGTAAATATAAAACTGTCACAGTACAAAACATTTTACATAACAATACAGAAATTCATAATCCTAACAGAGAAATTGGGATCCGTGAATTAAACATATAAGGGGAGTAAACCATCTGCTCTTTGGCCGATCCTGGATCATGGATAAACGATGGGCCGCATTTATCGAACAATCTACTCAGGGTGACGAAGGATAATGTACAATTTTTGGGATAAAAATAAAAACAAGGGAGGTTACAACATATACACTTTCACAAATATGGTTTCTTTAAAGGGTGGTGGTTTCGATTCTAGGGTCATATACCAAACCCTGGTCTTCCTCTACATCTCTCGTTCTTACACTCATGATTTCAGTACGTTTTGTCTTTCCCCGGGTCACCACCTTTAAACATTTGAACAATAGCACAAAAACTATGATGGTACCACCGATACAGAGAAGGAGTTTTCCTATGTTTGCTATGATTCCTTGCGCCCATTCTCCTAAACCAGAGAACCAGTGCATTGGATTCAACCAGGAGGTCCATTCGCTAACTTTGTTACCTATTTCTACCAGGCTGATATTGTGTTCCCTTCTAAATTCCCATTTAAGCTGAAGAATCTCATCCATCCAATGATCGATGATTTCTTCTGGGTCTTCAGTATTGTTGGTGATATATGTACAACATTTCACCCCAAACTGTGTAGAGAGGGTGACACAATATCCTCCTGTCATAGCTGTCAGATAGTTCAACACCATCCGATGTTGGACTAGCTCTCTTTTATACGCTTGTAACTCTTTCCCAGTGTATCTAAAGGTGTCATCATAAATCTCAGTGATGTAATCTACCAAGCTGGCTAATGCTTGGATATACTTAAAATTTATGACTCCTCTGGCGGTATGGGTGATATCTAATGCAATGAGGAGTTGGATACCGAATGACTCGTGTATCAATTCGGAAGCTAGGGGTTCTTTCTTGATTGTTAAATCCCTTTTATGGATTTGGTCATAATGGGTATGAGTGTAAGGAGGAGGTACACTTCTGTGTATGCTTACCATTTCATCATGTGTAAGGGTCATCACTTCAGGTAACACTCTACCTAAATAACAAATTCCAACGTAGTTCATGGAGAGCCATTTGTATGCCCTTCTACCACAAATATAATAAACATCGTCAGGGAGAAAATAAGGGACAGAGTATTTCATGATTTTGTCACACATTATCCATAAGAACATTCCCGTCCCCTGCTCCCTGACTTGTTCCTCACAGGTCTCTGGCTGTAGGGTCATATTACAGTAGCCGGCTGATACTCTGCCGGCCATCATTTTACTTTTCTTCACAGTGTAGACATATTTATAGTGTCTCCCACTGGTGCGGATCTTTAACAATAATTCCTTATCAATAGGCTCTCCATCTGGACGCTGGGAGTAAGTTATTGTCTGGTTGTGCCATGTCACTTCCCATGTACCAATCATTCTGGAACTAGAGAAGTTCATACATACCAGGGACTTATCCACTTGGTATGGGTGTAATCTAAGACTAGGGGACCTGGTATACAGGTATCTCTTATCCAGTGGCCTCCCTTTATTTAATACGCTTATCTCAGAGATATTAAGCGGGTATGGGACTAGGCCTACACTACTCCTTTTATGTAGTACTTGTGAACACACCCAGCATTCTGTTTGGTTTAATACCTTACCCACTAGTGAGTGGTAATCACTCAAGGGATGTCGGCCTGTAGTTGCCTTACTTGTTGACTGACATCGCTGGATGCATTCTTCTTCCATTTTCGGTTGACAATATCTACAGACACAGTACTCACCAGACAATAACTCATCACATAGTCCTTGAACTACGTTTTCCTCATACCTTTTACCTTCTCCTGTTATGGGTAAAGTATCAAGCTGGTTTAGGGATTCTACTTCACCCATATCTGGGTCCATTATTACACTGTCAGAACTCCGCTCCGATCGCTCTAGGATGTGGCAGCCACCGAGTATCCTTGGATGAAGAAGAGGAAACAGAAAGAAAACAAGGAAATAGATGTATAACTGTGAACCTGTTGCTTGGAGTCCTTCCATCATCTCTACCAGGGGACTTTTATTTGCTCTGCTCTTTGACCTTTGTTCGCTCAGGTTGCTTGACCTTGGCTGCCTTTCAGTCTTCCCGGAACAATGCTTCTAGCGACACTTCTTCTCTTTCGCTCTCTGCACACGGGAACTCTGGGTTACTGGCTTTCTTGCAGTGGGACGAATGTATCCAAGTCTCTCTCTCTGCGACTTTAATTGATGTAGTGCTGGTCAACAAAACTTGGTACGGTCCTTCCCAACGGTCTATCAAACAACCTGAGCGTAAAAAATTTCGGATCATAACAAAGTCTCCTGGTTTAAGATTATGACAATTTTCGATAGGCATATCAGGTGTTAATAAATTCAGCTCCTTTTGTTGTTTCCTTAGCTGTTTGTTTAGCTTTAGGATATACTGTACAGTTAGCTCATTGTTACACTTGAGATCATCCTGTGGGTCTATCATGACGTGTGGCTGCCGACCAAACAATATCTCGAAGGGGGACAAGTTGAGCGGAGCCCTGGGAGTGGTCCTAATGCTATACAGCACAATAGGCAGTGCCTCTGGCCATAACAACCCTGTTTCAGCCATAACTTTACCCAATTTGTTCTTAATAGTACCGTTCATCCTCTCAACTTTGGCGCTTGCCTGGGGACGATATGGAGTATGAAGTTTACTATTAATCCCCAGGAGTTTACACATGATTTGGAAGACCTCTCCTGTGAAATGAGTGCCTCTGTCACTCTCAATGACCTTTGGGATACCATATCTACAGACAAACTCTTGACATATTTTCTTTGCTGTAAAGGTAGCAGTGTTGGAGGCCGCGGGGAAAGCCTCCACCCAGCTGGAAAACATGTCAACACATACTAATACATATTTCAAATTTCTACAGGGTGGTAACTGTATGAAGTCGATTTGTATTACCTGGAAAGGGCCTTCTGTAGGAGGGATGTGGGATGGCTCTGTTGGGATGGCTTTTCCAATGTTCTTCCTCAAACAGGTGAGGCATGACATTGCCACTCTACCTGCTTGAGAAGCGAACCCTGGTGCACACCAGTAGGCCTTTACCAGCTTGCACATACCTTCCTTCCCAAGATGTGTCAGCCCATGGGCCGCCTCGGCTAGACTAGGAAGGTATGCCCTGGGGGCCACTGGTTTCCCGTGTCCATCTCTCCAAAGTCCGGTGGACTCTTGGCCACATCCCTTCGACTTCCATACTGCTCTTTCCTGTGGGGAACACAAATTCTGCATGTCTATCAGTTTGGATGTGGATACCATGTTCAGTGTACAGAGGTTTGTAGGATGAGTGAGAATATTTACAGGGCATGCGGCCCTTTTCGCTGCCTCATCAGCGTGGCTGTTACCAAGGGACACCGGGTCCTTCTCTGATGTCTGAGCTTTGCACTTGATAACAGCCACTCTGTCTGGAAGCTGGATAGCTCCCAGAAGTCTTCTAATGTATGTCGCATGCGCCACTGGTGTGCCAGCCGCCGTCATGAAATTTCGGAGGCGCCATAGGGCTCCAAAATCATGTACTACTCCGAAAGCATATCTGGAGTCGGTATATATGTTAACTGATTTTCCTTTGGCCAGTTCACATGCTCTGGTCAGTGCCAGCAGTTCTGCTACTTGTGCTGAGTGAGGTGGTCCCAAGGGTTCGGCTTCCACAATACCTTCTCCATCTACTACCGCGTAGCCTGTGCACAGCTCTCCCGTCTCCGTTTGTCTATGACAGCTACCATCAGTGAATAAGGTTATGTCTACCTCACTTAATGGGCTGTCGCTTATGTCAGGACGTGCTGTAAAGGTCTGATTCAGGTAGGTCATGCAATCATGTTTGTCCTCACCTTCACTAAACTCTGCTTTACCATATTCAGCAACATTCCCATCACCCTCCACCCTTTGTGCCTTGGAGGGCACATGAGGAAGGAATGTGGCTGGGTTTAGTGTGTTGCATCTTTTGATGGTAATATTTACAGGGGCCATCAGCGCCAGTTCCCACTTGGTGAACCGTGCTGAGGACACATGACGTGTTTGGGCAGAATTTAGGAGGGCAGAGACAGCATGGGGAGCATGAACAGTTAAATTGTGTCCTAACACCACATCCTCACTCTTGTTTACTAGTTGTGCTATTGCGGCCACACTTCGTAAGCAAGTTGGGAGTGAGCGTGCTACTGTGTCCAGCTGGCCACTGTAGTACGCTACTGGTCGGTTGGCATCACCATGTTTTTGGACAAGTACTCCTGCCACACACCCAGCTGATTCAGTTCCGTACAGTTCAAAGGGTTTCCCATAATCTGGCATTCCCAGTGCTGGGGCCTTTGTTAGGCTCACCTTTAGTTCCTCGAAAGCCAGCTCAGATTCCTCAGTATGAGAGACCCGGTCTGGCTTAGTTGAGGAAACCATCTCTTGTAGTGGTAATGCCAGAATAGAGAATCCTGGGATCCAATTGCGACAGTATCCACACATGCCTAGGAACGTACGGATCTGGTGCTGGGTCTGTGGCAGTACCATGTTTTGAATCGCTTGGATTCGGTCGTCGGTGAGGTGTCTCAGCCCTTGGGTAAGGCAGTGGCCCAGATACTTAACCCTGGTCTGGCATAATTGTAGCTTATCCTTTGATACTTTATGCCCTGTCTCTGAGAGGTGCATCAGCAGCTGTCTAGTGTCATCCACTGATGACTCCAGTGACTCAGAACACAACAATAAGTCATCGACATATTGTATTGGTATCGAACCACTCATGGGTTGAAAGGATTGTAAACAATCATGCAAGGCCTGGGAGAAGATGCTGGGGCTGTCTATGAATCCCTGGGGGAGTCGTGTCCAGGTATACTGTACTCCTCTGTAGGTAAAGGCGAACAGATACTGGATGTCAGGGTGTAAAGGGACAGAGAAAAACGCAGAACACAAATCAATGACTGTGAAATGAGTACAGTGAGGTGGGATTTGCATTAGGATGACAGCTGGGTTTGGCACTACGGGGAATTGGCTCTCAACTACTTTGTTTACCCCTCTTAGATCCTGCACTAGTCTGTAGCCCCTCCCCCCGCTCTTTTTCACAGGAAAGATGGGACTATTGGCCGTGCTGGAAGTTCTAACTAGGATTTCCTGTTGGAGCAATCGCTGGATCACTGGGTATACTCCTAGCTCAACTTCAGGTTTTAAAGGGTATTGCGGTATTTTTGGGGCTATCCTGCCTTCTTTTAAGCGGATCTCTACTGGAGCTACATTTGCCATCAGCCCAGCATCCTGTCTATCTTTAGTCCAAAGGGAACTCGGTATTTGTGCTGTAATTTCAGCTACCCTAGATGGATTCGACTCTATAACAGTGGAATACAACATTAGCCTCTGAGGACTGTCCAGCATATCTTGCACCTCTTGTGTAAGATTTCTAGGAGTGTCCAGAAATACCCCATCGGGGGTGCAATAGATGACACATCCCATTTTACATAGTAAATCTCTGCCCAGGAGGTTAGTCGGGGCCGCTGCAGCCAACAGGAAAGAATGTTTGGTATGCAGGGGCCCGATTGTAACCTCCGCTGGTTTCGTCAGTGGGTAATGTTGTATTTTTCCTGTTACCCCAATTGCTGCTACTGATTGGTCAGTGAAACCCAAGTGAAGAGGAGTGTTGAGAACAGATCTGGCCGCCCCTGTATAAACCAAAAAGGTTTGCCTTACTCCAGCTATATCAACCTTTACCTGAGGTTCCTCTCTAAGGTGTTGTGTTAATCTAACTGGCTGTAGGATACAGGTATGACCTGTTTCCTATTGTCTTACCTGGGTTGCCCTTAGTACAGTGTCAGCCATCAGATGGGGAGGAGGCATGTTGCGTGACCTGTCTGACTCCTCCCATTGTCTAGGGGCTGGGTATCTCCGTGTCTCACCCTGGTGAGATTCCCATTCTCGCCTATGTGTTTTGTAGCTCCTGGGGTTTCCTGCTTTGCATTGAGTTGAAATGTGTCCCTCCTTGTTGCAATTGAAGCAGATTATTGGCTTTCTACCTGTTTCTCTGGTGTTCTGATGGTATGGGGTCTTGTTAGGGGCCTTACTGAAAGCTTGGATGCTAACCATCATTAATTTATCGGTTTGCAGCTCTCTGTGTTTCTTAATGTTACGGTCGTGGTCCATGGCAGATTCCCGTAGGGCATCCACTGTCATTCCACGCCAATTTGGGAAAGAAGTTTGGACTCTGGCTCTCAGGTTTTCTCTAAGCCCTTCCACTAGCACAGAGACAATCATCTCCCTCAGGTGGGGGTCGTCCTTAGGCTCGGAGACACCAGTGTATTTTGATACCGCTAGCAAGGCCTTAGCGAAATAATCAGCAGCAGATTCACCATCCTTTTGCTTGATGGTGAAAATCTTGCTATATTCCACTGCCGCAGGAAAATATACTCCCAATTGTAAGTTGATTAGGCGTATATTTTCCTGGTTGATCTCATCATTTATCTCCTTGTCCACTTTCAATCCACTATCCTGAATGAATTTCGGGATATCTATGTGGGTAGGGAGACAGGCCCTCAACATGATTCTCCAATCCTTGTTGGTGGGCTCATCAGAGTTTCCCAGATCCCTTACAAATTTCCGGCTCAAAGCCAGATCTTTCCTAGGATCAGGGAAATCTGTAATGATGGACCGCAGCTCTAACCGTGTCCATGGGTTTAACATGGTCATCTTTCTGGTAGGTATCACACCCTCTCTGTCTGCCTTACCATAGGGAACCTCCAGTGTGCGTACAGGGTATGTTTGTACCACATCCGCATTACTGGGACCTGATGGGGAGTAGTCTGTGTCTTAAGAATTTCTATGTGCTTCACTCTCTTCTTACGACTGGAGAGTAGACATATTTCATCTTTTACTGCCGATAAGATTTCTGGATCAAAGCTACCAACACTGGGAAATTCTAACTTGCTGCCTTGTGTCATCTTTTTCCATTTCTTTTGGTAAACAACTGCTCGTTCACCGTGCTTACAGCACATAATGAAGGCTGCCGACCCTTTAGGTCGACTAGCTTCCTCCCTAACTGACACGTTATCACTGCGTGACCCGTTTTTACCCATAATTACAGGAATAAACGTTCACAGCTAGTAGACACCGGTGGGTTATTACTTCTTGAGAGCTCCCCAAACACTCACTTCTCAGCGACCTAAAACGTTCCCACAATCAAGTGAGGCGCGAAGGGTACGAGGCAATAATACTCAATCACCAAGTCTTTCAACTAGTAGCGAACTACTAATCAACTTGCAAGGTGCGGCCAGGTCTTTTTCCAGGACACAACAAAACTGTTTTTTCCTGTATCCCCAAAAACTGGTATTTCTAAAGCAGCTGATCGGATCACTGGGTTCCGATTTAGCTTCTTGTACCCTCCCGGTGGATCAAAATAGGTAGTTCCACGGAAGGGGCAGTTCCTATGGGCACGTCGTCACGTGCACCCTGTCCTACACTGGACTGTCCTACACTGGACTACACTGCGCTTGAGTCGTGCCGTCACACATCCGTTCACCTCAGTATTGTTTCACACTGGATGCTAGTTACACCTTGGTCTTATGCTTAAACTTGAAATATTTCTGTACAGAAAAATCTTCCCAGGCTGGTAGCTTCTCACTAGGTACTTATGCAGGTATAAATCCCTTTTAAATAGCTATAGGAATCTATTAAAATAATGCTTGAGTTGCTTGTTTATAAGAAAATGAACAAAAAGAAAAACTTATTTTCTCTTATTAATCACCGCTTTATCCACAGTATATTACTATACTGTTTTAAATAAAGCTAGTGATTCAATACTGTTCACCTTTGAGTTCCTATGTGTGCTGCATGTGCAGTGCCAGTGAACAGCCACGTGTGTACGTGTGTTTTGTTAAACCTGTTCACAGGCCGCCGATGAATCGGCCACCCACGTGTTCTATAGTGTATTTGCAAGGTTGCGCTTGGGTTTTGCTATACGCAGTAATTGCGCCTAAATGTGGAATAAATCCCTTAACTTCGTCCGAAAGTTACGTATCAAGATGCGAAATGAATCCCGCACTTAATCCATAAATCACGTACAAAGATGCGAAAATTTCCCCGATGTGAGCACGTGCGCGCGCACCTTGCGTAATACACAATAGACACTTTACGTTACTGTAAAAGGCCCGGAACTTATCGCCACGTGGCGGAGTCCCTGGCCCTGCAGTAACTAACACTAAAAGTTATAGTTTTGCACAGAGGGGATCCTCTATGTACTATAATAAAACACAGGCCTTTGTCTCCACGTGTGCGAACTTTATCACACGTGGCACATATACTGTAATGAACAAGCAACTCAAGACACTATACCCCGTTAAACTACTTGTGGCAGGCAGAAGTACAGTTTACTAAACACTTAGATATGCTTTAAAACACGTGGCTTAATGTTTCCTTGGATTTCACTTATTGTACTTCGGGTTCAACGCTAGCACTTCTCGAACCCCGCACCGCCGCGGACCTGGCCTATCCAGCAATGGATAATAAATACTTCCACCCTTTTGCTGGTATAGGTCAAGCCGCGCGCCTGGTACTGAGCTCTAGAATGTGAAACGGTCGGATGCAGCCCCCAATTGTTAATGGCGATTAAATATGACCAAAGAAACAATAAGTGAAATGCACAGGTTACGTAGTATGTCCGTGACCTGCGTACCTTTTATACCTAGCTACGTGCGAACAAAATGTAGCACAGCGTAGCGTACCTTTATTGTATATTATACACCAAAGAACCAATACCTTAATAAGAGATCCTTTCGCAGTACTCTGACTCTAATCTGCGAATATACCTCTTAGGACAGTGTCCGAAATATACCTTATCGCTACTTGCGAATAACAGACACAACCACAGTATAGAAGTAAGGAGATAGAAACTCCGTAATAGGATGTATTTAAGTCCCTAATGGACAAAAGGGGGTTACAGGAATAGAAAATACAGGTATAACAAGTAATACAATAGTCTAACAATGAGTATAATAATTAGGCACTGCTAGGAGAAGAAAAAAACAGATACAGGATACAATCAGCCCACAATATAATAAAAGAAAGTACAGTGAATGCAACCGTTTACCGTCTCATCAAATATGCGCAGCGCAGTCCGGTCGGAGCTCGCTATCGTTCAGGGTTGAACTATAGCTCGGTCGAAGGTCAGGGAAAGGAAGATGTGCCGAAGTGACCGAGGCCACCCTGGGTCACCTATCTTATAGGGTCAGAAGGGGGAGGTCAAAGGCCATTCCTATTGGTCAGGGTTCGTATGTCAAGTCCTCTGTGATTGGGGCAAAGGTGCAGGGGGAAGGTGAACTTTGGAGTCCTTTGTCTGTTGGTATCGTTGTCAGGGGTTGTAAATACCAGTAGAACCGGTTACAACTAGATTCCTTTGTTATACACTTTTTAACAGAAACTGTCTTGGGAATATGGATTTTGTCCATAACTATCGGGCCGTATGGATTGCGATTTATTCGCAATGACCGGAATACTGCGCATAAGAAACGGAACGTAACGGTACTAAACATTATACAGACGGATGTATGCAATGCTAACTAAGCTATGTGTGGTGCTCTAAACCTTTAACTATATTTTATTTAGTGTCAGTATGTTATTATGAATTTATGTGTAATAGTATGGCTGCGCTTCTGGTCCACTTTGTCACACAGACTCGGGTATGGAAACTTTATTTGCGCAACTCTGCAAACCAAAATGGCGGCCATACTATCCTAAAATGGCGTGTATGCAACTCGACTTTAACAAAGCTTACAATCTATAGGGGCATAGGAGGATAGCATAAGGGCAG
Organism: Crinia signifera; assembly: GCF_055691185.1. Lineage (NCBI taxonomy): Eukaryota > Metazoa > Chordata > Amphibia > Anura > Myobatrachidae > Crinia > Crinia signifera. The sequence goes on along the minus strand of NC_139218.1, from coordinate 99,214,528 downwards.
GCACCAGTAATACTGTAGCATAGCAGTCCCACCAAGTTGCAAGTCCAGAAGGGAAGCTATATAATACATGAGTAATTATGCATGTGCAGTATTTTCCTTGGACTTGAAAGTCATTTAATGCAAAAGATCTGGGGTTAGCATAGTAATGATTGTAAGCCTTATTTTCTAACCTGACAAGGTGATTATTAGTGAATAGATGCTTTCATACTAAACCCAGGGACAACACGGACTACTTGATAAGCCAAACTGAAAACATCAGTGTGTTATGTGACTGAAAAACCATAGCCAAGAAATATTAATCAATAGGATAAGAAAATACATTTACCTTAAACCCAGCAATATCCCTTCTTCTGTAGCCAAGCAGAGTACTCCCATTGTACTATTCATTTTTTTATTGAACAATGTTGTTTGTAAACTAGGGTCTGTTGAGGAAGAAATTATAAAAAAAAAAATTCTCCTGCATATTCAAAATTCATATTCAAAATGGCAGTCTTTGGGGGGAATTCATTTGGGAGCGAGGTTTAGGGCGAGATTCTCTATAACAGAAATGCGGTAAAAACCCCGTTATCGGTATTCTCTAACCTCCCTCCGCAGTGTCACCGCTGCGGAGGGAATCGCCAGCAAAAGCTGGCGGTTCCTTGCAGAAGCCTATGGGCTTCTTACCGCAGCGGTGTGTGAGGCCGGCGCGTCAGTCTGCGCATGCGCAGACGGACTCCCGGGTCATAGACCCGGAAGTCCAGCAACGGCGCCGCATCGCAAGGGACAGCTCTTACCGCAAGAGCTGTCCCTTGCGTTAATGACCGCATATTTTAGAGAATATGCGGTCATTAGAAATGCGGTGGCCGGCGAAGAGGGCTGCGGATTTTAGAGAATCCCGCCCTTAGTGAGGTAAAAAAAACTGCATGTACCTTGTGCCCAATTTTGGATTACTGCTGGTATGTGCTCTTCAATTAGTATCCAATTTAAAAAAATGTCTGCAGCGGAAATAAAACAAAAAGATACTCTCCTGCCCAGCAGACTCTGGTGATCTCCATGGCTCCCAGCGGTCACCCATTTAGCCTCCCAATGGATAGGGGGCTGCAGGGTGTCCTATGGGCTGCTCGATGCAGAAGACACTGATTAGGAAAGTGAGTAATCACAGACAACTTAAGTTAATTCGGAGCTTCTAATTGCTTAATTGGTCCTCAGGGGGTACTGCCAGGGTGCCAGAGAAAAGTCCTTTCTGATTGTTTCTAAACAATTTTCTGACAAATCAGACTTGCTTTGGCAGGAAATTGCAGCGCTGCATTTACAGTTCTCTAATTGAATTGAAAGGTAGGGAGAAGGCTTCTGGTCTTCTTTCCTAATCGGCGATGTCAGAGGGATCTGATCAAATCCCTCCCAGCATCCACCACATTGCTATGCACATGTGTAAATGTACTCTCATGTCATGAAACCCGGATGTCCAGGGTGCGGTGTACATTGCAAAAACTGTTGGGATGACAAATGTAATTGATGTCTGTGAGATGCTTTAACTGTCTATAACTGTGATTTACATCTATGCTGCTTTGTTGAACTGTGGGTCCCGACCTTCTCAGCATGGGGTCGTGACTCCATGTTGCTGACCATCAGGCTGAGGACTTTTCTAATCTCAGTCAGTGATTCAAGGAGTCTAAAAAATCTGTTGAATTGTCTGTTATTTTAGACTCTTCACATCATGTTAAGCCTCTACAATGCTGCCATGTATTTGCTGTCTGCTGACTACACATGTGATGTGATGACCTTCTGCAGTAACTTGCTGGGGTCCTGTCATTATTTTTAATGTCTGATGGGGTCCCAGAGCAAAATAGTTTGAGGACCCCTGTGCTACTCTTATTGTTTATGAAAGAATTCACTAAAATTGTATTATATTAAGCAGTGTGCTGTTTGTTCCTCACATAAGCCCCTTGTGGAAGCTTTTCGGATCGATACAGTTACATTTATGAAGAAACTGGGCATCTACAATTTCTACTTGTGGCAGTGTGTATGTCTCTCTCTCTCTCTGTATATATATATATATATATATATATAGATAGATAGATAGATAGATAGATAGATCTATATAGATACATGTAGATAGCTTGGCGGCACTCTTCAGCTTTTTTGGGTCAAAGTAAAAAACAACAGCAAAGGTGTATGTAAAGGCAACATTTTGGGCTATAGCAAACTCTAGTACAGGGAGGATGGCACTGTAGCCTATGCATGCTTCGGGTGCCATGGTTACACCTCTTGAAGTAATATGGAAGTGCAAAATAAAAATAAAGACACAGGATGAGTGACACTATGGAAGTAATCTGAGCGGTAGTGCTAGGGTCTCTTAAAGAATATATTTAGAGAGCTATGCATTAACAGGAAGCCAATTTTAAGTTCTTTGAGATTAGCTTTTTCTATCAATTTTTTTTATTTCCCTTACCAGAAATATGTTCTAGGCAAAACAATACAACAGATAGTAAAAAACTGTTAATCACGCTCAAGTGAAAGTGCGTTAAGAACTGAGACACGCAATCTTGTGTGAGATTAATGTAACAGAAGACCTGCAATCACAGAAGGAGAATAAATCGAGGTAAGCTATCAGTAGGTGATCAAATGAATATGCAGGATTTAGGAGAAGCATACACTGGAAGCAGTATAACTTTCAGGGGAAAAAATGTATACCCATACACAAATTAGACTAGGTGGGAAGAAGACATTAGTTACAGCAGTTGAAGAGTACAGGTTACCAGTCCTGCATGTATAAGCTTAACTGAATGTTATTGGGGTGGTCTTCAGTTTAATATAATATTTAGGGACTGCTTGCATGCCAGTTGACATGACTGTCAAGAGCAGCCTCGGCCCTGGGGTGTGTGGCCAAATCTGGGGATGTGTAGTCAAGTCCCCTCAATATAAAAAATGTAAAATATATATTATATGCTTTGTGGTGCTATGCACTGCACAAGGCGGTGCAATGCACTGAAATGGGGGACATTGGTTCCCCTCAGCAGCACTCAGATACTGACCCGGCCTGGACCAACTGATGGGCTCCTCCACAAGCCAGGCTAAAGTTAATCCCCCTTCCCCCCTCTATGTGCCACTTCCCAGGGGCAGAGTGTGTATACATTCTGGAACAGAGCACACGCAATAACACGTGATGACGAGTCTTACTCATTTTTATTGCATCTACATTTACAACCGAAGAAGCATAAAGGACCTACATTCAGGGCCAGAATAAAAAAGTGGTGGATGGAGCTGCAGTCCCAGCCCCCACCTTTCCCTTTGGTAATAGGCCCAGAAGAACCCCACGGCCATCTGAAAATGCGCCGCCTGAACCTGCCTGAGGCTCCATCTACATACCTATGTCAGTTAGTGGACTCACCTTTTGTAATCTGTATCTAGATAGACAATCACGCGGTCGACCACTAATGGTCAAATGCGACTAGTTAGATACCGAAACGTAGTCGACAGCATCTAGATTAAAAGGAACAGAAGATCAACACAAGCAAAAGGTGGATGGGAACATGGTTGACAGTGACAAGGTCAACATGAGTTTTTCATGATTTTTTTGCTTTAAGCCAGTGGTTCCCAAACTGTGTGCCATGGCATCCTGGGGTGCCTTCGGGGACTTGCAGGAGTGCCCTGGATCAGTGGTCCTTGACCAATTAAAATAATTTAGAACCAATGTAATATGCAAATTTGGACAAATTCATGTATGTGACCACATAACTGACCCGAAGGATGAGATATAAACATCATTAATTTAACTTAATATATTTTTCTGCCTTTTTGAAAGAGAAACTTTTGTTCTAGGGGTGCCGTGAAACAGATTCTAATACTGTGGTGTGCCTTGATTTAAAAAAGTTTGGGGACCACTGCTTTAACCAACTTGTTCATACTTTAGCATCCCAGTTTACATAGAGGGAGAATAAAATAGTGTGCCCAGTGCAGCTAGGCACCGAGCCCATAGCATTGTAAACCATGTCAACCTATGTCAACACAGATACTTGTCAATGTCGACCAAGTTCCCGGTGACCTACAGTATTGCGTGCATTGATCTTTTGTTAATACCTTCCCGACATTTGACGTACATTTACGTCATGGCCGGGATGTACTTCCCGACACATGGCGTAAATGTACGTCATGACTTTAAAGTGCCACCGCGTCTAGAGACGCGGTGACAGAGGGACGATGTCTGCTGTCCCTGACAGCAGACATCTTCCCTCATTGCCCAGGTGGGGCAGCGATACCCCCCCCCCTGTTCGGCGATCGCTGTGATTGGCTGTTCAATGTGAACAGCCAATTACAGCGTTTTCTGTGTACCGGCGAATAACGTTCGCCGGTGACACAGGGATCGGTGGTGATTGGTGCTGTAAAGTACAGCACCAATCACCACAGGGTGTAAAAGTTTGGGGACCACTGCTTTAACCAACTTGTTCATACTTTAGCATCCCAGTTTACATAGAGGGAGAATAAAATAGTGTGCCCAGTGCAGCTAGGCACCGAGCCCATAGCATTGTAAACCATGTCAACCTATGTCAACACAGATACTTGTCAATGTCGACCAAGTTCCCGGTGACCTACAGTATTGCGTGCATTGATCTTTTGTTAACCCCTTCCCGACATTTGACGTACATTTACGTCATGGCCGGGATGTACTTCCCGACACATGGCGTAAATGTACGTCATGACTTTAAAGTGCCACCGCGTCTAGAGACGCGGTGACAGAGGGACGATGTCTGCTGTCCCTGACAGCAGACATCTTCCCTCATTGCCCAGGTGGGGCAGCGATACCCCCCCCCCCCCTGTTCGGCGATCGCTGTGATTGGCTGTTCAATGTGAACAGCCAATTACAGCGTTTTCTGTGTACCGGCGAATAACGTTCGCCGGTGACACAGGGATCGGTGGTGATTGGTGCTGTAAAGTACAGCACCAATCACCACAGGGTGTAAGGGTGACACTGGTGTCACCCCACCTCACCCCACCTGCCCCCAAAAGGCTGTGATTGGTCCGTCGGACCGACGGACCAATCACAGCCATTTCACCTCAGATGAAATAACGGAGACAGCCCTGCAGCCGCCATTCCGGTCAGGAACAGCGTGCAGAGCGGTCTCCGTGCCCATCTGTGCCCTATACTGACCTGATCGTTGCTGCCAGCTCCTGGTGTGACTTCCTTGTGACTTCCTTGTGTTGCTGCTGCTGCTGCTGCTGCAGCAGCGTCATTGTGGCTGAGATTTAAATTGTGTGCTATTATTTTGTGCTATAATTTTGTATCTGCTCCCCCCTGCTGCCCCCCTTTTGTGCTGATCACTATAAACTAAGTGATCAGCACCTTTTTTTGGGGTGCAGGTTTTTTTTTTTATATATACCCTGTCAGGTTGCACCCACAGTTGTGTGCCTGCTGCCCCTCACTGCTAAACAGTGTTGCATCACTGATCAGCAGTTGTTTTTTTTTTTGGAGAGTGCTGTGGGGTTTTGTTTTTACACCCACGGTGCTTTTGTGGGTGTCCTGTGGCTGCTGAGCGCTGATCAGTGACGTACATCACTGATCAGCATTTTTGGCACAGGGTTGATCTAATTATTTTTTTTTTTTATCAAATTTCTGTTGCCTTTGAGTCATCAGCAGTTTTTTTTTAAAAAAATTTTTTGGAGAGTGCTGTGGTTTTTTTTTTTTTTTTTAATTGTTTTTACACCCACGGTGCTTTTGTGGGTGTCCTGTGGCCGCTGAGCGCTGATCAGTGACGTACATCACTGAACAGCATTTTTGGCACAGGGTTGATATAATTTTTTTTCTGCAGTTTTTTTTAATTGTTTTTTTTTGGAGAGTGCTGTGTTTTTTTTTTTTTAGTGTTTTTACACCCACGGTGCTTTTGTGGGTGTCCTGTGCCCGCTGAGCGCTGATCAGTGACGGACGTTACTGACCAACATCTGTGCTCAATTTTTGGCGCAGGAGCTTTTTTTTTTTCTTTTAAACTTACACGTGTTAAAGCACTACATACACACTACATACCCCCCGTGTTGAAATAAAGTTTGTACCCCCCCTACACTATACACGTGTTGAAACACTACACTTAAAAATAATAAAAATGTCCCAATCATCGCAAAGACTGTTTTCAGCGGAGGAGGCATATGCCCTTCTTGCCTCTGACACTGACACAGCCAGTGAAGTAAGCGATGAATTGGCATTTGTCTTAAGCTCCTCTTCCTCCTCTAGTGATGAGGGCCCCCCTCAAAGACGCCCCCGTAGAGCAGCTGAGACCCCCCCCAATGATTGATCTCGTATGGACCCCACCACCAGACAATTTTGAGCCCCAGGTTCCTGAGTTTTTGGCCAACCCAGGAATCCAATTTGATAGTGCAGGCCTCAAAGAAATTGACTTTTTCAAAGTCTTTTTCTCTGATGATTTTATAAATTTAATGGTGGACCAAAGTAATTTATATGCCCAGCAGTTTATTGCCCAAAACCCCACGTCATCATTTGCTAGGTGGACCCCTGTAGATGCAGTAGAGATGATGACGTTTTGGGGTCTGGTGTTACATATGGGCATAGTTAAAAAGCCAGAAATTAGGCAATATTGGAGTACAGATGTTCTGTACAGCACCCCACTTCATCGTATGGCCATGACCCGGTCTCGTTTTGAGACGATCCTTAAATTTTTGCATTACAACGATAATGCACAGTGCCCACCCAGAGATGATCCCACCTTTGACCGGCTATTCAAAGTCAGGCCGGTCATTGATCATTTCAGCGCCAAATTTGCTGAGATGTACATCCCCCAAAAATTCATTTGTGTGGACGAGTCACTTATACATTTTAAAGGAAGGGTTAAATTCCGCCAGTACCTTCCCAATAAGAGGGCAAGGTATGGCATAAAAATGTATAAGCTGTGCGAAAGTACCTCAGGGTACACCCACAGGTTTAGGGTATATGAAGGGAAGGACACAAGAATTGAACCGCCAGAATGCCCCCCCTCCCTCGTAGGTGTTAGTGGAAAGATTGTCTGGGATTTAGTGCACCCCTTCCTGGATAAAGGTTATCACCTCTATGTGGATAACTTTTACACCAGCATCCCCCTGTTTAAGGCCCTTGGTTCAAGAGGTACAGCAGCTTGCGGTACTGTGCGCAAGAACCAAATAGGCCTCCCAAAAACGCACGTTGCCCAATTACTGAGAAAGGGTGAAAGCAGGGGAATATGCACCGAAAATATGTTGTTGGTCAAATATAAGGACAAGAGGGATGTCCTTATACTGACAACAATTCACGGAGACAGTACCACCTCCGTCCCTGTACGAGGTACCAGTACCCACACCTCAAAACCTATTTGTATCCTAGATTACAATAAGTACATGGGCGGAGTGGATCTTTCAGATCAGGTACTGAAGCCATACAGTGCCCTGCGGAAAACAAAAATATGGTACAAGAAGCTGGCCGTGTATATCATCCAGATGGCACTGTATAACGCTTACGTACTATTCCGTTCTACCAGCCAGACGGGGACATTTATGCACTTTCAAGAGGAAGTCATAAAGGGCCTAATATTTGTGAACCAGCAGGCAGAGGGCTAGACTAGATATAGCACCCACCATTCATTCCACCAGAATCTATGCTGCAAAATCCAAATATCACTCCTTCCCTTCTGAGTCCTTCCATGCACCCAAATGGTATTTTTTGGTCACATATGAGGCATTGCCGTACTCGGGAGAAATTGGGGCACAGATTTTGGGGTGCTTTGTCTCCTTCATTCCTTGTGAAAATGAAAAATTTTGAGCCAGAACTGCATTTTTGTGTAAAAGAATGTAATTTTTCATTTTCACAGCCCAGTTGTACCACAATTGGTGAAACCCCTGGGGGTTTGAAATGTACACTATACCCCTAGATGAATTCCCTGAGGGGTGTAGTTTGCAAAATGGGGTCACTTGTGGGGGGGTTCCACTGTATTGGTGCTTCGGGGGTCTTGCTAATGCAACATAGCACCCACCATTCATTCCACCAGAATGTGTGCTGCAAAATCCAAATATCACTCCTTCCCTTCTGAGTCCTGCCATTTTTGGTCACATATGAGGCATTGCCGTACTCGGGAGAAATTGGGGCACAGATTTTGGGGTGCCTTGTCTCCTTCATTCCTTGTGAAAATGAAAAATTTTGAGCCAGAACTGCATTTTTGTGTAAAAAAATGTAATTTTTCATTTTCACAGCCCAGTTGTACCACAATTGGTGAAACCCCTGGGGGTTAGAAATGTACACTATACCCCTAGATGAATTCCCTGAGGGGTGTAGTTTGCAAAATGGGGTCACTTGTGGGGGGGTTCAACTGTATTGGTGCTTTGGGGGTCTTGCTAATGCAACATAGCACCCACCATTCATTCCACCAGAATCTGTGCTGCAAAATCCAAAAATCACTCCTTCCCTTCTGAGTCCTGCCATGCACCCAAATGGTATTTTTTGGTCACATATGAGGCATTGCCGTACTCGGGAGAAATTGGGGCACAGATTTTGGGGTGCTTTGTCTCCTTCATTCCTTGTGAAAATGAAAAATTTTGAGCCAGAACTGCATTTTTGTGTAAAAAAATGTAATTTTCACAGCCCAGTTGTACCACAATTGGTGAAACCCCTGGGGGTTAGAAATGTACACTATACCCCTAGATGAATTCCCTGAGGGGTGTAGTTTGCAAAATGGGGTCACTTGTGGGGGGGTTCCACTGTATTGGTGCTTCGGGGGTCTTGCTAATGCAACATAGCACCCACCATTCATTCCACCAGAATCTGTGCTGCAAAATCCAAAAATCACTCCTTCCCTTCTGAGTCATGCCATGCACCCAAATGGTATTTTTTGGTCACATATGAGGCATTGCCATACTCGGTAGAAATTGGGGCACAGATTTTGGGGTGCTTTGTCTCCTTCATTCCTTGTGAAAATGAAAAATTTTGAGCCAGAACTGCATTTTTGTGTAAAAAAAATGTAATTTTTAATTTTCACAGCCCAGTTGTACCACAATTGGTGAAACCCCTGGGGGTTAGAAATGTACACTATACCCCTAGATGAATTCCCTGAGGGGTGTAGTTTGCAAAATGGGGTCACTTGTGGGGGGGTTCCACTGTATTGGTGCTTCGGGGGTCTTGCTAATGCAACATAGCACCCACCATTCATTCCACCAGAATGTGTGCTGCAAAATCCAAATATCACTCCTTCCCTTCTGAGTCCTGCCATTTTTGGTCAAATATGAGGCATTGCCGTACTCGGGAGAAATTGGGGCAGAGATTTTGGTGTGCTTTGTCTCCTTCATTCCTTGTGAAAATGAAAAATTTTGAGCCAGAACTGCATTTTTGTGTAAAAAAATTTAATTTTTCATTTTCACAGCCCAGTTGTACCACAATTGGTGAAACCCCTTGGGGTTAGAAATGTACACTATACCCCTAGATGAATTCCCTGAGGGGTGTAGTTTGCAAAATGGGGTCACTTGTGGGGGGGTTCAACTGTATTGGTGCTTTGGGGGTCTTGCTAATGCAACATAGCACCCACCATTCATTCCACCAGAATCTGTGCTGCAAAATCCAAAAATCACTCCTTCCCTTCTGAGTCCTGCCATGCACCCAAATGGTATTTTTTGGTCACATATGAGGCATTGCCGTACTCGGGAGAAATTGGGGCACAGATTTTGGGGTGCTTTGTCTCCTTCATTCCTTGTGAAAATGAAAAATTTTGAGCCAGAACTGCATTTTTGTGTAAAAAAATGTAATTTTCACAGCCCAGTTGTACCACAATTGGTGAAACCCCTGGGGGTTAGAAATGTACACTATACCCCTAGATGAATTCCCTGAGGGGTGTAGTTTGCAAAATGGGGTCACTTGTGGGGGGGTTCCACTGTATTGGTGCTTCGGGGGTCTTGCTAATGCAACATAGTACCCACCATTCATTCCACCAGAATCTGTGCTGCAAAATCCAAAAATCACTCCTTCCCTTCTGAGTCCTGCCATGCACCCAAATGGTATTTTTTGGTCACATATGAGGCATTGCCGTACTCGGGAGAAATTGGGGCACAGATTTTGGGGTGCTTTGTCTCCTTCATTCCTTGTGAAAATGAAAAATTTTGAGCCAGAACTGCATTTTTGTGTAAAAAAATGTAATTTTTCATTTACACAGCCCAGTTGTACCACAATTGGTGAAACCCCTGGGGGTTAGAAATGTACACTATACCCCTAGACGAATTCCCTGAGGGGTGTAGTTTGCAAAATGGGGTCACTTGTGGGGGGTTCCACTGTATTGGTGCTTCGGGGGTCTTGCTAATGCGACATAGCACCCACCATTCATTCCACCAGAATCTGTGCTGCAAAATCCAAAAATCACTCCTTCCCTTCTGAGTCCTGCCATGCACCCAAATGGTATTTTTTGGTCACATATGAGGCATTGCCGTACTCGGGAGAAATTGGGGCACAGATTTTGGGGTGCTTTGTCTCCTTCATTCCTTGTGAAAATGAAAAATTTTGAGCCAGAACTGCATTTTTGTGTAAAAAATGTAATTTTTCATTTTCACAGCCCAGTTGTACCACAATTGGTGAAACCCCTGGGGGTTTGAAATGTACACTATACCCCTAGATGAATTCCCTGAGGGGTGTAGTTTGCAAAATGGGGTCACTTGTGGGGGGGTTCCACTGTATTGGTGCTTCGGGGGTCTTGCTAATGCAACATAGCACCCACCATTCATTCCACCAGAATGTGTGCTGCAAAATCCAAATATCACTCCTTCCCTTCTGAGTCCTGCCATGCACCCAAATGGTATTTTTTGGTCACATATGAGGCATTGCCGTACTCGGGAGAAATTGGGGCACAGATTTTGGGGTGCTTTGTCTCCTTCATTCCTTGTGAAAATGAAAAATTTTGAGCCAGAACTGCATTTTTGTGTAAAAAAATGTAATTTTTCATTTTCACAGCCCAGTTGTACCACAATTGGTGAAACCCCTGGGGGTTTGAAATGTACACTATACCCCTAGATGAATTCCCTGAGGGGTGTAGTTTGCAAAATGGGGTCACTTGTGGGGGGGTTCCTAATTTTTAGCATCTTATGGTGCCTAGAAACCTACATGGTGCCTAACAAATAATCTCATAAAAAGGAGGCTCCAAAATCAAGTAGGTGCTCCTTCCATTATGAAGCCTGTGGTTTGGTCAACGTGCACACTAGGGCCACATATAGGATATTTATGAAAACAAAAGAATTGGGGGAATCAATTTTTAGTCACATTTCTCTAGTAAAATCTACTGTGTTCCTTAGAAAAATGTATTAAAATTGAAAATCTGCTAAAAAAATGAAATTTTGAAATTTCACCTACACTTTGTTTTAATTCCTGTGAAACACCTAAAGGGTTAACAAACTTCCAAAATGCTGTTTTGAATACTGTGAGGGGTGCAGTTTTTGAAATGGCATCATTTATGGGGGTGTCTCACATACAAGTCCCTCAAAGTCACATCAGAACTGAACTGGTCCCTAAAAAAATCAGTGTTTGAAATTTTCTTGAAAATTTGAGAATTTGCTATTCATATTTTAAGCCTCCTAGTGTCCAAAAAAATTAAAAGGAGGTTGAAATAATGATGGAAACATAAAGTAGACATATGGTCTATGTTAGTTATTAACTATTTTGAGTGGTATGATTATTTGTCTCACAAGCAGAAAATTTAACATTTTGAAAATTGCTAAATTTTCAATTTTTTTACGACATTTTTGTATTTTTCACAAAAAAACACAGACTGTATCGACCAAAATTTACCACTAACTTGAAGTACAATGTGTCACGAGAAAACAATCTCAAAATCACTGGGATAAGTAAAAGCAAAAAAAAGTTATCCCCACTTAAGTGATACATGTCAGATTTGAAAAAAAGGGCTCTGTCAGGAAGGCAAAAACAGGCTGCGGCGGTAAGGGGTTAATGACAATCTAGACGCTGTCAACTATGTTTAGGCGACCTTTAGTGGTCAACCACATATTTGTTCATCTAGACATGGTCGATCACCATAACCTTTCAATATGGCTCTGGTTCTGTGGTGCCTTAATCTGGGCAACTCCTTCCCTTTGATATGTGTAGTGTCAAAACCTGCATTGCAGTCACCAGTAGCCGATTTAGGGGGGTAAGGGCACCAAATATGTGGCCCCACAAGCATTTTTGAATGCTTTGGTCTCCAAAATGCCAGTGCTGTATATGCAGCAAAACATTTTACTCTTATGCGGTGTCTGTTTCTACCACATTCTGTACCCGTCTCACTCAATCCCAGACGGCTAGCGGCTTTTTCCCCATTGACTGCAATGATACGACCTTCTTCTGGGTATGCATTGTTGGAGGAGGCATTACACTTTCTGTACCCTGAGGTGACACTTCAACACCATCTTCTGCTCTGTGGTAATGGGCAATATAACTCAAAAGCTAATTATTTACTTGATATGTGACTTCTCGGAGACCTACTGCTGCAGACAACCAGTCTGAAATGCTGCTTGCTGTCTTTCCTGTGCATGTCTGAATTATAGGGCAGATTCAGACCTGTACGCACAGGTCCAAATGTGGCCCCGTCCACGATGGCGGGGGTCTGGCAATCCGCATGCGTGATAATGCGCATGTGCAAAACCCCACATCGAGTGACTTCGGCAAACTTTTCATTCGCCCGAGTGCTCACTGATGGATTGACAGACATGGGGCATTTCGGGGTGGGCACCCGCCATTTCATGGGCAGACCCCACCAAATGCAGGCATGCTCAGGGTGGGCGGATGATGTCACTGCATACCCTCCAACATTTGAGGAGTACAAATCGGTACAACTGCAGAAAAGGGGCGTGGTCACGAGTAAAGGGGGCGTGGCCACGACCCCTAAACTTAAAATAAATAAATAAATAAAACACTGCATCTGTATGAGGTGAGTAAGTAGGCTGCCCAGTGCCTACCTGTGTCCATCAGGCTGAGAGCAGTCAGCGGCAGTTGGTGTGCAGGGGCTGAGACTGTATTCATGCAGGTGGCCTGGGACGAAGTCTGCTAACTAACACACACGTAGGGGGAGAGAGGTGGTAGAGGGAGAGAAATGCTGTTGCTTACTGGACACACGGCACATAGGAGGAGGGCGGGGGTGGCTCTGTCAGAGAGAGGATGAGCCGCTCTTCCAACTGTCTCCTGCGCTGCACTATCCTGTCATATACTGTGTGTGACAGGCTCAGTGCAGCCAGTAGCAGCAGCGGCGGGGCACAGCAGCAGAGTTGGCACTCGGCAGAGCAGGCGCAAAGTGTCTTGCGTCGTGATAGGGTGTGTGACATGGCACCCTAAGCCCTCTGGGAGTTGTAGTTTGGTCGGCCACTCCCCCTCCCCGAAGAGCAGCCGGCTGTGAAAGAATTGTCGGAAGCCAGAGGAGGAGCAAGTTGTCAAAAAAACGGTACATTCGGTACACTTTGATTTAGCCGGTACAGACCATTAAAAAACGGTACTGTACCGGCTAAATCGGTACAGTTGGAGGGTATGTCACTGCCCTTGATTCATTTGAAAGCGTTCAAATGAAAAGTAAGTGCTAGCTTACGTGCCATAACAGGCAAAATCATTTGATGGTGAGTAACCACCAAATGATTTTTCCTCTATGCAGGTGCATCGTAACGCCGGGATTTGGGCGGAAGGTGGGCGTGCGTTTGATGGGGCAATGTTTACCTGCTTGCTAGGCAGTGATTATATGCAGCCTAGCAAGCAGGTGTGAATCAGGCCCTGTGTACAAACACATGCACAGTACTTTCAAGCGGGAAACGGACATCTGTCAGATCAGACTTAGGTCGACAGTCATTAGGTCGACCCCGGAAGGTCGACTGGCCCCAATGTCGACAGGGTTAAAGGTCGACATGGGTCAAGGTCGACGTGACTTAAGGTCGACATGGGCCAATGTCGACATGGGTTTAGGTCGACAGTCATTAGGTCAAAATGAGTTTTTCACTGTTTTTTTGAGCCGACATGTGCTGACAGGCGGTATTTCATGCCCTACCATCCACTAGGGCGGGGTGGGAGAATAAAATAGTGTGCCTAGCGTAGCGAGGCACTGTGCCTGAAGCATTGCGAGCGAAGCGAGCGATGCGAGGGGCTGCGGTTCAACTCCAACTGTGTCCATGTTGACTGTGTCGACATTCAGGTAAAAAATTGTGAAAAACTCATGTCGACCTAAACCCATGTCGACCTTGGCCCATGTCAACCTTAAGTCATGTCGACCTTGACCCATGTCGACCTTTAACCCTGTCGACCTTGAGGCCAGTCGACCTTCCGGGGTCGACCTAATGACTGTAGACCTAAGTTTGTTCTGACAGATGTACCGCTTCCTTTCAGGCTGCTGCCGAAAACACATTGTGGAGGCAGCCTGATATCACAAGAGGGAACTGAAAAAATATAGACAGTGCCAGGAAAAGGGATCATTTATTAATGATCCAATCCAAACACATAGACATACATTTAAGCATACATTGTAAATAAAAACAAACTGTGCTAAAAATCAATAGCTGTATCCTTGAGACAATAGTCCGCTATTTAATAAGGAAATGACTGTCACTCAGAGATTCTCGAGGAACATCTCGATAGACTGCCAATAGTAACCTCTGTTGCTTTGAGACCACTTTCATTAATATGCAACATACTAACAGTTATCAAGTGCTGCCTTATTTTTATTATTTATTTATTTACAGTCTCTTATATAGTGCGGCAGATTCTGTTGCGCTTTACAATTGAAGACAGTGATAAAACAAACTGGGCAACAACAGACAGACTTGGAGGTAGGAGAGCCCTGCTGCAAGCTTACAATCTGTAGGGATATAGGAGGGAAACACAAGGACAGGCACCAGTAATAGCATAGCAGTCCCACCAAGTTACAAGTCCAGGAGGGAAGCTATATAATACATAAGTGCCTCAGAGGGTTATGCGTGTAAAACTTAAATATGATAGGCTTGCCTGAAGAGGTGAGTTTTCAGGGAACGCTTGAAAGTTTGGAGGCTAGCGGAGAGTCTTATTGTGCGTGGAAGGGCATTCCATAGGATGGGAGCAGCCCGATGAAAGTCCTTAATCATTAATATGGACTTTAGACAATTTGATTTAAAATGACAGTCATCTCCATATTAAATAGTAGACTATTATCTCAAGAATACAGTTATTGATTTTTAGATTTATTTACAATGTAAGCTTAAATGTATGTCTATGTGTACCGGCTGGTAAATTTAAGGTTTTATATTTGGATTGGTTAGTCCATTAATAAATTATCTCTTTTAGCACTGTCTATATTTTTCTTTTTTACTATTGTATCATTGATATCGCAAAAGAGCCATTCTGCCTGATGAAGAAAGCTGCATACCAGCAGAACAAATAAACAGAAAGAAAATTGTACATTGTTTAACATCACATATGGGACATGAAAATTGCTTCATCCTATCCGTAGGGAGTTATTCAGAGATGGACACAGCTAATATTGTTGCTTGCAACAGGAGGCCTCTCTCTCTCTCTCTCTGCCACCAACTGCCTCTCACTGTCACCCTCTGCCTCTCTCTGTCACCTTCTTCCTCTGTTAACCTCTGCCTCTTCCATCCTCTGCTTCTCTCTGTCACCAATTGACTCACTTTCTCTCACTTTATCTCTCTCTGAGCCTTTTTATCACCTTCTGCCTCTCCCCTGTATCACTATCTCCCCATCACCATCTTATTGCTGTTACCCATTGCTGATGTAGCTATTATGGCCATTGATGGTAAAGCCCAGTTACATTACAAAAGATCATGTTATGTCAATGTAGTGCATTAAGGTCTGTTGTTGAAAATGTTGCTATTAGCAACTTGAACTGAAAGTGAGCAAAAAATAAAGCCAATAAAGCTTGTTGAGAGGTCATTCTTCTGTGAACAAAGGTCTGTGGACTGCAAAGGCCACAAATGTTAGCGAGGAGTCCTGTCATAGGTGTCACCATTCTGTGAAGGTGGATTTATTGCTAAAAAAGGTTGCTATGCAGGTTATTCTCAGAGAGAATAATCGGTACTTGTGAGTTATCCGGGCTGCCGACTTTGTCCTTAAGTTTGGTTAACTTAAGGACACCCGACCGACGCGATGCCCCCGATTTAGCCCCAAATCGGGGGCATCGCGTCGGTCGTGGCCGTTATAAGGGGCCGCGACGCGATGCCCACGATTTCCCATAGACAGTAATGTTAAAAGACACGATGGACCCGATTTCCCATAGACAGTAATGTTAAAAGACGCGATGGACCCGATTTCCCATAGACAGCAATGTTAAAATAAAATGACAATGTGAAATTGGCCAATATGTTTTAAAAAAAAATGTTTCATGGCCCCCCCACCACCGTTAACGCCACCCCGCCATTGACGCCAACCCGAAGCGTGGCGAGCGGTGGCGGTACGCGTCCTCCGTCCTTTTCATGCCCTACTATCCACTAGGGCGTGGAGTGAGAATAGAATAGTGTGGCGAGCGCAGCGAGCCACCGAGCCCGAAGCGTGTCGAGCGCAGCGAGCCCCGCGAGGGGACGCGGACACCTGTGAAGCCCGCAAGGGCACGCGGATACCTGTGAAGGTGTCCGCGTCCCCTCGCGGGGCTCGCTGCGCTCGCCACGCTTCGGGCTCGGTGGCTCGCTGCGCTCGCCACACTATTCTATTCTCACTCCACGCCCTAGTGGATAGTAGGGCATGAAAAGGTCGGAGGATGCGTACCGCCGCCCCTCGCGGGCTCGCTGCGCTCGCCACGCTTCGGGTTGGCGTCAATAGCGGGGTGGCGTTAACGGTGGTGGGGGGCCATGAAACATTTTTTTTTAAAACATATCCAATGTGAAATGGTCATATTCACATTGTCATTTTATTTTAACATTGCTGTCTATGGGAAATCGGGTCCATCGCGTCTTTTAACATTACTGTCTATGGGAAATCGGGTCGGAAATCGGGTCCATCGTGTCTTTTAACATTACTGTCTATGGGAAATCGTGGGCATCGCGTCGCGGCTCCTTATAACGGCCACGACCGACGCGATGCCCACGATTTCGGGCGCGATGAAAAAATCGGCAGCCCGGATAACTCACAAGTACCGAATAATCAAATCAATATGATTAATATTTAGTATAGCGTCTTTATCCTGTGTCTATCATTTAACAAGGTATCCAAACATAGAAAAATGAGATGAAATACATACACCACTACCTCTGTGTATACCAAAAGAAGCCCTATATGGAATATTTGTTATAGAGTTCTGTCAGATGCAGTGGTGGCACTTACCCCAGAGACACTCAGTGTGGTCTTACAGAGTATATGGCGTGAAAAGGGTGTGTGGCTTCACAGAAGGGGAGTGGTTTAGCATTACAATCCTCATTTCGGAGTTACGGGCTACCCCCAGAAACTTGTCTGCCTGCACTTCCTAACTCCAACACTGTGACAGGAGCAGGGTCACAGCACCTGGCTCCTGTCAATGAGCAGGAGCCAGAATTTTGGTGTCACTCCACAGCGGGCCGCAACCGGGTGCCGGCTACACCCTTTGTATTGATGCCACTGGTCCGATGTGACACTGATAATCCAATTTAACTGTAAGTACTTTTTATGAAATTATACCTGTATTATATAACCGTAATGGTTAATGTCCTGTGTTTACTACGGCCAGATAATAGTAATAAATAAATAAAGGCTCATGTGAATGAGCAGAATACTGAGGTTTATTAATGTCTCCTAATCTCTCCGCAGTTCCCAGCGGCATGCAGTAAGAGAGCTTTTGAAGCCACAATACAATTGTGAAAGTGATCTACAAAATTTGAAACCTGTGGGAAATAAGTCTGACAGAAGAGTAAACAATAATATACACTAGTTTTAATTCTGTACTTAATTATCATAATATAGGGTGATCATGGAATTGACATACAATGGTTTACTAACTAAAGTATATACATTTGTGTTTGTAAGTAACAATTAATTATCTATCTATCTATCTATCTATCTATCTATCTATCTATCTATCTATCTATCTATCTATCTATATTTATACACACACAGACACAAGTGCAAGTGCGCACACGCAAACACAGTGGCGTATTTTACCTTGCAGTCCTGCAGCCCACCCAGAAAAATATGCCACCTCAGTGAGCTAGGTGCAGTCCATAATTGCATTGGCTACACTGATTGGCAGTGACTTCCCATTGGAAGTGCTACCTGCACTAGACAGGCAGTCCCATTGGTCAGTGTTTCTCCCTCTGCTACCTCCAGTATGGGCTATAAATAACAGAGAGCATGCTTCCTGTGGGAAGCCACTTCCTGCCTTTCAGGCATCCTACCTGAATACTATGTTGAGTTTGAAAAAACTCATGAGCCGGAGATGTACTCCCTACCACCAGTGCTGTGCCTAAACACGTGCAAAGGGGGCCGTGCAATCGAATTGGGCCATCTCCCGAAGGAGACGGGCCCCGTTTTTTCCCCTAACCCCTCTCAACCATAAGGCCGAAGAGGGGAAAATAGGGAACGGTGGGTCCTCTTCGCCGAAGCTTAGAGAGACCCTCATTCCTCAACCCCTGGAAGGGTTAGGATGGTGGGTACTCCGCACCCGAAGGTTTGGAGAGACCCTCAGTAGACTTCCCTCCGCCTTGCGGCTCGGGGTCGTCCTTGGGGGACCGAAGCTCTCCCCAAAAGGCGAGAGCTTTGGCACATTGGGGAAATAGAAGGCCCGAAAGGGTCGACCACACTACCCAAAAAACGTGACAAAACTACAAAAAACAAGGAACGTGAAAAGTGACAAATGTGAGAGGGGAAGAGAAATAGGGGAAGGCCGGGGTGGGGGTGTGAAAAATTGTCCTACCCCATCCAAAAGGACGAGGTAAGGACATGAAGCGCCGCCTGAAGGGGAAGTGCGCAGTGCAAGTGCCTACTAGTGCATAGTGATTTGGGATCACCGGTGCATGTTCGGCACCCCCGAGTTTCCCCGGGGGCACAGTGCAGCCTCGGACTCCAAGCAACCGACTGATCAGCATCCGACCAAGGTTTCTCTGTTCCCATCGTAGGGCATTTTCCAGCCTCCGGCATGGGAATGGGTACTCCACTGGGCTTTTCGACTGACTCCCTTAGGGGCTGCGACCCCCTCGGAAGAGCAATCTACTCAGTCTCAGTGTTTCTCCGATCCCAAGTTTAAGGTACTAAGCTGGGCCTTTCGCGGTCTCCCCATCAGAGGCTACGAACCTCTGGAACAGGAGCCATCTACTCAGTCCTAGCCGTTCTCCGCTCCTTGGGAATGGATACTAGACTGAGCCTTTCGCTGTCTCATCCTTCGGGGGCTACGAACCCCGTCAAGAGAGCCAAACTACTAGGCCCAGTGTTTCTCTATGTGCTGCACCTGATGCAGTCCTTGGAAACTGGCAGGGGACCCTACCAGAGCCTTGTGATGAAACATGTAAGGGCTTGGCCTAGCCTTGTGTAGTGCAGATGGGAGACAGTAGTTTGTAATAGGGGAGTGAAACTAGCTCTAGATCTGTTAAGTGCATGGCACTATAAATTATTCTGTGAAGATTGCAGTGAACTGAGCCACCTTGTTTGGTATGTGATCTTAACCCAGGCATGGCAAGACTATGACCATCCAGCTGTGGTGAAACTACAAATCCCATCATGCCTTGCCACAGTTTTGCTTCTAGGGAATGCTAAAACTATGGCAAGCCATGCTGGGATGTGTAGTTTCACAACAGCCGGAGGGCCACAGTTTGGACATGCCTGTCTTAACCTATTTTTATCGTGTTTGTCTGTTATTAATAAATTATATATGTGTATATATATATATATATATATATATATATATATATATATATATATATATATATATATGGATATCTGCACTATGGAGCCCTCTTTTGTCTGTGTAGAAATTTTTTACTTGAAGGATGCAGGATCCATGTGGTTGGAGGAGAGCATCCGGACCAAATTTGGGATTGTGGTGCTGAAAACAGTGCAGTCAGTTTCTCCAACCAATGGCCATCCATATTTTTTGACTGACTGGTCCCTGGGCAATCAGAACCTGGGCAATCAGAACCTAGGGGTGTGGCTTCATGGGTGACGGTGGATCTATGCTCATTGTACATTGATGGCTAAAGTATTCAATATCAGCCATAAACCATCAATGATTATGAGAAATTAATGTGCGATGGCCATCCATACTTAAAACTGCTCCACTTTCAGCACTCTCCGTTATGTCATCATTTTGTGCAAGAGTTTGTGGAACACAGTGGACAGGAGATTTGAAAGGTTGGAGGTGTAGGGGAGTGATGATGTGACGTTATTCATTAACTGCCCTACTATCCTCCTTACTGGGAAAATGGAAAGGATCAGAGAGGTCAATCCACTACACTGTCAGTAATCTATGAGAGACTACAGAATTTGGGAGTATAAGCAAGTAGCAAGGATGGTGTAATGGTTAGCATTACTGCCTCCCAGCGCTGAGGTCATGGGTTCGACTCCTGTTTCCTCCCACAATCCAAAAATATACTGGTAGGTTAATTGGCTCCCAATAAATTAACCCTAGAATGAATGTCTGTGCGTGTACATGTGGTAGAGAATATAGATTGTAAGCTCCACTGGGGCAGGGACTGATGTGACTGTTCATATATTCTCTGTAAAGCTCTGCGGAATATGTATGCGCTATATACATAACTGGTAATAAATAAATAAGTATGATGGAGTGAGGCTTTGCTAGATTGGAGTTGGTATACCAGGATTCTTCTTCATTTTGTATAGACGTGCCCAGTGGCGTAACTATAAATTTTGCTCCCCCCCCCCCCTCCCCACACACACACACACCACATGGAATTTTGGTAGGGTATATATATATTTTACACATATACTTCTTTAAAATTTATTTATTTATATAATTGCAAGTAAAAACAAACCTCTGCTTTTACAATGCTGCCTGAAGAAGTTATGAAGACTGGGTCGACTGGGACACTCTGCAACCTGAGGAAACCACCCTCCCTGCTCAGCTTCCTGGGCTCCTCTGTCTGGCCTCTCCAGCGTCACACGCATAGGAGAAGCTGAGGCAGAGTAACCAGCAGCCACTGCTGCTTACCCTGTCACTCGTGTCAGGCCACTCCCCCGCCCGCCCTCTCATTCCACAGCCAAATCACGCCCGCCCTCCCTCCCATTGGACAGCCGCCTGCCCATCAAGCAATGTTACAGTCTGACAGTGAGTCTGTCAGACTGTCATGGCTGCTCCCGTGCCGTGGCCGACTCGCCTGTGCGGCAGTGGCAGGCGGCGCACTAGCAGGCGCACGCAGCACACTAGAATGTAAGTTTAAAAAAAAACCAGCAACCCGCCCGTTCTGACACATAGTGCGCCGGGCGGGAGCCGGCGCCCCCGCAGCCCCCGCTCCCCCAAGCAGTGGCGGGGGCTGCCTTACACAAGCTACGCCCCTGGACGTGCCAAAACAAGCAGAGCAAAATGACTGAACTGAGGGCACACTTTTTGGAACGTGCATACACACTGAGTGGCTATCCTCCTACCCGGCGCCGACGGCGGGGGGAGGACAGCTTTGCATAGCGCAGTGCTAGGCAAAGCCATCCTCAAAGCCGCTCATCTGCTGGTAATGCCAGCAGATGAACGGCTTTCCCGGCGGTGATGCAGGAGCACGCAGCAGTGCTCACCGCTCATCGCCGGGGCATGCACACTGGGCGGCTTTGAGCTGAAAGCCGCTCAAACATGCTCAAAGTCGCCCAGTGTGTATGGGCCTTTAGTCTGATGGATTTTTGATTTTTACTTTTGTTACTTTCTACCTACATCAAGGCCCTTATTCAGATCTGATCGCAGTACAAATTTGTTCTCAAAATGGGCAAAACCATGTGCACTGCAAGTGGGGCAGATATAACATGTGTAGAGAGAGTTAGATTTGTGTGAGTTTATTTTGTTTCTGTGCAGGGTAAATACTGGCTGCATTATTTTTATATTGACAAGGTCTTTTTCTACTGGAGGCAAAGACAAGGGCGCCTATATAGGAGCTGATCCTCTAAGAGGGCTGCTGTTCAATTTAGGGGTAGTTAGACCCTAACAATAGATTACCATCTATGAAGTACACACAACCAAACGGTTTAAATAATTATTTCTATTATAAAAAAAATAATTTACACATTAATACAATTATCCATCAAATACAATAAATTGCTAATTGATATGCTCATTCCTGGGAGAATAAAAACAATGAACCAATGGCTCAGTAGTTGAACAAGGGGTACGTGCACTTTACCAATTGGCTGGATGGTGGGTCACTGTCCATGAAATGGGAGAAGTGGAACAATGTATCACAGATCCTCTCTGGTAATACGGTCTTCAGATATTGGGCCGCTGTAGGTGTCTGTGAGTTGATCCGGATATTGAATCCCAAATTGCCCAAGGGTCCTCTCTGGTGATGCGGTGCCCCTGAAACCGCTGGAGGAAGCACAATGGGACGGCAGGTGGAGATGTAATGTCCTTAATTGTGATTGGTGCCCAGTTGCACCTATGGGTTATACCCAGGGATGTCCGGATAGCAGATGAATAATCAGGGGTCACCTGTGGATTTGATGGTGGAATTTCCACAGTGAGGGAAGTGACCAAATAGGTCCAAATGGCAAGGTGGCAGTCCTTGAGCCAAAAAGTGGATCCAGGAGTGAGGAAACATCTGACGCGTTTCACTACTGGCCGTAGCTTTATCAAATTAATCAATTAGCAATTTATTGTATTTGATGTACTGTATAATTGTATTAATGTGTACATGAATTTTTTATAATGTAAATAATTATTTAAACCGTTTGGTTGTGTGTACTTCATTGTAGCAAAGAGGCGCTGTTCATACTTTCTTCTTTTTCCTGCATTATTTTTACACTGCAATTTAGAGATCAGTTTCAACACACCCCACCCAAATTTTACTCTCTCTGCACATGTTACATCTGCCCCACCTGCAGTGCACAAGGCTTTGCCCATTTTGAGAACAAATTTGTACTGCAATCAGATCTGAATAAGGGCCCAAGACCCTTGGGTTGGGTGGGAGAGTGGCAGATTGATGCCGCCCTGTTGCTTTGGCAGCATCGTAATAACAGTTGGACCAACCATAACCTATATAAACTCACAGCTGGATTCAGGCTTGTTCTTTGGCATACGAATTCGGCCCTGTTCCGATGGTGGGGGATCTGCGCAACCAATCAGATACTATATATTATCTAATCGAAGTTGTTAAATAAATAAGAAGTAGATTGTTATTGGTTGCCCGTAGCAACATCCAATGTGAACTAGAACTCCCATCTTAGTAAATCTCCCCCTAGGCGAGTAAGAGTTCTGTAATTGAAATGCAAGAAGAGGGCTGTGAGGAAGAGGGCCCTTCTCCAAGGAGCTTACAGTCTAGAGGGAGGAGGAGACTGACAGGTGAAATGAGGTGCAGGCAAGGAGGCCTGAAGTCAGGAAGTGAGCATGGCATGGATGGCCAGGACATGAGGTAGCAGGTAGGGAGAGCGGACCCTGGTACTAGGTTATACATGATGGTATGCTTTGATGAACTAGTGCGGTTTCATTGAACATTTGAAGCTTTGCAACGTTGGAGAGAGTATAATAAGTGAGGCAGCTCATTTCAGTGAATGGGGCAGCACGGGCAAAATCTTGATTGCTTACATGGGATGCAGTGATGTAGGGAGCAGTTGAGTTAGAAAGGGCCTTGTATGTGAGGGTGAGGAGTTTGGAGAGGATTCTTTTGGGAAATGGGAGCCAGTGCAGATTTTCTTAAAGGGGCTTTTCAGAAGTTGATGGGCGGGAGAGGAAGATGAGTCTAGCTGCAGAGTGAGGGGAGTGAGCTGGCAGTGCGGGAGGCCAGTGAAGAGATTGTTGCAGTAGTTGAGTCATAAGATGATTGAATAATATGTTTAAAAGAGGCACTGCTAGTATCTTGATATAGTCAGAGTTCCGGCGTTCTGGTTTTGTGAGGGTATTTGGGATGCTGGAGTCGGTATACTGACTGCAAGCATCCTGACCGTGACTCATTACCCGAATTCCGCACGGGGTGATATATAACAATTTATGTAGTATGGGTGATTGTATGATGTGCACAGGGCCGGATTAAGCTTTGGGCGTGCCCGGGGCACTTAAAACAGGGGGACCCCGGTGGTGGAAGGTGGTGGTTGGAGGGTATATTAGATTATGCTTATGTCCCAGCATGACCCATTCCAGTTCCAGCTCATGAACCCTGATACTCCTGTGTCTCTACCTGTTGCTGCATAAGAGGGACAGTTAGTGATGTCAGTGCACTCTGGTTGGGTTGGGGGACCCCTGGCAAAATGGGGGGTCCAGAATACAGTATACCCTGCGTCCCCATCTTAATCTGGCTATGGATGTGCAGTGGTATAACTGGGGAGCGTGAGCAGCTAAATGCCTAGAGTAATGTCCGCTCTTCCAGTGTGTGTGTTTGTTTGTGTATATGTGTTTGTGTATGTGTTTGTGTGTGTGTGTGTGTGAGGGGCCTAATGGCATGAGCTTGTTCCAGGTTTCAGAGGTTTCTAAAAATGGAAAGTGGTGATGTTGCCTTTCATTTTCTAGGTTGCAATATAGAATGATAGACAGAATGTGATTGGTTGCTATAGGCAACACAACCACTTTTCATTTTTTGAAGCTTTGTAAATCTACCCCAGTGTGTTCCTTAAATACATACCGACTATACATAGCATAGTATACGTCATTCCAAAGAATAAAAGTCTAATGTCTAATGCAGTCTAAAAGTAATTACCACAACGATCAGCTGTGTGAATATCGCTTATGACACCTGTCCATTATTTTACAGGCAAATTAATGGAAAATTTTCTTTTTTTACTGTGACAAATCAGGCCACCAGTTGTGCTCACTCTGTAAGGCAGCAAATATCTTTTTTTTTATACTTGTTCATATAATTATTTATATTTACAAGCAAAAGTAAAAGTTTGAACCGCAAAATCCAATGCTCAATCAAGACAAACAGTTTTTAAAATCATGCAACTAGCTTAAAGCAGGGGTGTCCAAACCGATCCTCAACATTACCAATGGTCCATGTTTTCCAGACCACCTATCTGGTGCACAGCTGTAGTCATTACTAACTGTCACATTTTCAAACATGCTGCATTCATTCCTACTATAGATCCACAGGTTGCATGACAAACATGAACTGTTGAACAGGTTTGGCCACCCCTGGCTTAAAGCTACAGACTGCACTAGTTGGTTTGGCCTATATTTTTGTATTTGCACATCACATGCCCAGAATGTCTGCACATCATTGCACTGCCTAAGCAGCCCACTACTCCAAGTAACTGATGGCTGATGTCACTGAGAGGTGGGGCTTAAGTTTGGCAGCAGCATTGGTAGAAGCAGGGGTGGCTTGATGCGGGCCCCCCCTTCGCTGTCGCCACTGCTGTCCTCGTGGTCCCTGCTGCTGCCGCCACAGCAAATCCAAGTCCCAGCTGCCAATCCCCAAAATGGGGCCAGCACATGCGCAGTAGCTTCTTAGTAGCTTTGCAGTATGCGCATGAGCTGGCCCCTCCCTTTATCTGCCTGCGGAGGCATATTCAGGGTGCATCCCATGCACAGTATCATGATCCGTGGTACTGCACAGAACCAGTTTCTGGGGCTGCCCCGCAGCTGTGCATAGAGAGGTATCCTGGAGGGAGGGAACACCTACCAATGGGACTACCTTGAGTCCCTTGCAGATTTGACTTTTGAATAAGAAGTCACTGCCAGTCACAGTGAAGCCAGAGCAGTCTCATAGACTGCATATGGCTTCACTTAGGCAGAGAACAGCGTCCGGCGGTACGCGTCCGGCGGTACGCGTCCTCTGACCTTTTCATACCCCCACTATCCATGTCGGCGTGGAGTTGATCTTATATAATGTGGCAAGCACAGCGAGCCACCGAGCCCGAAGCGTGGCGAGCGCAGCGAGCCCCGCGAGGGTACGCGTAATACATGTAAAGTATTACGCGTCCCCTCGCGGGGCTCGCTGCGCTCGCCACGCTTCGGGCTCGGTGGCTCGCTGTGCTCGCCACACAATATAACATCAACTCCACGCCGTCATGGATAGTGGGGGTATGAAAAGGTCGGAGGATGCGTAACGCCGCCCCTCGTGGGCTCGCTGCGCTCGCCACGCTTCGGGTTGGCGTTGATAGTGGGGGTGGCGTGGGGGTGCATTTAACATTGTAAGCACCCATTAGGGTGCTTATACAATTAAAAATCTTATAGGGGGGCCAATTGACCTTGAAAGCACCCATTAGTGTGCTTATACAATTTAAAATCTCATATCATCGTATGCCATTGTATGCCATATACAATGGTATACAATTTTAAATTGTATAAGATCCCATAAGATGGAAATCGTGGGAGCCGTGATAATACACAAGTACCGTGGATTTTACCTGGGGGGGGGGGGTTGGGCTTCAGCCCATAGGTAAAAACTGCCATTGGGCAGAAGCATGAGTAAGAGTTTAGGAGGGTTACTTTAAGGGGTTTATACAATTTCCACATAACTTGACTGACAGGATGGCATCATTGGTAAACTGAAATTTTCTGGGAGTGGCTGAAAAAAAACACAGACATGCCCAGGTATTTTCAGGGAGGGTCTGTGACATCAGCTCCAGCCTTGACCTGTCTCTGTCGCTGAGTTGTGGATGGGTCAGAGTTACAAACACTTGCACAGACTGGGAAAATCATACAATGGTGAGTGTTTGCGAATGGGCTTGCAGCTGGCCTGCGATCATCAACTCATTCACAGACTGGCACAGGCGCATTTCAATCAGTGTGAGTGTTGGCTATCTGATCGCAGACCTCTCCAAATTTGCACAGCAGGAATTAGGTCTGAATCAGGCCCTAAATCCAGGACTGGGCTGCTAGCAAAGAAGGTGGCTTATAAGACTGCATTGGTTGTAGTGTGATTAGCAGGTACAGATGGAGCCACCATCATTATTGCAAGTGCTGGCGATAGAATTGCCCGCCCTCACCAGGCCCCGCCACCCGCCAGAAGGGGGAGCACGCGCATGAGATGCACGCAGGCCCCGTTTCGATGGAGCCATCCGCCGCCTCCCCATTCCTCCTCACCGCTCCCCCGCACCCCCCATCCTAACCCTGCCCGTCTCCCTGAAGTGGAGCCTAGAGCCTCCAAATAGCCTAGTGTGTATTTCTTAAAATTCCTTCATATTGATATTGCTTTTTGCTGTTACTGAGTAACAGGATAACTATAAGGGTAATTCAGACCAGATCAGGTATGCACAGCCCAGTCAGAGTGAAATCCCACCCTGTGCAAGCTTTCGATAAGCCTGCAAACTTTTGCAGCCCTGGGATTAGCTGCAAATCCATTTACTCACCATCAAATGAATTTTCCAGTGTGTGCAGTCTGTGCGTAGCCCAGGACTAACTCGGCGGCTGCGAAAGAAACCAGATGTTTGGGGCCAGAGCTGACATCACACTACATGCCTGCGTTTTCCCTGACACTCCCAGAAAAACACCAGGTACCACGCACATACGCCGGATTTCTGTCAATCTTCTTGCGTACTGCCAACGATCAAAAAAGAAGCAGGGACTTGAGCATACACATGTGCAGTCTATCGATTATCATCTGGTTGGTGAATTCGTAGCCGAGCCATCAGGACCGAATAACCCTCTGTTTGTGTTGTAGAAAATGGCACACAACTCATCCTCAGTTGGATACACTAACAAATAATACACTAATACAAATGTAAGAAAATTGTTTGCATTGTGTTTGGTACAATTCTTAGGCAGAAAACAGGCTATAATTAGATAGCTTTATAGGGACCATTGGGCTAAAACTATGATATTAGCCTATTTTATTTTTGCCAGAAGCTAATAGGATAGACTGAAGATCAAATAAACAATACAATTGAATACATTATTGTAAATGTAAAAACATAAATTGGTTTATTTAACTCAAAAGCTGTGTAGTAAAATGACAGGTCTCCAAACATTTAACAACATCTGGAACAACGCACGCAATCACAATAAGGTTACTTTGCACTATCTGGGAACAAATGTGAACCAGAGTTGAATGTATACCATTCAGCAGCCTATTAGTAAAGAATTATTCATTTGCTTTGATCCTTTCAGTCTGTACTCCTTCATGTGAATCAGATCACCTGCCCTTTGCGATCAGCACTGTGCAGGCTGACATGTGCCAGGAATTAGAATGTAGGCTTTGGGAGCTGAGGCAAGTAATCAGAGAGCAAAGACACCATCACACCCTGAGGAGGACAGAAAAACATAAAACATTATCCAGGAGAATGAATGTGAGTTGCTGGTTAAATTGGGTAACAATTGGGTAACATACTCTGCATGTCATTCATCCTGATGGATAACCTCAATTGTGGACTTGGTTCTCTGTAGTCAACTAAATAATGAACTGCCATTGCTGGTAGCCCCTGGCATTAACTCTCTGATACTTTGGAGTTGTACCTGCAGGTTAGTTGATAGTAACTTCTAATCGTGCATCTCCTTTGAAATTTACCAAAAGAATTATCACGAGTTGTGACAGTTTGACAACCAAGTACCACAAACATATACAAATGGGTAACAGGCCCAGATGTTCTGGTTCCAGCACACTTTTTAATCTATTTGAAATTCTGTGGCCATTTTGCTAGAATTACAATAATTCTAAGAAAGTTTTAGGGTAACAGAGCCAAAATAAAAATTATTTTGGGTTGACAGAAACCAAGTATCCTCCTCCACCTCAGTATTAACAGTTGTCTTCTTCTGATTAATTTTACTAACCTTTTCAATTAGGAAAAAACAAAAAACAAAACAGAACAATGGTACAAATGCAGAGCTGGTTAAATCTGGTCTAGATGACTGGACGAGAACCCCAACAATATTAAATGTATACTTTTGTGTCACACAGGGCCTAATTCAGACCTGATTGCAGGACAAATTGGTTCTTAAAATGGGCAAAACCATTTTGCACTGCAGGTGGTGCAAATGTAATATCTTCAGCCATTACGCCTACAATGCGAATTGATGGCACACTAGCAATCCCTCATTTTCAAACTGTTTCAATGTGCTATGCAATTGTAATTTTACAGTTGGTGCAATGACCTTGTTCTGGCGATCAATCTCCTACATAGAGATTAATCACCAAATACAGGACAATTATAAATATGCTGCGCTGCTCACTATGATTTGTAGTTACGCAAGAGCATGTTTTAACCACATAATATAAAATATATAGCATTTAATCTTTGACCAATTGATTTTTATGGGACAATGAAATGTTTAGATTGTAGCTTGCCCCATAGCTATCCATTGCTTATGGAGCGTGCAGTCTGTCTTGTGCAGTCCAGCAAACTGAAGTTCCTATAGTAGGCGTTTCCAACCTCGGTCCTCAAGGCACCCTAACAATCCAGGTTTTAGAGATATCCATGGTTGAGTGCATGTAACATAAGGGTCTATGTACTGAGCCTTGGAAAGAGATAAAGTGGATGGAGGTAATGCACCAGCCAATCAGCTCCTAACTGCTGTCACAGATTGTGTTTGGAAAATTGACAGTTAAGAGTTGATTGGCTGGTACTTTATCACCGTACAGTTTATGTTCTACAAAAAGCTTAGTAAAAAAGACCCCTTGATTAGAACCTTAGTTATTTTCATTTAACCATCTGTGCTGAAGCCTTGATATCACTAATACCTAATTTAGTGTGCCCCGAGGACGGCATTTGGAAAATCCTGCCATAATTAATTTAATTACATTAGTAAAAGTATTGCATCATATTGTTTGTCTCTTGTCACAATAGGTGTAGCTTGATGCAGCTCACACATGATAATAGAACTTTTTTAATGGAATTATTTAGAAAACATGTACTGTAAGTGTAGTAAGACCTAGAATAGGAAGGCAGTATTGTGCCCAATAAGCGGAGGCCTCACAGTAACATCTCTCTTCCACAGAAATTAAGAAGCTGGTATTTTGTCTGTATGATTTAGTTTGAAGATCTTCATTCATTCATTCAATCCATCAAATTTTCATTATACTGTACCATTATTGTCCACTTTCTGTTTTCTGCTTCTTGGAAAACAAGTGATTTAGGAGAATAAAAGACCTCATCGTCAACTTCTTCAGGCTTTCGTGGCAAACAATGAAGAAATGTCCAGTTAGGTGCAGCCACTTTTGCTGTCTGCATGAAGAGAACAACAGGGAAAACACTGTCAACAATTAAGCAAAATGGACATTAAAACAGCAATATCTATCAGGCAAACTACTACTACTAACTTCTATGAGGTGAAGTACCGTCACTGACCATTAGAGGCCACTTGATGGACCAAATTATCCATTGTGTGCTAAAACATGTCATAAAAGAAAGTGAAAGCAATTTTTGCAGGGAAACTGTTTCGAACTGTGTCAATATATATATATATATATGGAGAAAGATGGGGTATTCAGGGTGCGCTACAGAAACCTTATACAATTTGGACTGTACAATTCAAATGTTTAAAAAACAATTTATTAAAAAAATGCTCACAGGAGCATAGCAGTTTAAACACAAGGTTCAATTACAGATACTGTGAGCTGAAGGTATGACAATCTGTATGTACACAAGGTAGATGGATGTCCATAAACGACAAATGAGCCCAACGCGTTTCGTCGTTCGCACGACTTCCTCAGGGGCATGGCATAATATGATAGTCACACTGTAAATTACAATACAAAACATCAATCATATGTATGTTTATATGTTGTACAAAAATTCATTAAAACGTACAATACAAATGAAAAAGGGAGCGACAGGTGTAAGGAAAAAAGGACAAAGATATAAAATTGAAGTGCATAGATCCTTCTGGATCACATACCGGAATTGTGGTAGAACTCTAGGATACTCCTAGGAAGCGCAATATTTTTTGGCTGTAGAGGCTTGTTGGATCTACAATTATAGACGTGGTATCCTACAATGGGAACCGATAGAATCCTCCATAAAACATCAATCAGAACACAAATGTGGTTGGCGGGGGGGACAAATTGGAAAAAACAATAAATACCACTAGCCGTAGTGTATACGGGTATAGAAACAAATATTCTTGATGAGAAAAAAATGATATCTGGTAATAGAAATAAAATATGGCTCCAATTAGGTGAAGAGCATAAAGAGGGGTTACGGAATCTGACTGCCATAAATTAACTACTGCCGTGCTGGCGTACATGGGTTATCAGCATAAAACATCCAATTAGGATGTCTGCAAGTTGATTGATGCAGAAACAATATATTGGCGTTAACCATTTGATACAAAACTTTTTTTCAAAAAAGGTACAATAAAAATGCATATAGTGACACATAATGGCCCTATCATGGCCAAATACAAAAAATAGAGAGTGTCACTTGCTAATATTGAGCTGTGACTTCAAAGCTTCAGTTAAAGGTGGGTATAAGTGAACCACTTACTTGGTCTTTCAGTCAGAGTAGTGAACTGCTAGGCTCCACAATAGTGAATGACTGAGAGAGAGTAGGCTGGGTTTATATAGAGAAGGACTAAAACGTCACTTCCTGTTACCTGTGTTTAATCAAAAGTGTAAAAAAACCTTTTTCTGGGTGTCTGGTGTGTTTAATAAATGGCTATACTGCTTAGTGCCTTAGGCGCCACGTTAAGGGTGTGGGTTACAACGTGGGAAAGTTATATCCCCATGAGAACTGTTATAGATAAATCTGTTGGAACACATGGTGGAATCGCCATGCGTTCCAGTGACATCATATCCGCTCCTGCGGGTGTAAGCGCGATGTGAGGGGAGTGTTGATTAGGTGATGACGAGTGGTGGAACGCTGTATGCGCTCCAGCACTGAGCGCTATCAGCGTGCACGTGGGACAGTGTGCTTAAGGGGATCAGGTGCCGTCCTTGTGGAGCGCAGTATGCGTTCCAGAATGTGGACATAGGGGGAGTGCTTAGCTAGCCTAAACAAATACATTTCAGGTGAAGGGGAATGCGGACATCCGGTGTGTGGAACGCAATGCGTGCCACAGTGTAAATCACTGACTTAATAAATATCAATGGCTAACAGTTGAATAGAGTATTCCCTAACTTATGAGATTATTAATCACTATAATGGACTATTAGGATGTGAAAGTATTTAAAAATAAAGGTGATCAAAATAGGCTTGAAATGAATGAAAATAAAAATAAAATTAAATAATAAAAATAAAAATAAAAATGAATATAAAAATAAATATATAAAAAATAATAAAATAATATGAAAAAAAAATAATAAAATAATATGAAAAAATAAATAAATAAAGAATGAATAAAAAAATAAAAAAATATATAAAAATGAAAATAAAAATAAAAATAAATATAAAAATAAAATAAATAAAAATAAAAAATAATAATAAAAATAAAAATAAAACAAAACAAAATAAAAATAAATATAAATATAAATAATATAAAAATAAATATAAATAATAAAAATAAAAATAAATACAGCGTTCCACCACTCGTCATCACCTAATCAACACTCCCCTCACATCGCGCTTACACCCGCAGGAGCGGATATGATGTCACTGGAACGCATGGCGATTCCACCATGCGTTCCAACAGATTTATCTATAACAGTTCTCATGGGGATATAACTTTCCCACGTTGTAACCCACACCCTTAACGTGGCGCCTAAGGCACTAAGCAGTATAGCCATTTATTAAACACACCAGACACCCAGAAAAAGGTTTTTTTTTACACTTTTGATTAAACACAGGTAACAGGAAGTGACGTTTTAGTCCTTCTCTATATAAACCCAGCCTACTCTCTCTCAGTCATTCACTATTGTGGAGCCTAGCAGTTCACTACTCTGACTGAAAGACCAAGTAAGTGGTTCACTTATACCCACCTTTAACTGAAGCTTTGAAGTCACAGCTCAATATTAGCAAGTGACACTCTCTATTTTTTGTATTTGGCCATGATAGGGCCATTATGTGTCACTATATGCATTTTTATTGTACCTTTTTTGAAAAAAAGTTTTGTATCAAATGGTTAACGCCAATATATTGTTTCTGCATCAATCAACTTGCAGACATCCTAATTGGATGTTTTATGCTGATAACCCATGTACGCCAGCACGGCAGTAGTTAATTTATGGCAGTCAGATTCCGTAACCCCTCTTTATGCTCTTCACCTAATTGGAGCCATATTTTATTTCTATTACCAGATATCATTTTTTTCTCATCAAGAATATTTGTTTCTATACCCGTATACACTACGGCTAGTGGTATGTATTGTTTTTTCCAATTTGTCCCCCCCCGCCAACCACATTTGTGTTCTGATTGATGTTTTATGGAGGATTCTATCGGTTCCCATTGTAGGATACCACGTCTATAATTGTAGATCCAACAAGCCTCTACAGCCAAAAAATATTGCGCTTCCTAGGAGTATCCTAGAGTTCTACCACAATTCCGGTATGTGATCCAGAAGGATCTATGCACTTCAATTTTATATCTTTGTCCTTTTTTCCTTACACCTGTCGCTCTCTTTTTCATTTGTATTGTACGTTTTAATGAATTTTTGTACAACATATAAACATACATATGATTGATGTTTTGTATTGTAATTTACAGTGTGACTATCATATTATGCCATACCCCTGAGGAAGTCGTGCGAACGACGAAACGCGTTGGGCTCATTTGTCGTTTATGGACATCCATCTACCTTGTGTACATACAGATTGTCATACCTTCAGCTCACAGTATCTGTAATTGAACCTTGTGTTTAAACTGCTATGCTCCTGTGAGCATTTTTTTAATAAATTGTTTTTTAAACATTTGAATTGTACAGTCCAAATTGTATAAGGTTTCTGTAGCGCACCCTGAATACCCCATCTTTCTCCATTTCTTTACCCGGGTCCCATCTAACAGGGGATCCTTTCAGGGCTGCAGCTCCATCCATCACTCATATTGAGCGCACTGTGTGGCCCCCCCTTTTTTCCATATATATATATATGTCAACGATGTCAGCCCGGCACTCCTATCCAAATAGAAGCAACTGCCGTTGGTGCCTTCCCGGAAGAATCTGTAGCGAACAACTGGAACAGAGGTGGCACTCAGCGGGCTTGATAAAGAAAATCTTTTATTCACAGCAAACTGTGTATCTCAGTTTGCTGTGAA
The DNA here is from genome assembly GCF_055691185.1 of Crinia signifera. NCBI lineage: Eukaryota > Metazoa > Chordata > Amphibia > Anura > Myobatrachidae > Crinia > Crinia signifera. The sequence continues at coordinate 99,180,450 of NC_139218.1, read as the reverse complement.
TAAAATATTTTCTTTATCAAGCCCGCTGAGTACCACCTCTGTTCCAGTTGTTCGCTATATATATATATATATATATATATATATATATATATATATATATATATATATATATATAGATGCACGAATGGAGATAGGCGGCACTCTCGGATTTTTCAAAATGCAAACAAATTTATTGTGGTGACTCCAACATGTTTCGGGCGCAGCCCGTCCTCAGGGAACAACTCACACAGTGCACAGTGCTCAAATAAATACCAAAACTCTACATGGGAAAACCCGCCCCCCGCCTCATTAATCCCCCACAACTCTCACCTGTGGGCTCCCCTGCAGGCTGTCTCACCCGTCCGCCATTCCCGCGCTTCGCTGGCTCAGACACCTCAGTAAGAGCTCCGTTACCACACAGGCTTCCGGTTTCTCCCTCTGATGTCGTCACCCCGCTCTGCGCGTCATCTGGAACGCACAGGGAGTCCAAGCCTCTCTCTGGGTGCCGCTTCAGGGATATGTTGCTAGGGCAACCAGGCGCTCCTATGAACAAAACAAAAAGCACACATATATGAATAAAATTGTGTTAAACATGACATAAGAGACCCTTTGCAGGTCAATTTAAGAGATGCCTAATCTGACATCATATAATGACTGCAATTTAATGCAGTAGTGTTATTAAAAAAGTGTAAATTTTACATACATAAAAACATACATTTAAAAATAGCACAGCAGGTATATGGTGGGGCAGCTTTTATCTTAATATGCTAACTCTCACTATTGAAAGCTGTACCCCTCCAGAGCAACACATAGCATTAGTATCATGTACAAAATATTATGCACAAAATACATTCATGCACAAAATATTGTATAAAATATCTTTATGTACAAAATATCTTTAACTCATTAAATAAAGTGTTGTAACCCATGCTGCTCGTTCAGGCCCCTGGGGGCCAGTGTATCTAACAGGTGGATCCATCTGGCTTCTGCTTGTAAAAGCTTTTTCTTCCTATTGCCTCCTCTGGCCGTGGCTGGGACTTGGTCTATTATCTTTGATCTTATGCTCGCTAGACTGTGTTTATTCTCTACACAGTGGCGTGCTACGGGTTGGTCGCTTCGCCCTGTGTCAATTGCCTGGCGTATGGCCAATCGATGATTGGCCATGCGTTCTTTGAACTGGCATTCTGTCTTGCCCACGTAGTATAAACCACATGGACAAGACAGAATGTAGACCACGAATTTTGATGAACAGGTTACAGAATGTTTAATTTTAAATTTTTTCCCTGTATGTGGATGATTAACCGTGTCACCTGTAAGCATTGAACTGCATGTTACGCAGCCAGTGCATTTGTAACATCCTTTTGGCCTAGATAAGAAATGTGATGGTATACTTTTTTTCACCAATGTCGTAACATCTGTCTTTACCAAAAGGTCTGCCAGATTCCGCCCCCTCTTATAGGCTGGCATGATTCTGGTATTGTGCAGGCTTTTTAAGTCACGGTCTGTGGCTACTATAGGCCAAAGTGCTTTGACCTGTTTAGTGGTGTCACTACTTTCTACACTAAATTTTGTAACCCAAGGGATTTTATTTCCTAATGATTTTTCTTTAGTGGCTCCAACCAGCGCTTTTTCTCTTGGGGTGGCCAGTACTTTTTGCTTAATTTTAACCAATTCCTCAGTTTTGTAGCCCCTTTGTTCAAATTTCTTTTGCATGCTATCAAGTTCATCTTTTACACTATCCTCTCTGCTGGTGATACGTCTCACCCTAAGCATTTGAGAATAGGGTAAGCCCTGTCTGAGGGGAAGTGGGTGGCAGCTTTCCTGTCTCAAGATCGTGTTACGATCCGTTTCCTTTACGTATAAAGATGTTTCAATTTTATTGTTGATCAACTGTATCTTTACATCAAGGAAATTCACTGTGTCCCTACTCAAGTTGTAGGTGAGCTTGATGGGACTATGTGAATTTCCTTGATGTAAAGATACAGTTGATCAACAATAAAATTGAAACATCTTTATACGTAAAGGAAACGGATCGTAACACGATCTTGAGACAGGAAAGCTGCCACCCACTTCCCCTCAGACAGGGCTTACCCTATTCTCAAATGCTTAGGGTGAGACGTATCACCAGCAGAGAGGATAGTGTAAAAGATGAACTTGATAGCATGCAAAAGAAATTTGAACAAAGGGGCTACAAAACTGAGGAATTGGTTAAAATTAAGCAAAAAGTACTGGCCACCCCAAGAGAAAAAGCGCTGGTTGGAGCCACTAAAGAAAAATCATTAGGAAATAAAATCCCTTGGGTTACAAAATTTAGTGTAGAAAGTAGTGACACCACTAAACAGGTCAAAGCACTTTGGCCTATAGTAGCCACAGACCGTGACTTAAAAAGCCTGCACAATACCAGAATCATGCCAGCCTATAAGAGGGGGCGGAATCTGGCAGACCTTTTGGTAAAGACAGATGTTACGACATTGGTGAAAAAAAGTATACCATCACATTTCTTATCTAGGCCAAAAGGATGTTACAAATGCACTGGCTGCGTAACATGCAGTTCAATGCTTACAGGTGACACGGTTAATCATCCACATACAGGGAAAAAATTTAAAATTAAACATTCTGTAACCTGTTCATCAAAATTCGTGGTCTACATTCTGTCTTGTCCATGTGGTTTATACTACGTGGGCAAGACAGAATGCCAGTTCAAAGAACGCATGGCCAATCATCGATTGGCCATACGCCAGGCAATTGACACAGGGCGAAGCGACCAACCCGTAGCACGCCACTGTGTAGAGAATAAACACAGTCTAGCGAGCATAAGATCAAAGATAATAGACCAAGTCCCAGCCACGGCCAGAGGAGGCAATAGGAAGAAAAAGCTTTTACAAGCAGAAGCCAGATGGATCCACCTGTTAGATACACTGGCCCCCAGGGGCCTGAACGAGCAGCATGGGTTACAACACTTTATTTAATGAGTTAAAGATATTTTGTACATAAAGATATTTTATACAATATTTTGTGCATGAATGTATTTTGTGCATAATATTTTGTACATGATACTAATGCTATGTGTTGCTCTGGAGGGGTACAGCTTTCAATAGTGAGAGTTAGCATATTAAGATAAAAGCTGCCCCACCATATACCTGCTGTGCTATTTTTAAATGTATGTTTTTATGTATGTAAAATTTACACTTTTTTAATAACACTACTGCATTAAATTGCAGTCATTATATGATGTCAGATTAGGCATCTCTTAAATTGACCTGCAAAGGGTCTCTTATGTCATGTTTAACACAATTTTATTCATATATGTGTGCTTTTTGTTTTGTTCATAGGAGCGCCTGGTTGCCCTAGCAACATATCCCTGAAGCGGCACCCAGAGAGAGGCTTGGACTCCCTGTGCGTTCCAGATGACGCGCAGAGCGGGGTGACGACATCAGAGGGAGAAACCGGAAGCCTGTGTGGTAACGGAGCTCTTACTGAGGTGTCTGAGCCAGCGAAGCGCGGGAATGGCGGACGGGTGAGACAGCCTGCAGGGGAGCCCACAGGTGAGAGTTGTGGGGGATTAATGAGGCGGGGGGCGGGTTTTCCCATGTAGAGTTTTGGTATTTTTTTGAGCACTGTGCACTGTGTGAGTTGTTCCCTGAGGACGGGCTGCGCCCGAAACATGTTGGAGTCACCACAATAAATTTGTTTGCATTTTGAAAAATCCGAGAGTGCCGCCTATCTCCATTCGTGCATCTACAAAGGACCTACCAAGTTCACCAGGAAGGCACCGGGTCATACTGAGTGACATCCACAGGAGTGCCGGGCACTGGGTATAGTATATATATATATATATATATATACATATATATATATGAGAGATAGCTGTAAAGACAGACTGGAGGTAGGAGCAGATAGGTACTGGGGGAGGGGTGGAGAGTAAAAATTGTCACAGCTCAAATTGAAAGTAAATTGCAGAAGCCGTCAATTTGACAGGCTTTTAACTAGTCCTTTATATTTTGTAACTATACGGATTTTACTAAATTGTCAAGATTGGCTAATAATTTCTTCTATGAAATTATTTGCAAAGCTTGAATTTATTTATCTTTATTACCTGTTCATAATCTTTTATGTGATTCTCTCTATGTTTGCTTAATTTATAGGAGGTTAAATTGTATCCATTTTATTCATGATACAGTATGGGGTCCCCAACACATAACGATATATATGCAGAGAGGACCTGCATATGTCTCAAATACTCACGTACTAGACATTGAATTGTTGCATGCATTAAAAATAATACAGATTGAGTTGAAAAGTCAGACAGTGGTACAGTTCCTCTAGATGTATATCGTTACAGTACTGTATGTTATAAAAAAAAAAAAAAATCTGATCGCTATATAAAATGATACTATAAACTATACTGTCTATCCATTTTACAATTAAGCTAAGAAAATTAAAAATGCAGAACAGGAGAAATTAAGCTGAAAGAATTCCACCTAATATCAACAACACCACTTATTTTAGTACTGTTCACTGAATAACACTCATTGCTTATATAACACTAAGGGGGGTATTCAATCTTTGTCGTGCACCCGCAGCCATCTCCCGACGGGGGAGATGGCTGCGGGGCCCTATTCAATTCTGTCTTCTCCGACAGCATTGAACAGGGGTTTTGCGCAGAACGAGCCCGACAGCACAAGCTGTCGGGCTCGTTCTGCCGAGAAAAGCCATAAATAGGCGAGCTCCTGACCGGAGCTCGTCTATTTTCATCGTCAACTCGCGGCCACGCCCCCTTCTCGCCACTCGGCGGCCGGGACATTGAATCCCGACTGCCGAGCTCCAGGCGAGCAAAACGAGAACGGGACAGGGGCACAAGCTCGACAGCTGTTCCCCTGACATTGAATACCCCCCTAAAATCCATCATTCTTGAGCAAACAGCAATTGCACTGAATTTATAGCCATTCTATATGCCTATTTATATTTTTCTAAATTGTAGAACATTGGCGTTTTGGTGTTAATACTAGATTATGGATAATCTCTGCACTAATTTCAAATAAGAAGCCAGGCTGATGTGGGTAATTAATCACATATTCTGTACATATATAATGAATTGATTATTCGATATATTGATGACAATATAACAATCTATAACACTATAAATAAAATACTACAAATAACGTAAATAAAGTTGGTGGATCAGGATGAAAAATACTTGTAAAAATACTATTTAAATAATGAAATGGAAGCTTATAATTCAACATTTAATATAAAAAAAATGGATATGCCCCTTAATAATCATGAGAAGCTGGTGATACAGTGATACAGATCGATGTTTGCTGGATCATTGGGATATTTTTAATCTCCTGTGGGAGTCAGGCAATGGCTGCAGTGAATGGAAGTCACTGCTATATTGTAAATTGAATTGCAGGAGATATAGGGGTGTGTTCAAGTTGACACTGTCCCTCTCCAAATGATACACGTCACAGCTGTGGTGCGGACCTTAGCTAAGGTAGATGGACAGGGGGTTATTCAGATCTGATCGGTTATCTGAAAATTTGTAGAGCCCTGTGATCAGGTAATAGCAGACCAGCCAGAGTGAAATCCTGCCCTGTACTAGCTTTGGAATTGATGTGCATCAAATCCATACACAAGAAACTCACATCAAATGATTTTTCCATTATTCAGCTATCGGGGGGGTGATTCTAACCCCGGCATATTCGCACTGTGTGTATGTGCATATTCGCATGTGTAGGGCTGCTGTGTGGATGCCTTCAGCGACTTGCATAGTCACCAAGGCATTTGCACAGGGGCGGGTTCGAGGCGGGCAGGGCCCTTCTGCATGGGGGCGCCCAGCATTTCCTGGGTGTAACCAGGAAAATGCTGCGTGCACCCAGTAAACCACTGGGCATCCCCATGCAAACGCAGACGGGCATTTACCTACAGGGGGGCGGTCGGCTGACTTCACAGTACATCAGCCGGCCTCCCTTTTCTCGGACCGGATGGCGCAAATATAAGGTCAGTCAAGACCGCCCCGTCCACACCCTTGCAAATGGTTGTTTATGCAAAACATAAGTTTGCAATGCGCTGTACGTGCGGCAGTGGGAGGGCATCCATTCTCATGCCTGGCAGGCAGTTTATGGCAGGCAATTTATGCTGCTTAGCAAGTCAACTTCCCCTCAAACATGGGCATGCCTGCATTTCTCTGACATTCACAGAAAATGGCCTGTTACCACCCATGAACCGATTATCGCAGGGTGGCCTCTCACATGTGTACTACCAAGGGGTACATGTGCAGTCCTTCGATTATCGTCTGAAAATTCTCAGCAATTCGATCAGATCTCACAGTTCCGGTATAAAGTATTTTTGCTGCCTCCCTCATTTGTGCTTCCAGTTCCCAATTTCAGTATATTTATGTGGCTTGTTTCATTTGCGTTTCCTGCACCAAGCCCTAGTATATTTCTGTAGTCTTCTTTAATTGTGCTTTCAGCACCAAGTTCCAATATATTACTACAGCTCGCTTCAGTTTTGTTTCTTGCATTCATTTCAGCATATTCCTGCATCTTGATTCAGTAGAAGGTATCCGTTATCCTGCAATTTCCCCTCAAATATGAGGGGGTACCCAAAAGAAACTGAAATCATGTTTCAGAGGGCTAAACGCTTATAGTCTGGGCTAAGATGATTGCATAACCCTTCCGAGTCAGCATGCCCACCAATGTTGTGGGGAAAAAGTAGCGTTTGACGCCAGTGATTTATTTTAATGAGTTATTCAATCTTTTATTATTTTATAAATCTTTTAATATACATTTTATACTGATACAATGTGCTGCGGTGAGGTTTAGTTTCCTTTTGGGGAAAAATGTGTCGGAAACGGTTGTTATGCTACAAACTGAAAGGAAGCTGCCATGAGCAAAACACAAGTTACAGTAACAAATGGTTCTCCGATTTCAAACAAGGGGAAATGTCATTTGACGATCAACCTCATTCTGGACGTCTTTCAATGATGAAAATGTGACAAAAATTCATCAAGGCATTCTTGACATCACGTTTTTCCTTAAAAATTGGATAAAACTTGGCCTCGGTCACCTTGCCGACCTTAACGTCAGACCAAACCAGTCCATTATTGGCAGACTTCACTGAAGAAGATATAGCCCGAGCAATTGGACAACTCAAAACGGGAAAGGCCCCAGGCCCTGACGGTCTGACCAATGAATACTACAAATTACTGGCCCCAAAACTGACAGCCCCACTAACGGCCTTCTTTAACTCCCTTCTAAAGGGTGCCCCTCAACCTGCCTATTTTAACTCAGCCCTGCTTAAAGTCATATTAAAACCAGGACGCGACCCCGCACAGCCCTCCTCCTACCGACCCATATCCCTGCTTAATACAGACTATAAGCTCTACACCAAACTGCTAGCAGATAGGCTTAAATTCCTCTTACCCTCAGTAATAAATAAGGACCAAACTGGGTTTATTTGGGGTAGGCACTCTGTATTAAATGTTAGAAAATTGATTTTGGCTCTGCAGTGGTTACAGGCCTCGGGGACCAGACAACCCCATGCTGTGCTGTCACTAGATGCCGAAAAGGCTTTTGACATGATCTCATGGGATCACCTTTTCACCACTTTGGGGGAATTTGGTATACCGGAGGCCTTTTCCAATGCAATCAGAAATTTATACACAAATTCCAGCTCTCAGGTTTTAGCCAATAATTATTTATCCCCCCCATTCCCGATACTCCGAGGCACCCGACAGGGTTGTCCTCTCTCCCCGCTGCTGTTTGCCCTAGCCCTCGAACCCCTAGCAGTTAGACTACGCAACTCCCCCTCCTTTACAGGTATCAGAATAGGCGTAACAGAAGTCAAACTTAGCATGTTTGCCGACGACATGCTCTTATTTTTCTCTAATCCACAGATCGCTATCCCAGCAGCCATGTCCATTATAGACTCCTTTGGCACTTTTTCAGGCTTCAAGATAAATCACTCTAAATCACAACTCTTCCCCATAGCCATCCCCTCTTCCTTAGTGGAGGCATGTCCGTCCTTACAGCAATACAGCATATGCCAACAACACCTCAAATACTTGGGGGTACTAATCCCATTGCAATTAGAAGCACTGTACGCCACTAACTTTAAGCCAGCACTACAGGCAATGTCCAAATTAATAGACAGGTGGATGACACTTCCCCTCTCACTATATGGCCGCGTAACAGTGGTAAAAAGCGTCTTATTCCCGAAGTTGTCTTACTTGTTACAAATGCTACCTTTCTCATTATCTAAGAAAGATACCTCTAAATATAACACCATGATTTCAAAATTCATATGGGCGTCTAAAAAACCTAGAATGGCAATGACGAGACTATTCCTCCCAAAATCGGAGGGAGGCTTCGGACTCCCCCAGGCCCAGGCGTTCTCGCATGCAGCACTTTTCAGATACGCAACTGACTGGTTCTTCCAGAAATCTAACTACACTAATAATACCCTGGAATTGGCCCTTTTTGACCCCTACTCCCCGGCCGCTCTATTACATACTCCACGGGGGAAAATCCCTGACCGGATAAAGGAGAATATCCTTTTTAAAGACACATATAGAATGTGGACTGCAATCAATAGACAGTTCGGTAGGAATTTTATGAGCTCACCCTTTTCCACTTTCTGGGGTAATCCCTGTTTCATCCCAGGTTTGGAAAACAAAATATACCAAGAGTGGAGGCAGAAGGGCATTTCTTCCATACGCAACATATTTGATCCAGGAGGTTCCTCCATACATCCCTTCTCTTACCTGACTTCAGAAAAAAACATACCCCACACCCAATTTTTTATGTACTTACAGGCCCGACACTATGCCCAATCCCTGCCAAAGCCGTTCACCACCCCCATCACCTCAGACCCGATACTCTCACTGCTAGCCCCTCATAATATATTGGGGTACAGAATAAGAAACCTCTACCAACATCTAGTAACACACCCACAAGAAAAGTTAATGCACCAATTAACCCTTAGATGGCAAGTAGATATACCTTCGCTTCCCCCATATAAAACTCTTTTTAAAACACTCCCATACTCATTGAAATACCTCCAAGCGGCTTCCCTTCAGGAAACCCACCTGAAATTCATAAACAGAGCCTATATTTCTCAACAGCAGAGAAGCCACTTCATACCTGATGACCCAGGCCTCTGCCCCAAATGCAAAATGAGAGGCGCCACTTTCTTCCACAATTTCTGGGAGTGTGGCCTGGTGAAAATATTCTGGAGAAGGCTCCTGGGTTTCCTGAATGAACTCTTTAGATTGAAGCTGACATATAGTCCTCTCCCCTTCCTGTTCTTTTACTACGCAGATTGGGACTTAGGTACAAACAAAAAAAGTATCACCCCACTACTCACACTAATATTAGGTTTAGCGAAGAAGTTGATATTGACACACTGGATACATAGAAACCCCCCCTCGCTTACCGAACTTAAAAACTCAATTCTAAAAATCCTTTTCTTTGAACGGCAGGCTGCATTGACTGACATAGAAAAAGGGGTGGCGCGCTTTTACGCTAAGTGGGAAGTTTACATCTTGACACTTGACGCGTCAATACAAACCGCTATACAGAAAATCTTCGAAAATACTACCTGGTTCATGACACGTCAACTGTCCTTACCCGCAGTTGTCACTTAGTTGGATGAGTTGCTGGATCTCCTGACAGATCAAATGTCTAGTCACTTATACAGCAATGTATTTAAGATATTTACCATGAGGCCTTTTCTATCGGCAAAGCTATCCCCGACAAAATGTTTGTGTTGTGTCCCCCCCAACCTTCCCCTTCCTCGCTTCCCACCCCCCTCCTTTTACCTTTATAATTGTACTGTTTAAGTAATGTGGAGACTGTTTATAACCCAGATACCCCCCAATGTTCTGTAATGCTTTATGAGGATCCATACTATAGTCCGACATTGGTATAAACGCCAATGGTGGAAGCAATATAACTGCTGATGACAATAATAACTTATGGCTTGTATACCCCTTGCCACCATGTCTAGTAACTGAAGGGGCGATATGCTAGCTCCTTTAGATATGAGAATCTAGAGTTGTCTTGCATTCACTCCACTTAGGCGAAGACAGATGGACAAAACGAGAATTGGATGGGGTATCGTTTCTTTATTTGTCATTCATATTACCACATTTTCTGTGTACTGTTTTTCTATGTAAAAAACTTAATAAAAATGTTTAAAAAAAAAAAAAAAAAAAAAAAATCTGGATAAAATGGCCGAATCCTTTAAAAAAAAAAAACAATTGGATAAAAAGAGACCTTAAAGGAAAACTATAAAAGCCATCAAAGATGACTGTTTTGAGAAATGGGAAAAATGTTTGGACAAACGTATTGATTCAAGTTGAGAGTACTTCAAAGGTGAATCAAATTGCACAAATAAATACATCATTTTTTAATAAATGAATTCCTGTTTATTTTGGGTACCCCCTTGTACAGCAGAACCAAGTCCAAAATAAAAATGTTTTATGCCCAAACAATGAAGAACAGCAGTCATCATCAGTAGAGCATTTGCTTCAGCCCATAACAAGTGATTCGCTAGTGCTGCTGTCTGTTATCATCATCATCATCATCATTGTCCACAATTTCCACCTGCCCATGATCACCTGCATATGCAATATCTTTCCCAGTCATACTCTTGTCCTTTTCCTGGCAATTACTATTACCATTACTGTTCCCAGCTTAATTTGGACCTCTCCATCCTGCTCATCCAGGCAAGTAGCAGAATCACATCACCTGGATGGGGGTAGCACTTACTCTGCATTAGCCTACTTATGTGTATTCTTCACATTGTCAATTTCACATGTATCCATGACTGCTACTGTATGTCTATATATTTGGGCCTGTTGTATTTAACAAGCAATTACTGTATTTATCACATTACATTCTTTAAGAGACATTCGTTGACACTGTTATTTACTTTTACTGCACAAATAGCAGCAGCATCCATCACGTACCTGCATTGTAATCTGGTAACCTTTAAAATCCAACAGCCGTTTCTTCTTCTCCTCCTCTTGTCCCATGCTCACCCACGTGTCTGTAACCAACACGTTGGCTCCGCTGGCAGCTTCTAGGGGATCATTTGTCATAAGCAGCTTGGTGCCAGACTAGAAGACAAAATCTGTGCATCTCAGACAGCATCCTATATATTACTGAGCAATGCTGCTATCAGGGGTTTATCATGGCTGTGCATTAGCATAGTAGCCCTGGTAGGAGACTAATAAAATGATGATAGCATGCCAAGATGAATTGCTTCAGCGATTCTGATGAAACAATGCACTGCTATTTTTTAACTAGAAATCTTGGGTGTCTGGACAGTATCAGCTTTATTTGTCATGATGTGTATCATTGTACGGGTAATTAAATTCCCCAACGCAACACTATTATCCCTGTGATCATTTGTGCCTTGTGTGAGTCCTAATTTGGGAGCTGACTGCCACTATTCTATGGCAGACCGCCCGAACAACCCCCCCCCCCCCCGAATCTCATCGTACATGAGATGTGTACACGAGTGTGATACTCGCCAAAGGTGTCCGTACAGGGGATTTGCACATGCGCATATTTGAGACCCCCACCATTGGAAACAGAGCAGACAGGATCCCCAGTCAGAATACCTGAAGGTAAACACTGGCCTTGATGTTACGTACTATGGGGAGGATTCTGACTTTTGTGCCACACCTGTTAAAACAGATCATTTACCTCTTTAGACAATTGTTCCGTAGCTGCAATTACAGAAGAATTAGGTTCATATCCCTGAAAGACAAAAAAATTACAATAAACTGGATCAGTAGTAACTTAGAGGTTACTTTTAGAGAAGTTTCATCTCTTTAAAGGGTCTAATTGATATCACAAATGGGCATGTAACACATACAGTAACATAACAGGCCCATTGAAGTGGTTGCCAAGTATTCAGATACTGTAACTAAACAAAATGTTACTTTGCTTGCAGGAACTGACATCATCCTCAATAGCCTGCTTCTTCCCATTGGAAGGAATATTAAAGCGCTAATAGTGAATAGACCCCTTCTTTATTTATCTTTGCAGGTGAATATGTTATAACATAATATTATTAATAATATTAATTTACAGAATGTCAGGAGTTTGTATTAAATGGCTATGTTATCATATATGTGGTGGCATTGTTTATATATTTTTTTTTTAATTTTTCCAAAAGCCTGTATTTCATATCAAGTTTAATAATTCTCCGCAATCATCAGAATGCCCACATGCATACACCATCGATTGTCAACATTGTTAGCAGGTCGACATTTCATCATTCTCGGTATGATCTGTGTTGACATGGTCAATGTCAACCTGCTGAACCTGTCAACATATTACATGTCAACATAATGAATGTCAGGAGGAAAGATGACATTACTATCATAGGCCTCCCTCTGCTGATATTTTTTCCAGTTAAGTTTAGTAAATATGGGAAGACTACATTATTGCTCAGCTAACTAAAAATGTTCATTTAAGGTCTTAGAGGATACTTTTATGGAATTTATGTCTGTATTTTAGGTATACATTTTGTCCATAAGTCCCACTGTTAATAACTTATATAGGTTACTTAGTGAAGCAACAATTTTATCACACGATTAATTTATGATATATCTACAAGCTCAGCCCTCACCTCCCTCACAAACTGATAGCTGTTAAAAAGAAATTGCATTTGTAGCAATCCCAGGAAAATAACTTCCTTTTGTACAAGTAGTTAATAAATGCCAAAAGGAAATTATAAACTACTGTACCAACTTCCCACACAATAAGCCAAACATCTAATGGGCAGAGTATGTCATTTACCTTTGGTGTTGCAATATGCAGATGCATTCCAAATTTCGCAGCACTCATCATGATCGAGTGCAGAACGTTGTTCCCATCTCCAATCCAGGAAATTGTCAGTCCTTTGAGGAATCCATAATGCTCCTGTGTATAGAAGATCATAAATGTGGGCAGTATGGATGGTGTAATGGTTAGCATTACTGATTCACAGCACTGAGGTTATGGGTTCGATTCCCATCATTCTCCTAACTGAGTGGAGTTTGTATATTCTCCCTGTACTTGCGTGGGTTTCCTCCGGGTACTCTGGTTTCCTCCCACATTCCAAAAATATACTCCTAACCCAAATGAACCCTAGAATGAATGAGTGTGTGCGTGTACATGTGGTAGGGAATATAGATGGTAAGCTCCACTGGGGCAGGGACTGAAGTGAATGTTCAAATATTCTCTCTGTACAGCGCTGCGGAATATGTATGTGCTATATAAGAAACTGATAATAAATAAAAATAAATAAATAAATGTGAGCAGAATAGGTGATAAAGGTAGAACTTTCCTTTACACACAATAAATGGTGGTCAGGATGCCAGAGTTCAGTATAACAACACTGGCATCCCCAATGCAGTCCGGGCACTTCTTAAAGAGTCAGGATGCTAGAATACTGACAGCCGGTATCCTGATTGGTGAGTATGCGGGAAGCGGGCAGTCAGGGAAGGGGGGGTTAGATTTAGTTACTAGTGTGGGGACATAGGTTTAGGCTGCGGGGAGGAGAATGTCGAAAGTTGACCTCCAAGATGAAACAGCAGAATGGCATTCAGTGACATGGTGACAAGTCTGGGGAGGATAGGTAGATTTGAGTATCATTCACGTACAGATGATACTGAAATCCAAAAGAGATGATTTGGTGTAGATTGGGAAAAGCAGAGGATCTAAGATTGGGCCGTGTCGCACTCTAGCTGATAGAGATAGAGCAAAGGAGGTGAATTCAGAGAAGCAACATCGTTAGAGTGATTAGATAGGTAGGATGAGATCCAAGAAGGGATGTGTCCTGAAGACCTAGGGATTGTGGTGTTTGTATGAGAAGTGAGTGGTCAGCAGTGTCAAAAGCAGAAGAGAGATCTAGAAGACTATGAAGGGAGTAATGTCCTTGGCTTAGCAGTGACCAGATCATTCACTATTTTTAATCAGCAATGTCTCATTGGAGTATTGGGAATATAAGACTGACTAAAATTGATCCAATAAGTTGTGTAAGGGTGCCCATACACCTTGCAACTTCTCCCCTCAGAGAAGTTGCATCTAATCCCCCTTCAGCCACCTGGCAGTATTGCATGCAATACATTGCATGCGATACTTCTGCATGTGACATATCGGATGAAATCACCTGGAGGGTGTCCGTCCCGAAGATCTTACGTGCACCACGTACAGATGTAGCGCCTGTCAGCCAGCCAGTAGGATCGCCAAATTGCATGCGCTGGCGGACAGGCTGATGGGGAGGTGCGACCGTCTCACTCGCACCTCCCCATCAGCAAGGTGGCGGGGAGGGGCTTCCCTGCCAGTCTCCACTTCAGGCAGATGAGCAGGGAGTGGGGGCAGGCTGGGGGAGCTGCTGGGGCTGCGGGGAGACAGTAGGAGGGCAGCAGAGAGTTGCTACAGCCTCCAACAGAATGGAAAGTGCGAGTATCTTGTGCGCGCGTGCCCCCTTCTGTCAGGCGACAGCGATTGGCGATAAAAATGCCAGGAGCAGTTCAAATGAGAGCTGCTCCATCTGTATGATCTCCGGCTCCGAACCAGGGACCGCACACTGGATCTTATTAGATGTCATACACATGCTATTTGGGCTGATTTCATCCAATGTTTCGGCCCAATCTGCCAGAATTGGGTGAAATCGGACCCAAATCGCATAGTGTATGGGGGCCTTTAGTTAAGAAAGTGTGTGAGGTGAGTGTAGGCAAGTCTCTCAAGTAGCTTGGAAGGGCATGGAAGCTGAGGAGGGACAGTAGTTTGAGAGAGAGAGATTACAGATTTTAGATAATGTTGGGATTAGCACTTCAACTCTACTGTATGCTGCTCTTGTAACTAGACTTCTATGCTACGTTACCTAGTACCCAGTTTCATGTATACTGCAACATAATGCCATAGCCAGTGTCCTGTATAATATATGGCCTAACATGTCATATGCGATAACCAAGTTTCATACCTATTACCCAATTTATTTATCAGCAGTGGTTTAACCTCAGTCCTAAAGGACCCCCAACAGTGCACGTTTCCCTGTCTCCACACACGGGTGAAATAATTAGCTTCACCTGTGGATCTTTTAAAATGTGTCAGTGACTAATGAGTGCACCTGTTCACCTGCCAGGTGATCTGGAAAACGTGCACTGTTGGGAGTCCTTGAGGACCAAGGTCGAGAACCACTGGTTTACAGTATCTGGTGCATAGTGTAACAGACAGAGCGCTATCTCATGTCCAGTATAATATCAGGAAAGGTAAATGACACCACAATATTGCTCATTCTCCTCTTGGGAATAATGAAAACATTGTCTTCTAGCTTAGCTCCACAAAAATGTAAAATTGTGAATTGTGTGTTGTATATTTGGAGAATAATACGCCATTATAAAACATAGCAGTTGAATTAATGAAACTGTAAAATAAAAAAACCCAGATATAAAGATAAGAATAAAATATTGGAATTATTAGCACTGAGAAAATAAACTGAACATTTCTGCTTTAAATAATGTATGATTCCCTGTAATTTATATTAAACATAAATTCTATGCAGTTCAAATGACTGTACTATTGTTTTTCTTCCTTCGACCCTATATGTAATAGGAGAGAATGTGCAGGAATTGAAGTACTTGCAGTGGTTATTAGTCACAGTATAGAATTGCTTAGCAACGGAGAGCAGAACCATAATTCCCACCGAGTGGAAGCCTGATTTTTATGCAGACCACGCCGAATGTACAAACTCTACTGAGGAATCCCCAGGATGGTACGCCTTATACTAGAAATAATTATGGAAACTGATTCAGCAGACATTACTCACCTGAATGGTAAGGTAATCAGCAAGAATCTGAATAGGATGGTAGTCGTCAGACAAGCCATTCACTATGGGAATAGTTGCTTCATTTGCCAATAGCTCCAGGTCTGACTGGTGATAAACACGTGCTAAAACAGCATCTGTCATTCCAGAGAGCACCCTGACAGCAAGATAACACAATAAATGTAAGATCAAAAAGCAAAATCTTTTTTTTTATGTTTTAAATGCAACATCTAGGGGAAGCTGTATCATCGTACCGCTATAAATATTATTACTCTTATCTTATTGAGGCAAAGCAGTGAGCAATAACTCCAAGCTGTATTACCATCTCAGCCACTGGAGCGGGGAAGAGGAAACGTGCCACCTGGTTAGCACACATACCAGCAGGTAATCCTGCAGATACAGGCAAAAACTAAAAACCACAAAAGTATGCTTATTCTTATAGTAATATCTTCATGGTTTCCATCAATTCAATAGTATTGCACCAGCGAAATCATTAGATAGTGTTGACAAAGGTGATTTCCTGTATGTTACCTTAATTTCATGCAGGTCTATGTTTGGGATGCATTCAGCATCCTGGCGGTCTGGATACCGATGTTCACACTACCAACTCGTTATCCTGACTACCGCCAAAACACCGGTGACAGAATCCCCAAATCAATGAGGATGCCAATGCCTGAATTCCTACTGACAGGATGTTGAAAATAAGTATATGGGTTAGTGTCGTACTGAAGAAGGGGGAGGGGGTGTTTGGCACTAGGGGGGAACTTCGGGTTAGATTTCAGAGGGGGGGGGTTAGGGTTAGGCTGCAGGAGGAAGGGTTAGGTGTAAGCACTTATAAAAGGGGTTCGGGTTAGCCTCCAGGGTGGGGGTTACGTTTAGACGGTGGGCTACTGAAGTTAGGGTTATGCACTAGCAGGTAGGGTTAGGCAATATGTACAGTAGGTTTGTTGAGAAACAATTTATGCTGCATCAAAGCGATGCAGCGATCCTTTCTTCAGAAGCATGTTCTGCAGCCAGGTCCTGTTCTGTGGTTGGGCCAGTAGGGGCTACTTGGATCAAAGGGTGGAGCTAGTGCTTGAGCTTCCCTGACTTTTTTTGTATTCATGTTCAGATTACGCTATCTGAGAGGGTGACACTGAACACAGGAGAAATGGAAAGTTTAGCTCCCTGTCCGTTCACGAATCAACCTCACCATACTAAATACTGCGGGAGTAATGCTGGAGAAGACAGGACTTCTCCACAGTAAGCTGCTCTATGAATAACCTTAAGCAGAGAAAAGGGTACTTATGTAATATCTGGACTCCCGTTTTTCTTATGAGACCGCGGCCCCTCGCGGGGCTCGCTGCGCTCACCACGCTTCGGGCACGGTGGCTCGCTGCGCTCGCCACACTATATAAAATCAAATCCATGCGTAGTTGGATAGATGGGGTATGAAAAAATGGGGTGCATTTAACATGGGAGTCCAGATAATACATAAGTACCGACAAAAGCCCTGTGCTACCTGGTTTTGGTGAATTTGCAGCCGTTTTTACCCATTTTTTGCAGTTGTTTTCACCCATACCGATTAGCTCCCCCCCCCCCCCCCCAAAAAATGAAATTGCATGGGCGAAAATGTACTAAAAAACGTGATTGATTACTTATAGGCAAATCTTTGCAGTTTTTTTCCTGGCAAAAAATTCGTCCAGAATTGAACAACCAATGTACAGTATGTAAAGGCTTTAGCTCTATTTTTGAGGCCACACACTTTTAAGCAGATATATATGCTGTGTGTTTGTGCAGCTGCTTTGTTGATTAGTTTCGCTGCCCAATATTGATGAAGAATATTGTGAAGAAATCCCAAAGATTTTTATTGTTAAATGCACATCCAAAACCAAAGCACGGGAGTCACAGTACATCTCTAACACACATACAGACTCTGGCTAATACTTCATTCTTGACCCCCATTGGCTAGTTTCACAGGTTCACGGGGCAAGTTTAGACAAAGTGTGAAGCCTTATGTTGAGTCCCAGGTGCCGTAGATGCATGATACACACAACACCAGCCAGCACATATATTCCATACCTCACAACCAGTCTCAGTTTTTACCTATGGTCTTCAGGACTGCAAACCCCCCAGGTAAAATCCGCCACTGTGTGAAGCCAGATGCAGTCTGTGAGATTGCACTGGCTTCACTGTGACTGGCAGTGACTTTCTATTGGAAGTCTGACCTGCCAGTTACCCAAGGCAGTCCCATTGGGAGATGTTCCCTCCCTAAAGGAAGCAACTATGGGCTGCTTTGGCTGTAGTCCATAGAATCCGTGGTCTGCGCATGCGCAGTACCAAGGCCAGTACTGTGTCACTGTGCCTGTCATCTAAAGTAGCCCATAGAAACTTGGGTCCAGCACCGATGAAGCTACTGCGCATGCACCGGTCCTGCAACCGCAGCGTAAATCGGGAACGGCGGTGGGACAAGCATGGACTAGCAGTGGCAGGACCAGCATGGATTGGCAACAAGGACCAGCATGCACTGGTGGCTATTGGCAGCACAGGGTGGAGGGGTGGAATTGCAGCCAGCCCCCCTTGTCCAACAAGGTAGGAGCCACCACCAATCACAACATATCTATATATATATATATATATATATATATATATATATATGTGTGCTAAGCGGTTCCTCCACTACAGTATGCACGACAGTTGCTGTTGGTTTATATGAGCTTGGTATTATATATGTCTGCATGAATATCTCAATAAATGCAGATAATATATTTGTCTACCTATAACAATAAGTAAGAATAGAATACTATTACTTAAAAAGTAGAATTTTCCAATATTCTAAAATACTGTCTAAGAATGATTACGTTGCTAATCACAGTATAGAATACTTTAATATACTGCATAAATAATAAGGAAACAATAAGGCTTGTGTTGTAAATAGTTTTCTCAGATAGTTTCACAGATAAAACTGATGATTCAGGTTGGAATATTACAAAAACTTAAATCTGCAGGGGA
This sequence comes from Crinia signifera, assembly GCF_055691185.1. Taxonomy (NCBI): domain Eukaryota; kingdom Metazoa; phylum Chordata; class Amphibia; order Anura; family Myobatrachidae; genus Crinia; species Crinia signifera. The sequence continues at coordinate 99,161,652 of NC_139218.1, read as the reverse complement.
CAGACAACATGAAAGAAACCTTGCTGTGTCCTTTAGGCTTTCATTGACTCCCAAATGAATATCCTGTGTTGTAAGAAAACAAGGATGTCCTCCAAGTAAAGCAAATCCTGAAAGCATAATATAAAAATATAAGTTGGTTTGTAAAACTAGAAATGGAGGACATACATTACATATAAATTTTTTTTATATATATATATATATATATATATATATATATATATATATATATACTCCATTTTAATAGTTGCTATAAAATGGATTTTCAGACCAGCTGGCAATATATGGATCGTGGAAAAATGTTACTTTCTCCAAAACATTCCTTTCCCTGCATACATACTGTATTTTACCCACTTAGTAATGCAGAAACTACTGCTAATCTGATGGGACACTGTATGTGTATGTACCACTAAGTGGCGGCTCCAGGGGGGCTGCGGCACAGTCCAAATTCAAATAGGGGAGCAACATCAACAGCCAGTAAGTCAGTTTGGAATCGCAGTTGGTGGCAGTTGCTGTGCCTCCCCTATTTTAATTTTGAACTGTGCTGCACCCCCCTCCCCCCTCTGAAGCCTCTCCTGATTGCCACAGGTATTTTGTAGGGTCCCAAGCGCAACAATAATGTTTGGTATTCACTCCCCAGTAAGATGTTGAACACCATAGATCCAATAATTAAAGTTAGACACTGTAAAATAGGGGTTCCCAAACTGTGTGTCTATGGCAAGGCTCTTACAGGGATACCTCAGGTTGGTGGTCCAGAACCCAATCAATTTCATTATTGTCAAATTGAGAGGCAAAACTAGTGCTTATTGGCCATCATAAAACATGTAGACGAAAGGAAACGCAACTGTGTACGCCACGCCATAACTGACCTTAATGGTAACCACAATTTACTTAAATTTCACAAAAAAGGTAAATGATTAATAAAACATTGCTGATACAAGGTGCCATGATTCAAGAAAGTAAACAAAAGAACTTACTGGCAAATTTATAATACCTGTATTTTTTAGAGAAAGAAAGTGAGTTCCAGCGGCAATGGAATAGGCAGGAATAGGAAGAGGTTAAACAATTGGAAATACAGATTGCGGTCATAAGCAGAGTGGGAGAGTGTAAAAGGAAGTTAGGAGAGATAATTGGATAAAGGCTTTATAGGTGAGTGTATAGAGATTCAGTTGAACTATTTAGAGGAAGTACAACCAGTTAGGGTATGATGGATGGGAGTAAGAGAGGTCCAGTAGAATGTGGTTGGACAGAAAAATAATTCATGCAGTGGCATTTAGGATGGTCTGGAACAGAAAGAGATGGGGGAAATGGGGGAGGCTGGGGGGGGGGGTGATGGGATGTTGGGAGTCTGGTGGATTTGAGAGTTGGATTCAATTTTGGATTTGAAGTAGGTGCCAAGTTAGTGAGTGTAGAGCAAGAACAGTTTCCAAGAGGAAGTGGGAGGCAATGAGGAAACTGAAGGTATCAGAGGAGCAAGGAGTTGGACAACTGGAAGGAGTTAAGAGTTTAGAAAAACTGCTGTGCTATAAGAGAAATGCGTGTATTTGTAATAGAGGAGCTATCATAAGAACATGCTTACCTCCAGTGCCACTAGCTCAAGAACACTGTTGAAGATATCTTGAGAATTTAGAATGCCAGGGACAAGGCATGGTCCTGCAAAGGTTAGAAGTGACACCCAGAGCAACAGGCTAGGGGTGACGGTGTTGTTTTACAGGGAAATGGTATGGGCATGGCAGGAGAGGGTGGAAACTACAGAGGGAAGTGAGTCAATGAGGAGGAGACCATATCATGGCCAATTTGCTCAAGGTTTGGTGATGGCAGCTTTGAGAGGAAGAGAAATTGGAGGGATAAAGAAAAGGAGATAATGGTCAGAGAAATGAAATGGGAAGCCACAAACAGGGCCTGCAAAACCTTTTTATGCACTAAACGCTGGCGATTTCTAGCAATTCATCACTCTCCTGTTAGGCAGTACAGGTTTTCCAGCAGTACTTTGCATTTTGGAGCTGACACAAGGGCACAGCCATCTTGCTCTGAATAATTTGACCACGATCCATCCATTTTAAGACCAGGTTTACTGCACATAACTGCTGCTGCCAATTAGCAGCCAGGACATCTATTTACCCTAGGTGCATCACCCATAGCCGGTGATTCTTGAATGTATTCCAGTACAGCATTAGTCAGCATATTCGTTCAACAGTATCCTATACTGTACTACAAGTCCTGCTTATTCCTATTTAGCATATGCCCCACCCCCAAATTCTATTGATTTGCAGGTCTGCAAGAAAAAGACATACATCTGCATCTTTAAGCCCCACCCCCTCTTCTCATAATGCCTGTTACACTAGAAAGCTGGCAAGATGAGGTACTGTAGATCTGCCCAATTTTCCATGTTTGCAGGAGACTGCCCTTGAAAACGGTAGTCTCTCTCTGCATTTGTTACTCTCCATTGCAGCAAGTCTTGTTTCTGTTTCCAGTGTTAATGTACTTCTGCAATAATAGGCACATATGACTGCTCCAGTTTCACATTCGCAGTCAACAGCCATTCCTGCGGCCAACTACAAGAAACTCGACATTACAATTGTCAGCTACTTCTGCATGCTGATTCTACACTTTCTATGTTCACCAAATTTTCCTTTGTGTAGTGGCACCCTGCAACTACAGCCTCCTGATATTGCTCTGTACAGCTCTAGGTGCTCCTGCTATTAGGCTTCTATGTGCACAGCTCCAGATACTCCTGACATCAGCGCATTTGCTATTCCTGCGTACAGCAAGGACTAAAGAGAGTCCGAGTGGAAGGATATCCATTAAAAGATGACTTGAGGGTTAAACATTTAAAAATAAAGAGGTCAGCATGGACGTCAATAGGAATATTGAGATCACCCAAGATGATGTACAGTAGGGAAGCTCAGGAGAAACAAAAAAGAGTGAAATATCTCACTCGTAGGGAGCAATCAGTACATATAAAAATACGTAAACATCATAATTTATTAATATTAGATCTATATAGAATAAAAACTATATATCCTTCACACTTTCATAATATCACATATCATCATTGACCGTCCATTGTCATTAGTTCATACTTAGTAATGCGATTGTCATTGACAAATATTGACCACAAAGTGCATCCAACCAATTAGCCTGCTACTCATGTGCAGGTCCTTTTAAACTTTAAATAGGAACTTTTCCTTTTTCGCTGTGTGCTATATACAGGGGAGAGCACCGTTCAGCAGAAGTGCAGGTGGTATGCTCAATCCTGGTTTCTCAATGTTAGCAGAACAGCAGAACGGCTTGTAGAAGAGGGAGGGTGCTGGCTGATATTTCTAATTATAACATATTTTTATATGTACGGATTGCTTCATAACTCGCTCTTTAGGGTGAGATATTTCATTACTTTTTTTGCTATCCAATTTTTTTAGGTTAATCCAGAATTAACAAGGTTAGCTGCAGTTTCTCAAAATACATCTGAGATTCGATAGCATTTAATATACAATATATGAATGTGAATAGCACCTGGGTATTCTTTAATTTGTTAAGGTCAGAAGAAAGAAAGTGGAAGAGCTGGTCTTCGAAGAAACTGGAGATAGAGCCAGGTGGGTGATAGATGAATGCTACATGGAGTTGAATAAGGTGGAAGAGGCAAATGTCACCCTTCGAAGGAAATGAGGGGCATATTTATTAAGCTTGGAGAAGAGATAAACTGGAGATAAAGCGGAGAAAAGGTAAAAGGAGATAAAGCACCAGCCAATCAACTCCCAGCTGTCTTTTTCAAACACAGCTGATTGGCTGCTGCTTTATCTCCTTTTCCCTTTTCTCCGCTTTATCTCCAGTTTATCTCTTCTCCAAGCTTAATAAATCTGCCCCAGAATGAGAAAGAGGGGCGGTATGGATGAAATTGATAGGGTTGCTGTTGCATGGGAGGAAGTGAGCCAGGCAGAGCTGTAATAAGGGTACACTGTACACTGGCCAGAGCACACTGACATTACTGGCTTTCCCTTTTGTGCAGCAGCAGATGGAAGAATCTGGCAGCCAGAATGTGAGCATTAGAATGTGCAGTGCAGAAACACAGGAGTATTAGTTTTCATGAGCTACCGACTGACAAGACGAGAGTTATAAGTGAGTAGAAGGCTGTAAGTGACCCAGAGATCCCAGTTTCTTCCCTCTCAACCTATAGACAGCAGGCTTTAATGATCTGTCTGGGTCCTGTTTAAGCTAGTGGCAGGTAGAAGAAGAGATATAGAATACAGAAGAGTATCAACCAAACAGTGCGCAGTAAAGTCCCTCGTGCAGCTAGACACAAATTCACTCAGTAGGAAACACCTATAACTACTGACAAATAGACAATGTGAACAAGAAGAGTAGTGAATTTGAAAAGTCAGCGCTCAAGATGACAATATGTAGATAAGGAGCAATACACCGACCTTATATAATGAAGGTAGAAGAAGAGTATTATGGGGCGGGGATAGGAAAGTAAGCATGAAACAATGGCAATGGAGGGTGAAAAGGCAGCATGAGAGTATAGCAAGATGGTAAGCAGGTTAAATCAAGGAGGTGAAATAAAATGATAAGCTGACCTAGTAAAAGGAAGACAGACACATTCACAATAAAAGTAAACACAGACAGGCTTACCTGTTTCAGTAGAAAGTCTGGTTCTGGTGCTTCTCTTCTCAAATATCATGGCAAGAGATTTTCCTTGCAATAATGGCAGATACTAGAAGTTAACAAAAGCATTATAGGATGAAGGTTTGTACCACAGCTCAAGATGCAAATCAATGAGTGACAGAACCCCAGATTATTTTAAAAAAATGGTACTTGTTTCCTATCTGGGCGCCCAGGTTTTCTACGTACGGCACCGTAATGAAATCGGATCGCATCGCATCGGATTCGGTACTCGATGATGTACGATGGCATACGATGCTATCCGATCCGATCCGATTTCATTTTAAATCGAATCGCATCGTATGACGATGCTATCCGATCCGATTCGATTTCATTATAAATCGAATCGCATCGTATGCGGTGACGCGATCAACCAGATTTTTACATTGGAATCAATGTTAAATGGTCCCTGAGACCCGATTTTACATTGATTTCAATGTAATAACCCCGCAAACCCACGATTTGTATAGGAAACCCCCCCTGATGGTTTAAAATGCGCCTCCATTGTTAACGCCACCCGAGTATTGATGTCAACCCGAAGCGTGGCGAGCGCAGCGGTACGCGTCCTCCGACTTTTTCATACCCCCACTATCCACGTCGGCGTGGAGTTGAGAATAGAAAGTGTGGCGAGCGCAGCGAGCCACCGAGCCCGAAGCGTGGCGAGCGCAGCGCGCCCCGCGAGGGGACGCGGATACCTGTGAAGCCTGCGAGGGGACACGGATACCTGTGAAGTATCCGCGTCCCCTCGCGGGGCTCGCTGCGCTCGCCACGCTTCGGGCTCGGTGGCTCGCTACGCTCGCCACACTTTCTATTCTCAACTCCACGCCGACGTGGATAGTGGGGGTATGAAAAAGTCGGAGGACGCGTACCGCTGCGCTCGCCACGCTTCGGGTTGACGTCAATACTGTGTTTCTGTGCAGATGTCACAAGGGGAGGGCTTTGAAGGGTAAATAAATACAGTAGTGTTACAGATGGGCCATCCTATGGGCCAACCATAAAAGCGGGAACGAAATCGGATCGCATCGCATCGCATCGTTCAATATCGTGTATGTGCATTTGTGGTATCCGATGCGATGCGATCCGATTTTTATACGGAGAATAGCATGGTGCGCAATTAACGTAGCGGGCGCCCAGATAGGAAACAAGTACCAAAAAAATATATCCCTTTTCCAAGCATTGATACACACCCTATTGCTTATCTTTTACAAGTGCAAATACCATAAAGAGCAAAATACTGTATATAACATTACTAACTTACATGGGGCAGCCTGGTAAAGAGAGAAAGTGAAAGGTGATGATAACGCACCCAATCAGCTGTGTTTGAAAAATTCCCCTTCCATTTTATCACTGCTTTATCACCACTTTACCAGATTTAATATATGCCCAATGGTTTGTTATATATAACATGTAGGAGATATATATGTACTTCTGGAACCAATAGAGATTTTTGACATATCTATCCGTATGACCCAAAAATGCATAAAGAAATTGAAGCATATATTTTTTGGGCTAGCAGAAAAAGCAGAATTTAGTATTCGATTGCGGCTGTTTTTGGATGTTTTTTTGTTATGTTTTGCTGATGCAGTTTCACTTTTTTTTAATTGAAACTGCATTGGTGGAACATGACTAAAAAACAGTTGAAAACGGAGGCAATTTCGACCCCAAAAAACCAAACCACATGGTTCCCCGAGTAATTTGCTGATCCACATGTTTTTCGAGAGTGCCAGATTTTTCAACTAGTTGAAATCGACACTTTAATTGAATAGGTGGATGTAAATTTAACCTAAAAACAGTGAAATGTGCCAGTTTGTGACACGGTGCTTAATTGAATACCCCCTTGTCTGTCTTACATGCCATTCAAATACAACACAGTCCTCACTTCACCCAGTCCTGTATAGTTTACATTCTTCTCTCAACATTCTTCTGCAACTTTATCCAAACCGCTGGGTTTGTTTATACCAGAGGCGGATTTTCTATAAGGAAACCAAAGTGCCTGCCTAGGCCCAGCATGTCCCAAGGGGCTCTATAAAGATATCCTGGCCATCCAAAATGTTCCAGAGGTGCACTGCATGACTACCATGTGACATCATGACATTACGTGGACCTGCCCAAACTCCCAATGTCACTTTAATGTTCTTTGAAAGGATAAAATATATTTGTAAGTCAAACGGTCAGTTTACTTTACATGTGACAAAAGTATAAAGCCTACTTCCAAAAGACATAGAGCCTGATTCAGATTTGTATGCCAAACCAATGTTCACGCAGGTGAACATTAACAGTTAAATTGTTCACACGCCGAAGGTTATGCTCCTTACTGACTTTTTTCAAACACAGGCTGTAGCATGGCAGTTAGCAGGTGATTGGCTGGATGTTTATCTCTCCTTATCACACTTGGATTTATCTCTTGTTAAAGCTTTAAGGCCCCCATACATTAGGCCGACTTGTCCTAGGGACAAGTCGGACCCAATTTACCTGCGAGCCGCCCGGCAGCTCCCCGGGAGGCTCACATACAATTTGGCACGCGATTTATCCCATGTAAAAAAAACCCCGGGGAGCTGCAGGGCGGTGAGCAGTAGTGGGGGCGGGCAGCGGCAGTAGTGGGGACGGGCAGCGGTGGTGGGGGCGGCCAGCGGCGGTAGTGGGGGCGGGCAGCGGCGACGGGCGGCGTTTGCGGTGAGCGCAGTGTACTTACACATAGCAGCAGCGGCGGGGACGGGACGCGCAGTGGCGGCTATTATATTTTTAAAATACTTGTCAAATGACCGGCCGCTCTCTGATTGGCCGGAGAGCTTTCAGCCAATCAGAGAGCGGCCGGTCATTTGACAAGTATTTTAAAAATATAATAGCCGCCACTGCGCGTCCCCGCCGCTGCTGCTATGTGTAAGTACACTGCGCTCACCGCAAACGCCGCCCGTCCCCGCCGCCGCTGCCCGCCCCCACTACCGCCGCTGGCCGCCCCCACCACCGCTGCCGCTGGCCGCCCCCACTACTCCCCCGGTGTCTGTATGCATATGCCTGTCAGGTGGCAGGCATATGCATACAGGGAGGTTGGACGTGATCGTATGTACAGACCGTCCGACCTCCCTGATCCGGTCCGATGCACACGGGACCGCGCATCGGATCGGATCAAATGTCACATACCTACGATTTTGGGCCGATTTCATCCGATTATCGGCACAAAGTGCCGAAATCGGATGAAATCGTCCCAAAATCGCATAGTGTATGGGGGCCTTTATACATCTGCCCCACTGCGTGTAACAAGTTAACTGTCAAAATACCTGTAAGGGTTAACCACTGACAGGAATACACATGGGACCAGACACTCAACAAAGAAGTCAGGACAGATCCTCAGACAGACTCTATATCCTCTGCCTGCCCCTAGTGTGACAGCTATAAAGGGGCATGGTCCAATCACAGTCTGCGGGACCTGCCCATAAAATTAATTAAGGAGCAGCTGAAGTCAAACTCTCCCACCTGCCCGTAGCTAGGGACAAGTCGGACCCAATTTACCTGCGAGCCGCCCGGCAGCTCCCCGGGAGGCTCACATACAATTTGGCACGCGATTTATCCCATGTAAAAAAAACCCCGGGGAGCTGCAGGGCGGTGAGCAGTAGTGGGGGCGGGCAGCGGCAGTAGTGGGGACGGGCAGCGGTGGTGGGGGCGGCCAGCGGCGGTAGTGGGGGCGGGCAGCGGCGACGGGCGGCGTTTGCGGTGAGCGCAGTGTACTTACACATAGCAGCAGCGGCGGGGACGGGACGCGCAGTGGCGGCTATTATATTTTTAAAATACTTGTCAAATGACCGGCCGCTCTCTGATTGGCCGGAGAGCTTTCAGCCAATCAGAGAGCGGCCGGTCATTTGACAAGTATTTTAAAAATATAATAGCCGCCACTGCGCGTCCCCGCCGCTGCTGCTATGTGTAAGTACACTGCGCTCACCGCAAACGCCGCCCGTCCCCGCCGCCGCTGCCCGCCCCCACTACCGCCGCTGGCCGCCCCCACCACCGCTGCCGCTGGCCGCCCCCACTACTCCCCCGGTGTCTGTATGCATATGCCTGTCAGGTGGCAGGCATATGCATACAGGGAGGTCGGACGTGATCGTATGTACAGACCGTCCGACCTCCCTGATCCGGTCCGATGCACACGGGACCGCGCATCGGATCGGATCAAATGTCACATACCTACGATTTTGGGCCGATTTCATCCGATTATCGGCACAAAGTGCCGAAATCGGATGAAATCGTCCCAAAATCGCATAGTGTATGGGGGCCTTTATACATCTGCCCCACTGCGTGTAACAAGTTAACTGTCAAAATACCTGTAAGGGTTAACCACTGACAGGAATACACATGGGACCAGACACTCAACAAAGAAGTCAGGACAGATCCTCAGACAGACTCTATATCCTCTGCCTGCCCCTAGTGTGACAGCTATAAAGGGGCATGGTCCAATCACAGTCTGCGGGACCTGCCCATAAAATTAATTAAGGAGCAGCTGAAGTCAAACTCTCCCACCTGCCCGTAGCTGTCTGGCGTCCCCGTCGCTTAGGCAACCGCTGCGGCAGTGGGGAGCACGGGGAGGAGACATGTCCCGGCTGCCTAACAAGGGCAGCCGGAAGTTCTGGCCCGAAAGTGCGCTGACATTCCGGCTGCCTAGCAACAGCCAGGGTGCACACTCCGGGACCCCCGTCCGCCGTGCACAGCAGCCGGCGGTGTGGCTCCCAACACCAAAGTACTCTATAAATGCCACCTGCAATCAGCAGCACAAATATAGTGTTTTGGATTGTTGGAAGGAGGAGGGCCCCAAACCAGAATCTTGCCTAGGGCCCCATGAGGTCTAAATCCACCTCTGGTTTACATTATACTTATCACAACAATCCGTCATTGACTACTCTCCTGTAATCAGTCACTACTTCTAATTGGAAAGCTAACACTGCTGTGTTATCAACTAGGGATACATTAAAAATGACAAGGCCTATTTTGTTTTGTTTTTAAAGAAAACATTCTATCAACAATGAGATCAGACTTGAACCAGGCAAGGACAACTATTTGATGAATACACTACACCTCCCACCACAGATTCAATAAAGTCAAAGGGGAATATTTAATAACAAGGAGAGGGTTTGAATCCTAGAAGTGTTATGGTGATTTGCTTGTTGTTTTGTATCCCATAGATTTATTATGTTTAATACTGTTGCAAAATCACACTTTAGAGCAAAAAAATTAAAACTCATATTTTGTCGCCATTAGAAGAATACCAATCATCATATTTACTAAGCCACTACAACCCTGCTGAAAACATAAGAGTTCTAGGGTGAGATTTAATAGGATGAGATATTCAGAAAGTGAGAGATTTGGGAAGAAATTGTCAGCAGCGCTGACAAGCGTGCTGCTGCGGCATCACCGCAGCAGCGTCCGGGCGCCCTTAGAAGGGCGGTTCGGGCACTTCCGCCCGGCGAGCTCCGGGCAGAGGACATGACGTCCGCCCGGCTGCGGCCGCGTCACCCGGGGGTTGCCAAGCAACCAGGGGACGCCGGGCGGCGCGTCACTTCCGCACAGCCGGGGGACAGCGTATTAAGTCTGGCCGCGTCACCCGGGGGTTGCCAGGCAACCAGGGGACGCCGGGCTGCGCGCGCCTGGACAGCTGTTAAGTGTTAGTTCATCTTGGGGGCCTGGTCCTACGGCGGAGGCTGATTGGCCAGCACTACCCTTTTAAGGGAGCTGGCCTAACACAGCCCCGCCGGTGATATTGTTTCCCTGCAGAGGGTCAGCTGACCTCTGGTATCCCGGTCCCTGCTTTTCAGCTGCCGTGCACCGGTCCCGTGCCGTACCGCCTGCCGTTGGGTCAGCCGTATCCGACCGCCGATCCTGCGGTCGTTCCTTGGTCAGCGATATTGTCATCTGGTCCTGCCAAGTTACTCCAGACGGGCACTTCTCCATCTGTTGCCGCTGGAGTTTCCTATCCGGTCATGTAAGTGCTCCAGTGGAGCCCGGTTCTTTATTCATTACTGTTTGGGCGAGCTGCCCTTTATTCCTTAGTTGTTCTGTCCCTGCACTGCCTGGCTCTCCGAGGTTCGGAGAGGCTCAAGCTAGGGGATTTACGCCCGTTTTGGGGTACCGTTACTGTACCATTTTGTGTTGGCGTGTTTGTGTTTGGTGGCACCCCGTTGCTGGTAATACTGGTGCCTGTGACTCGGTCACACTCCCCGTCCTTGGTCTGGTGCCGTTAGGTAGAGTGTTCTGTTCAGTTAGGCCCTGGTAGTTAGATCCTCCTTTTGGTCCAGTCCCTGACAGTCGCCGTGGGTTTGTCCCAACATAAAACCTGGTTGCATCGGGGTCAGAGCGGGCTTAACTCGCTCCTTCGGACGTGGCGACTAAAGGAGAAGTCTAGCACCTTGCAGCCTGCGGTCACTTGTCCGGGACGGCCAACAGAGTCAGCGTAGGGCTTCGCCGTGGCCGTTCTAAACAGCGGTCCCGGCTGAGGGCTCAGCCCACTACCATCGCTGTATTCACCCACGCACGTTACAGAAATCTCCAGTTTTTTTAAAGCGGCAATCATTTACACTGCAAAATCAAACTGGTTTTGCAGTGTAAATGATTGCCGCTTTAAAAAAACTGGAGATTTCTTACCAAATCTATCACTTTTTGAATCTCTCATCCTATTAAATCTCACCCCTAGGATCTATGCAGCCGGCTTCTATACATTATTTTGTAGAAAATTAGGAAATCTTTAAAACAAAACAAATTGTGGTATTGCTCAGCAAGATATTTACCTTCACTAGGCTTTTAAGTAGTCAGAAAAATGAGGTACCAAAGAGTATGGGAGGCCTACAAATTTTCCAGCCAGTGATAGTACGAATATAGCAAGGGGGCACACACTGCCCTAGGCTGGACAATGCAGTGTCATGCACACTCTACTAGAAGAAATTGGCCCTGTGCTGATAACTCTAGGGCTATTCCCAATACCCCCAGGCAAAATATTGGTTCATAAGTAAATAGAGATTTCAGTGAACTACAGGTCTCAGAATGTCAAGTCTAATTTAAATGTCTGATATGGTATGCTGCCACTTGGAAAAATAACATGTGCCAGCATGGCCTGCAATCCGGGACATGGTGGCACCTACAGCTAAAAATAAATGCTAAAACCCCACAGTGCATACTTACACACTGCTCTGGAAGCATACTCATTGCTTAAAATACAGTACTGCACATAATTCAGAAGTAGATAAGTGAAGAATGAGATGTGTTTATTTAGTAAAGGATTTTTTAATGTGGTGTGTTAGCTCTGTGGATTTTCTAATATTTAGTCACACTAACATTTATACCACTTTTCCACTGGTCAAACCCGGTCTGGCCTACATATCACTCACAGACATTCCATTGAGGCGGGCCCTTGACATACACAGCCAATCAGCAGCTTTCAAGCAGTACCTAGGTTCAGAGCAATCAACTCTGAAGCAGGCTCTAAAATCGATAATCATTGCTAAAAATCGATTTAGAAAAATTTATATAAACAGCTAAGATCATGCGATTTTTGCAATCCAGAACTCTAAATTTCGAGTCGGAACTTGGTTCATATAGAAACTGCTCAGGAATTCTGGACAGAGTCCTGGTTCAGTTTAGATTCACAAAATTTGGGTGCATTTGGATTTCTGGAGAACAGAACTGTACATTTCTAGTTCTAAATCATTTAGTAGAAAATTAATGCCAAACTTTTTCGATATTTATGGGATCAAAGATTAGCGGAAAACAGGCCATTTATCAGGGATTTATTTTCGAGCTGACTTTGAATAGCCCCACTGCTTTAATGAGTCCATGGTAAATTGTTTTATTAAATAACTAATATCCAATATTTCTGAACTCTAAAATAAAACATTTTTTCACAAAGAATTATACCCCTTTCAGACATAAATGTAACACCCTGCTCAGTGGTTGAGATGTAATGCACTCACCGTTGTCGCTGGTGTTAATCACCCCACCCCACAAATTCTTCTTTTTCCTTGGAGAGTTAGTAGAAGGAATACCGGCTCACACGAGTGTTGTCCTTTTAAGGCCTCGCTTTGAGATAATTTATTTTGCGTAAGAGGTCAAGTAAAAAGGGAGTAACCCAGAGGGACACTGCCCATGGGCAGTCTCCTATAATTGCAATGGGTTATCACAATAAATGCAATACATTTCTATATTCACTTCAAAGGTTCAATATCTCCCTTAGCAGACCTATATATCTTAACTGTTTTAGAGTAACTGTTTTAAAGTAGCATAGACCTAACTGTTTTAAAGTAGCATAATTCAGAACATACATCACATGCACATATTCACAATTCACAGTGCAACATACTGTAGGTAAATATCAACAGTCTCCTTTATAACTGTACCATTTAGTGCAACTTAAATGCTCAAATCCCAGTTGAATAGTCACGTGGTACTGACGTTTGGGATATACATGCATGTATATAAAACCCTTTGTGTAATAATGGAGTGTATTCCTCAAAAGTTTAGAGTAGTGACTTTGGACATAATGCAGTAATGTCATTAATATTCAGCACACTTGTTAAATAGGTGACTCATGAGTGTCCAGAATGTTCACAAGTATGATATGGCAAGAGCTCACCACTGCAACGGGGTCCTGTCACTGCTAGGCTGACAGTGACTGTAAATACTTTATTGGAAAACTTGACTGTATGCTGGATATACACTGATGAAACACATGGTTGCTTGTTGTAGCAATGTTTAGAATATGGAAGGCTTATGCACCCTGTCACTAATAATGCAGAATAGTTGTAGAGTCAGGTGCTGATGTTGCATATGCAGAATAGTTCAAATGTAAGATACTTCAGATGCAGAGTACTTTAAATGCATAATACTTCAGTTGTAGGATACTTGCCAGGACCTTTGTTGGCCCTCTGCTGCTGCTGGTACTCCCACTGGGTTCTCTCTCTCTGCCCAGGGCCACTCCCGATGCCTCAGCTCCAGGGACGCAGGCCCACTCTCTCTCTGACCCTTGCAGCTGCACACTTGCTGATGGGGCTGACAGGCTGTCCTCACTAACCAGCGCTCTCTGCATGCTGCCAGTCTGTGCCCACCATACACTTCAGGACTGGCTGCTTCATCTTCACCCAAGTCAGGCCGCTTTCCCCAGCCTTCAGGGTTCTGCCAGCTTCATCATTCACCAGTCAACAACTACACACTTCTCACTCTGCTCTGCTGTCTCAGACTCCCAGGGAGAGATTCCATCCAGGATTTTCCACCTTTTTCTGCAAACTTGTCAGTTCTGTAACAATGTTTCTTTTTGCAAACTGACCTGCCTTGCTGTGAGCTGAGCTGTTAACCCCTTTTGTGCTGCAAGCTATATCAGCTCAGCTCTGTGCAACTCAAGTAGTACTTTTTAATACAGTCATGCTGGCACCTGTAGTGCCACAGCTTCTTTATGCCTGCAGGCCTTTACAGTATTTCCATTACATTATGCTGCTGGCACTTGTAGTGCCCCAGCTTGTGGGGTGCCACATTAATCCCCGCTGAAAGATTGCTCGTCCTCGAGCATTCGGAATGACAGTACTAAAGTCTCTTAATGCAAAAAGTCCTTTTTCTAACAAAATGGAAGTGACATTTTAATAAACGTAGCTAAAACAACATATTAGCTTAATACTATTTTACAGATTTACTTAGAGAGGCAAACATTTTTAAACAATATTGTTAACATCTAATGAGCAGAAATCCCTTTGTGCCTCCTTCCTTGTCTTCTTGATGCCTGCTGCAACAGTAAGATGGCATCCTCACTGCTTATCCTGTCATACTCACAGTCAGGCCGGTGCCATTCTGGGAAGAGCCACGTCACGGTATTAGCTACACTATTGGACGGTGGAGGGACTCCAGACTCCAATGTAACTGAATCTGAGTCAGCAGGTTTAGGGTGTCCCAACCCTTCCACTGGTACCTTGTGGGTCACTCCTTCAGTGTCTCCTTCTTGGTCAGCGGCCTGTAAATCGACCTGATTAAGGTGGGCTGAATTGGAATTAGCATCATCCATGCTAAGTCTACCTTGAGATTGGAACTCTTGAGGAAGTTGCTCTTCAACAGTTTCTTGCAGGTTCTGTTGCATATTTCCACTCGATTCCCCCAAATTAGCTGTTATTTCCAGTAATGCATTCTGCTTTTGGGTATCAGGATACTGCTGTTTATGTCCATATGGTCTCTTATTGGCACTCTCTGCTACATTTTCTGCTTCTGTGTGCTTTCTCCCTACACTGTATTGATAGTTTTGCTGGTAGTCACGTGGAGGACCTCTGGAACGTGCATAGTTCCAATAACACTTGCGATTTGCTGCATACCTGCTGCCTTTGACTGGAGCACCATCTGGACCTGTGACGTTTGTTGCCTGTAAACCCTTTTCTCCATTGACGACATCGAATTCCAAAATTTCTCCTTCTCCTAAACTACGATGGTATTTTCTGGGGTTGTTTCTCTGGATGGCCGTATAATGAACAAAAAGATCTTGTTTGGTGTCCTCACGACTTATGAATCCATAACCACGTCGTACGTGAAACCAGATGACCTTTCCTGAAACTTTTCCTATGCAGACTGGAGCTTTCATGTCTAATATGGGGGTAAACTCATCTTCACTTATAGGGCATTGCCTTTCACAGCAAGGCCACCATTCTTCCGAAACTGACCTTGCTCTTGCCTTCCCCGATGCTCGGCCTCTCTCCTCAGGGCACTGGAGTTTAAATGATCTTCTCCGTTCTGGTTTCCATCTGGATTTTCCCGCGGCACGTGCTGGTCGACTGAACATATTTTGCCATTCTTGTTGCATTTCTGCTAGTCCTGCGATCATTTCCTCCATTTGCCTCTTCAATGTCTGTAGCAAGTCAGGGGATGGAGTCTGACTGCTTTGGATCACCGTGCCTGTATTCCTCATTGATGTTTCCGGGCTTGGTGCCATAGCTCTGTGTGACTGGGGGTGTTCGTGAAATTCTGTCAATTCTGGGAACTCTTCCTGCCGATTTGCATTGGTGCCCATTACCGTTATGGCAGCCTCTTTAAACCTCTGAAATGGCTGGCCCACCATTTGTCTTCTTAGTAGTCGTAGATGGGTTCGGACACTCGGTCCTAAGGCTCCCTCAGTGAGTTGGGTGATCAATGCTTCATCAGGATTCTTGACTTCTTCTTTGTCAACAGCCTGTACTGCCTTTAGGGATTCCTGTAGGCTTAGTGCATATTCCCGGAGAGTCTCGCCAGGCTGCTGTTTGCAGGCATAAAACTTTATTTTTATTTCTGGGAATGTTTGTGTTTCAAATGTGGTTGACAATCTTTTGAATACCTGTTCCACATCTTTTTTTTGGTCAATTGGCCATGAGTTCACTTCCCTGAGGGCAGTCCCTTTCAGCTGGCAAGTCAGTACTTCCATTTGTTGTTGTTCACTCAGGGCATAAATTTGGAACATGGAGTTAAATTTGTTCTTGAAGTTGATTAGGTTGCATCTATCTCTGCCACTGGCATCCCCACTATAAGTTGGAAGCCCTGGGGCACCAAAGTAGTAGGGCATAGTGATTGGATTGAGCTGTACTTTTGTGGGTGGTGGCTGTTCTATGCCATTTGATGGCCCTGACGAGGGGCTTCGTTCTCTAGACATTTTCTTGGACTTGTATTCCCTTTACTTTGGGCTCCAATCCTGTTCTTATAGACGCCAAATGTAACACCCTGCTCAGTGGTTGAGATGTAATGCACTCACCGTTGTCGCTGGTGTTAATCACCCCACCCCACAAATTCTTCTTTTTCCTTGGAGAGTTAGTAGAAGGAATACCGGCTCACACGAGTGTTGTCCTTTTAAGGCCTCGCTTTGAGATAATTTATTTTGCGTAAGAGGTCAAGTAAAAAGGGAGTAACCCAGAGGGACACTGCCCATGGGCAGTCTCCTATAATTGCAATGGGTTATCACAATAAATGCAATACATTTCTATATTCACTTCAAAGGTTCAATATCTCCCTTAGCAGACCTACATATCTTAACTGTTTTAGAGTAACTGTTTTAAAGTAGCATAGACCTAACTGTTTTAAAGTAGCATAATTCAGAACATACATCACATGCACATATTCACAATTCAAAGTGCAACATACTGTAGGTAAATATCAACAGTCTCCTTTATAACTGTACCATTTAGTGCAACTTAAATGCTCAAATCCCAGTTGAATAGTCACGTGGTACTGACGTTTGGGATATACATGCATGTATATAAAACCCTTTGTGTAATAATGGAGTGTATTCCTCAAAAGTTTAGAGTAGTGACTTTGGACATAGTGCAGTAATGTCATTAATATTCAGCACACTTGTTAAATAGGTGACTCATGAGTGTCCAGAATGTTCACAAGTATGATATGGCAAGAGCTCACCACTGCAACGGGGTCCTGTCACTGCTAGGCTGACAGTGACTGTAAATACTTTATTGGAAAACTTGACTGTATGCTGGATATACACTGATGAAACACATGGTTGCTTGTTGTAGCAATGTTTAGAATATGGAAGGCTTATGCACCCTGTCACTAATAATGCAGAATAGTTGTAGAGTCAGGTGCTGATGTTGCATATGCAGAATAGTTCAAATGTAAGATACTTCAGATGCAGAGTACTTTAAATGCATAATACTTCAGTTGTAGGATACTTGCCAGGACCTCTGTTGGCCCTCTGCTGCTGCTGGTACTCCCACTGGGTTCTCTCTCTCTGCACAGGGCCACTCCCGATGCCTCAGCTCCAGGGACGCAGGCCCACTCTCTCTCTGACCCTTGCAGCTGCACACTTGCTGATGGGGCTGACAGGCTGTCCTCACTAACCAGCGCTCTCTGCATGCTGCCAGTCTGTGCCCACCATACACTTCAGGACTGGCTGCTTCATCTTCACCCAAGTCAGGCCGCTTTCCCCAGCCTTCAGGGTTCTGCCAGCTTCATCATTCACCAGTCAACAACTACACACTTCTCACTCTGCTCTGCTGTCTCAGACTCCCAGGGAGAGATTCCATCCAGGATTTTCCACCTTTTTCTGCAAACTTGTCAGTTCTGTAACAATGTTTCTTTTTGCAAACTGACCTGCCTTGCTGTGAGCTGAGCTGTTAACCCCTTTTGTGCTGCAAGCTATATCAGCTCAGCTCTGTGCAACTCAAGTAGTACTTTTTAATACAGTCATGCTGGCACCTGTAGTGCCACAGCTTCTTTATGCCTGCAGGCCTTTACAGTATTTCCATTACATTATGCTGCTGGCACTTGTAGTGCCCCAGCTTGTGGGGTGCCACATAACTACTGGGTGAAGCAGTTCTACCCAGAAATTTAGTGTGAAAGGGTCATCCTGAGTCATAAATCCTGGGTCACCGACCCTGCTTTTTACGGATTTACGGTACGTTTTGAAACTTTCACACTACGCACATTACCCGTGTTATTCAGCAAATTACTATGTTGACCATTTTTAACCCGGTAATTTGCTACTATGTGTATGTGTAAAAGGGGTTCAGACTGCACCCGACAAAATGAGCTGGGATAATTGCTGGGTCATATGTCTGAAAGGGGTATAAGTTGTGCTTTCCTATGTGCCAGCATAGATTGTGAAAATGTAACAAATTCAAATTGAAGTTTAATGCTTCACCTCTCCCTTATGTTTTATTCTATGTTTCAGATCAGATGCCATCCACAGAAGATATTTTATTTCCTCTGCACTGTAGTTCTTCAAGGTTAAAAGATCACGTCCTTTCAATTGTGCATGATTATGAGAAGATCTGTAGATAGAAACAAATAAAGTTTTAGAACAGTTGCATGTATAGGGTGTTTAACCCTTACACAGGAATTTCCAGTGGATCTTTATACTACTTTCTCCATCTTATCCCGTATTATTATGCAATTATGTTATCCATTCAGATTCTCATTCTTAAGGTGCCCAAACACTAGGGCGATTCACATGCGATTTGGTCACGTTTCATGTGTAAATCACATGAAAAGCGTCCTAACTGCATGTGGTCGATGTGATGTGCGGTCCCGAACGGATCGCATAGGAGTCTAGGAGTCGCACCAGATATTTTGGATTGCAGCCAAGCCAGGCAGGTTTGGCTGGGATTGCATGCAATTTATTATCGCATACCGCACCAGCTGTCAGCTCAGGTAGAGTTGCCACTGGTAGCACTTCTATTAACTGACTACAAATGTTTTGTATTTAATTAAAATCTAATTTAGAAGTAAAAAATACCACTCTCATCTAGATCTAGGGCGGGATGCACTAAAGTGAAAATGCTGTAAAAAGCTAGTTTTTGATGTTTTTACCGCATTTTTTAATACACTAAAGTCCCTCCCCTTGTGCACTGCTCCATAGGGAATAACCAGCAAAACCTGACAATATCCTGTAGAAGGCTATTGGCTTCTCTCTTCAGCGCTTTGTGAGAAATCTGTCATGGATCCGTCCCAGCATGCCCTGCGACCGATGCAATTTAGCAAAGGACAGCTTATTGCAAGAGCTGTCCTTTTTGTTAATTATCGCATATGTTAGTGCATATGAGATTATTAACAATGTGGTAAGGGCGATGTGTGCGATGTGGGGTTGCGATCAGTGGTGGCTCTTACCATTATAAAGGAGGGGGCTGCCGCAATGCAGGCCCCCCCCCCTCCACTGCTGCTGCCGTCGCCTCCCCCAGCCACCACCGCTGTCCCCGGAAGTCCGCGCAGGCGAAGTACCCTGAACGGAACTAGCACATGCGCAGCACCTTCATACATACTGCGCATGCGCTGGCCCAAGCCTCCGGGGGCTGCCTTTGCAGCAGCCCCTGGAGGCTTGATAGTGTTCCTGGGTTCCGGCGCATGTGCAATATGGTCCACGATACTGCGACATGCGCAGAACCCATTATGGGGGCTGCCGCACATTTGCGCAGAGAGAGGCATCCTGGAGGGAGGGAACACCTCCCGATGGGATGCCTTGAGTGACTGGCAGGTCAGACTTCCAATAAGAAGTCACTGCCAGTCACAGTGAAGCCAGTGCAGTCTCACAGACTGCATCTGGCTTCACTTTAGGCAGAGACAGTGGCGGATTTTACCTGGGGGGCTGCAGCCCTATAAGCCCATAGGTAAAAACCACCACTGGTGGCGATGGTAGTGCATCCCCCTCCCCCTTTTAATTTCAGTTACTTTGCAGACTGTTGTGTATATGATTTTGTAGTTACTTCTCATTCAGCCATGCACCTGCACAGTTAAATGTTTTGCAATGCTGGCTGGTGTAAAAGGTCAGGCTGGAGACAATTTGCTTTGGATACATATACCGCTCACTGTTACATTTCCATTTGACCTTAACTTTAAAGACGAGTCAACACCGTCAAAAAAATCTGATTACGGCAGCTTCACTTTAAAAAAAAATCCCTCACACATAAAATACTAATTAAGTAATAAATAATTACTGATGAGGTGCATATATACATTTAGATTTGCAGCCTGACCCAAGTGGCTGGCACTAGGTATGTCTGAACTGGCCATACTCATGTGCATAAAAGAGAGTAGGACACAATTACTGAGTGTCGACAATCCATATGTATTCCGATTCCACAAACAGGGAAATGCATCAAAGCTTGGAGAGATAAAATACTAACCAATCAGCTTCTGTCATTTTAATGTCCTTTTTGCACTTGTACATTCAGTGATTTGGGTATGGGTCATTGGGTTGACAGTCATTAGGTTGACTACTACAGGCAGGGCTACTACTGTCAGCAAATGGTGTGGGCATTATATATAGGCCGCCCTACTACTGTCAGCAACTGGTGTGGGGCATAATATATAGGCCGCCCTACTACTGTCAGCAACTGGTGAGGGCGTTATATATAGGCCACCCTACTACTGTCAGCAACTGGTGTGGGCCTTATATATAGGCCGCCCTACTACTGTCAGCAACTGGTGTGGGCGTTATATATAGGCCGCCCTACTACTGTCAGCAACTGGTGTGGACGTTATATATAGGCCGCCCTACTACTGTCAGCAACTGGTGTGGGCGTTATATATAGGCCGCCTACTGCTGTCAGCAACTGGTGTGGAATTTATATATAGGCCACCCTACTACTGTCAGCAACTGGTGTGGGCTTTATATATAGGCCACCCTACTACTGTCAGCAACTGGTGTGGGCGTTATATATAGGCCGCACTACTACTGTCAGCAACTGGTGTGGACGTTATATATAGGCCGCCCTACTACTGTCAGCAACTGGTGTGGGCGTTATATATAGGCCGCCTACTACTGTCAGCAACTGGTGTGGGATTTATATATAGGCCACCCTACTACTGTCAGCAACTGGTGTGGGCTTTATATATAGGCCACCCTACTACTGTGAGCAACTGGTGTGGGCTTTATATATAGGCCACCTACTACTGTCAGCAACTGGTGTGGGGTTTATATATAGGCCACCCTACTACTGTGAGCAACTGGTGTGGGCTTTATATATAGGCCACCCTACTACTGTGAGCAACTGGTGTGGGCTTTATATATAGGCCACCTACTACTGTCAGCAACTGGTGTGGGGTTTATATATAGGCCACCCTACTACTGTGAGCAACTGGTGTGGGCTTTATATATAGGCCACCCTACTACTGTCAGCAACTGGTGTGGATGTTATATATAGGCCACCCTACTACTGTCAGCAACTGGTGCGGGCGTTATATATAGGCCACCCTACTACTGTCAGCAACTGGTGTGGGCTTTATATATAGGCCACCCTACTACTGTCAGCAACTGGTGTGGGCTTTATATATAGGCCACCTACTACTGTCAGCAACTGGTGTGGGGTTTATATATAGGCCACCCTACTACTGTGAGCAACTGGTGTGGGCTTTATATATAGGCCACCCTACTACTGTCAGCAACTGGTGTGGATGTTATATATAGGCCACCCTACTACTGTCAGCAACTGGTGTGGGCGTTATATATAGGCCACCCTACTACTGTCAGCAACTGTTGTGGGCATTATATATAGGCCACCCTACTACTGTCAGCAACTGGTGTGGGCTTTATACATAGGCCACCCTACTACTGTCAGCAACTGGTGTGTGCGTTATATATAGGCCGCCTACTACTGTCAGCAACTGGTGTGGGCTTTATATATATGCCACCCTACTACTGTCAGCAACTGTTGTGGGCATTATATATAGGCCACCCTACTACTGTCAGCAACTGGTGTGGGCCTTATATATAGGCCACCCTACTACTGTCAGCAACTGTTGTGGGCATTATATATAGGCCACCCTACTACTGTCAGCAACTGGTGTGGGCCTTATATATAGGCCACCCTATTACTGTCAGCAACTGGTGTTGACGTTAGGTATAAGCAGCGCTACTACTGTCGTCAACTGGTGTGGGCATATATATAGGCAGCGCTACTATTGTCGGTAATTGGTGTGGGTATTATGTATGGGCGGACTTGCTGCATTTGCGGTCAACCTTGCCGTTTAAGGAGATCCTCGCCATCCTCTGACTGCAAGGGTTCAAGCCAAACATTGAATATGGTGAGGGGGTTAGACGGCGAGAATGGCATTTCCTTGCAAAAATAAGCCATACTCGCAATACAAACCCCCCTCACCGCGTCATTAAATACACCTCCTACTGAGCGTCTGAGTGATTTGTGGACAATGTGCTTTAAATCAGGCCTGGCCAACCTGCGGCTCTCCAGCTGTTGTGAAAGTACATGTCCGAGCATCATACTTGCCTAATCTCCCGGCAGGGCCAGATATGGTGGGGAACCAGGGACAATGACGGGGGCAAGTGAAATTGCTGGCAAAGCCCCACCTGGACCCCCAGCACGCCCCTCTGTTACTCACTTAGGGCCTTATTCGAGTTCACTCTTTCTGACAAAATCCTTCTTAGATGGACAAAACCATGTGCACTGCAGGGGGGCAGATGTAACATGTACAGATAGAAATAGATTTGGTGATTTTTTGGTGATTCTTTGCAGGGTAAATACTGGCTGCTTTATTTTAACACTGCAATATAGATCTCACTTTGAAGTAAAACCCCACCCAAATCTAATTAGATCTGCACAAGTTACATCTGCCCCCCTGCAGTGCACATGGTTTTGTCCATCTAAGAAGGATTTTGTCTGAAAGAGTGAACTCGAATAAGGCCCTTAGAGAGCATAAGAGGGAGAACAGATGGATTTGAGCCAAATCATGTCATCGTAGCCCCCTACCCTCTCCCTTTACACAGTGCACCTCTCTACAGCATTGTGCAGAGTAGACGGAGCCATGATTTAGCGATCACGTGGCCACGCCCCCATTAGCCCACTTTACCACCAGCCACATCTAATATACAATGACCAGGCTTCCCCTTCCCGCAGGAAATATACACTATGAAATATACTGTCAGCATATTTCCATTACAGGAGAGGTATCCCTTGATTTGGCATAATAATATTGTAACTTACCGAAAATAGCGGACAGTGTTCTTGCTATGTCTCAGAGAAGCCACATTAAGCATGTTCCTCAGATGGTATAGCATTTCTTGTTACTTACAGGATTATAATGTATAATGAGAACCGAGTATGTCGTCTAGTGCGAGAGCTCCACTGATCTGCTCAGAATGAACTAGAACTCTACAGGGTTATTGGTACAGTTATGAGACCCTGCAGTGATTTCCCAATTGTTCAAAGTGCCAGCTCACTGCAGGACATGTGAGGAACAAATCTGCCTGAACAATCAATTCTGCCTTGTGTAATAACTACCTTTTTTCTTTTTCAAAAGATAGAGCCGACAGATTTATAATTTCAATTACTGTAAATGCAAAGCTCAAGTGTTTTTTTAATAAGACACGCAATTAGTCTTGTTGATTACTATTTCAAGTATTGTTAGTGAAAAAAAAAAAAAACATTTTTGTTAATGTTCCTATAAACGGACCAACGACTTTGAGTGACATTTGGGACCATATGCCATCTGAAAGGGGAACATTTATTAGGTACGTACAGTACAGTATGTTTTTTTACATTTGATTTTGAAACCGCCACACATCGCTGGTGATGCTCAGCTTCAAGACGCCACAGGATTTTCTATGCACTAAGAAGGGTGCAAGCTAAAAAATATTTTGTGCATAAAAGCCTTTTTTAACAAAATGCCTTTTTCTTTGAAGTGTTGTGTGGGATTTTCACAACAGAAGCATTATCCTAGCCTGTCCGACTCCCTTATTATCTTTGCTAGAGTACAAGTGGGCAGTCCGAGGGGACCGGATGCAGCGATTCATGCTGAATCGCATCATCATGGCCCAGCCGCGGGCTGTACAATGCCTTTAGTGCCGCCATCGTACAGCCTCCTTCACTGGGAGGAGGGGGGGGGGGGGGGCAACATGCATCACAGCATTGAGGTCACGGGTTCAATTCCTGCAATGACCGTAACTGTGCAGAGTTTGTATATTCTCCCCGTACTTGCATGGGTTTACTCCGGGTACCTCGGCTTTCTCCCACAATCCAAAAATATACTGGTAGGCTAATTGGCTCCTAACAAAATTAACCCTAGAATGTCTGTGTGTGTGTACATGTGGTAGGGAATATAGACTGTTAGCTCCACTGGGGCAGGGACTGATGTGAATGTTCAAATAGTCACTGTAAAGCGCTGCGGAATATGTGAGCACTATAGAAATAACTGGTAATCAATAAATAATACATAAATAATGCAATCACAATTATCAAACCCCCATGGATCTGCTCCTGCCCCAAAGCAGTGAATATGTATTACTTTTGAAGGTTTTTGAAAAAAAAATTTAAAAGCCGGATTGACCACAACACCCATATTTACAGCAGGTCAAACCCGAATTACCCTTGCCCAGCCACCCCCAATACACTCTGCCTATACATAGACTAAAGTGCTTCACACACTAGTCCAACTTACCGGAGCCACAAGTTGGACCTGATTTCGCTTGAACTTCCCCGGCAGCTCCCCAGGAGTCCTTCATCCAATTTGGCACTTGATTTTGACATTTTTACATGTGCTTTATCTCATGTAAAATAGCTTTGAAGAACTCCCGGCGAGCTGTCAGGGGAGTGCAAGAGAAATCAGATGCGGTAAGTTGGATGCAGCCGCGTTGTGCACTGACGGCTGCAATTTCAACTTATCTCATGTGCAGGAGGGTCAATATCTGGATCCTATCTGATGCGCACAGGGCCATGCATCAGATAGGATATCAAACACATGCGATTTGGCTGCTTTTCACCCGATTTTGTGGGCCAATCTATCGGAATCAGGTTAAATCACCCAAAATCGTATAAGTGTACGCACACAGTTAGGCTGAGCATACACTTCACAATTATCAGCACATGAGCAAGCATTAATTATCAGTACTTCGGAAATGCTGAAATTGTGCATAATGTCCAAAAGATAAGGGAGACCATAGGCATGCGCAGCACATTTTATTAGGGGATGCACTGTCAAAAGGTTGTGTGTAGTACCATTAATCAGGCGTGTCTACCATCATCTATTGGCATTTGCTACAATATAATACACCATAATCTCCTGCCTATTTTATTTTTAATCTTCTAATTACTCTGTGTAACAGCTCATGCAAATAAAGTCAAAGACATATATGGATGACGCGGATACTATGTAGTGATATGACAATGGTATAGTACAATTAACAATGCAAAACACATAATTGATTGATGGATGCTTTTTTTCTTTTTATGGAATACAGGTCTAAAAAAAGCTATTGCTAGTATTTGCTAGTGGCAGGGAGGTGTTCATAAGGGTGTGCACAGCATTAGGGTGTGGCTGTACACCCATAACACTCAATGTGCGCACACCTATGTATGTGTCTGATTCACTAAAATATCTGTAGAACTAGAAATCCAAGCATATCCTGATATGTTGTGGACACATATATACTATACGTCCCAACTTTTTTATGGTAGGGGTCGGGACTCCAGCACGGGGAAGCCGCGTGCGCATTCAAAAAGGGGGCGTGGCCTTGTGGGATGACGCATCCTCTGGCCGCGCCCCCAGTAGATGCTGTAGGCGTCTGTTCTTGTCAGCCTGGGGGGACTACCAACTGCCCCCCCCCCCCCCCCCACCTCCGCGAGACAATGGCGGCCCCGGGCAGGACATGGGAACGTCCCAGAATACCGGGACGTTCCCGTGGTAAGCGGGACAGTTGGGAGGTATGTCTATACATATAATGAAACTAATGCTGGGTACACAATAAAATGTTAAGCTCCATGAAGGAATCGTTAACGACTTCCCTTGAACTCACCAGAGGGCTCCAGGACAAAATATATATATTTTATATCATATATTATTTATAATATTACAAACGTCTCCTGTGCAGGAGCATTATTTTTAATTGAATTAATATATATTTACTCCAGATTTGTAATCCTGTTTGTGAATTAAGAGCTCATTGATTATTTTGTGTGTCTGAATGTATAATACATTATCCAGCAGAATTAATTCTGTAATTAATGAAATATGCTGTAGCAAGCATAAATATATTTTCCCGCACTGCATAATACGTAATAGTGCCCAAGCTGTCTCCCCTGTAAAAGTTATTTCCCTGCCTTTGTTGCATGTATCATCAGAGTAAATCACATGCTCTCTCTGAGTCATGAAAGGAGCAGTCTGCTATGTTCCGCTATTCCCAATGCTATTGCCAACTTTCTTTTATTTCTATTAACAATGAATAAATGTCTTTCATTGTAAGGTGCAATGAGCCTTCCGTAGCTTATTCCCTGCATGAGTGACTTAATAAACTTCATTGTAGCCTCACTCCTTGAAGTGGGGATTATCTTTTATTAGAAGAGACATTTAAGGCAGAAAGCCCCACAGCTCGCTAGTTTGACCTTGGGCATTGTCAGCAGAGGCAGCACGTGTGTGCAGTACAATGCAGCCAGTCATTGGACTATTTAAGACCCTTTATTAGAACAATATGCAAATTATTCAGAGAACTAAGCATGAAGGATGGATTTGCCATTTAATTAATTTTAACATGAATGAATGTGTAAAACCATTTCAACGCTGTTGCAACATATACATAATTGACTCTAGGGGCTAGACTTACTAAGTGGCATCTTTTCCAAGCTGTTGATTATTGGTGGTTTTCCCCTAAATTTTTAAACAGCAATAATATTAAATACAAAGCCCACCTGGTTCGCCAATTAAAATTTGGGATAAAAACCACAGAGAATCCAACCCCATCGCACCTCGGACCCTGGATATTGCCAGGCTGCTGACGTGACGACCCGGCCCAAGATGTGGTGTGGAAGCACCAAACCTTATAACCCGGGTTGAGTAACCCGGCAATTCGACATGGGTTACTAGAAGTGTAAAACCCAGGTCGCCTTCTGTATAATGGGTGACCCGGGTTTAATGTCAACACAAGTGGTCTAGAAAAGCTTGGTAATGTACCTCTGCTTTTGACTTCCTTGAGAAAGCCAAACCTTTGCTACCTTAGGGTAAGAGGGCTGACAGTAGATACCAAATCAGATATCAGTAGAGCTCTTTCTTCTCACTATGAAATAAAGGGTACTTGTGTATTATCCGGGTGCCCGATACATCGCATCGCATGCCACTACTTAAGGCACGCGATGCGATTGTACCCGATTTTGAGCCTTTCCCGGGAGGAGTGTACAATTTTAATATCGCGTTGCATCGCATGCCTTAACT
This sequence comes from Crinia signifera, assembly GCF_055691185.1. Lineage (NCBI taxonomy): Eukaryota > Metazoa > Chordata > Amphibia > Anura > Myobatrachidae > Crinia > Crinia signifera. The sequence goes on along the minus strand of NC_139218.1, from coordinate 99,134,364 downwards.
AGTGGCATGCGATGCGATGTGACACGATTATACCCGATAATACATTGTATAGGCACCCTGATGCCTGATTACAATGTTAAATGCACCCCCATACCCGATTTTTAATTGTACACCCACCCTGATGGGTGATTACTATGTGAAATGCCGGTACGCGTCCTCCGACCTTTTCATACCCCCACTAGCCACGTGGAGTTGATTTTATATAGTGTGGCGAGCGCAGCGAGCCACCGAGCCCGAAGCATGGCGAGCGCAGCGAGCCCCGCGAGGGGACGCGTATTACTTCACATGTATACTTCACATGTATTCTCGCTGCGCTCGCCACGCTTCGGGCTCGGTGGCTCGCTGCGCTCGCCACACTATATAGATTCAGCTCCACGTCGACGTGGATAGTGGGGGTATGAAAAGGTCGGAGGACGCGTACCGCCGCCACTCGTGGGCTCGCTACGCTTCGGGTTGGCGTTGATACTGGGGTGGCGTTAACAATGGGGGGCCATTTAACATAGTAATCACCCATCAGGGTGGGTGGACAATCAAAAATCAGGTCTGGGGGGGCATTTAACATAAGAATCAGGCATCTGGGTGCCAGTGCGATTAAAAATCGGGTACAATCGCGTCGCATCGCATGCGATATGATTGTATGCGATGCAATGCGATTTTTTAGCGTGCGATGAAAAAATCAGGCGCCCGGATAATACACAAGTACCAAATAAAGTACACTACACCTGGACTGCATCATTTTTGAGTATGGATCAGCAATCATTATGGTCAGTCTATAGGCCCATCAGGGGCTGGCTGGCTAATATCAGCCTGGGGGCAAACACACGCAAGTGGCCCCAAAGTTAGAGTGCTATATTTAAAAAAATAAAATAAATGGTGCCACTTTTGTGGGGATCCAGCTGGTACAGTCTAATTGCACTGCACCCAATTACACCTGCTGCTATAAGTATAGAGTCAGTAGGGGGTACCAGCTTAGTGTCTTTTGGTGCAGATGTATTAATCCTGGTGATGGTGTGAGAATATGCAGGGGAAGGGTGAAGGTGGGAGAGCTGGCAGGGGCCAGGGTGATGTGGGAGAGCCAGTAGGGGGCAGGGTGATGGTGGGAGAGCCGGCAGGGGGATGGGTGATGGTTTGAGAGTCTGCAGGGGTCAGGGTGATGGTGGGAGAGTGGGCAGGGGGCAGGGTGACGGTGGGAGAGCCTGCAGCGGGCCAGGGTGTCTGTGGGAGAGCCTGCAGAGGTCAGGGTGTCCGTGGGAGAGCCTGCAGGGGTCAGGGTGTCCGTGGGAGAGCCTGCAGGGGTCAGGGTGTCCGTGGGAGAGTCTGCAGTGGACCAGGGTGTCAGTGGGAGAGCCTGCAGGGGCCTGGGTGTCAGTGGGAGAGCCTGCAGCAGGCCAGGGTGTCAGTGGGAGAGCCTGCAGCAGGCCAGGGTGTCAGTGGGAGAGCCTGCAGCAGGCCCGAGTGTCAGTGGGAGAGCCTGCAGGGGCCCGAGTGTCAGTGGGAGAGACTGCAGCAGGCCAGGGTGTCAGTGGGAGAGCCTGCAGGGGCCAGAGTAGTCAGTGGGCAGGTGTTAGTGGGAGAGCCTGCAGGGGCCAGTGTGTAAGTGGGAGAGCCTGCAGCAGGGCCAGGGTGTCAGTGGGAGAGCCTGCAGGGGCCAGGGTGTCAGTGGGAGAGCTTGCAGGGGCCCGGGTGTCAGTGGGAGAGACTGCAGCAGGCCAGGGTGTCAGTAGGACAGACTGCAGCAGGCCAGGGTGTCACTGGGAGAGCCTGCAGGGGCCAGGGTGTCAGTGGGACAGGGTGTCAGTGAGAGAGCCTGCAGGGGCCAGGGTGTCAGTGGGACAGAGTGTCAGTGGGAGAGCCTGCAGGGGCCAGGGTGTCAGTGGGACAGGGTGTCAGTGGGAGAGCCTGCAGGGGCCAGGGTGTCAGTGGGCAGGTGTTAGTGGGAGAGCCTGCAGGGGCCAGTGTGTAAGTGGGAGAGCCTGCAGCAGGCCAGGGTGTCAGTGGGAGAGCCTGCAGGGGGACAGAATGATGGTGGGAGAGACTGCAGGGGAAGGGAGTACCTCTACGTAGTGCTCTGTTGCTGTCTGCTCTGTCTGCTCACAGCCTTCTCCTGTGCGGTTCCATTTAGCAGCAGGGAGACCCGGGAGGAACAGTAGTTTGCAGGAATCTATGACCTGCAAACTTTCTTTGTTCTAGGGAATAGGATTGCCACCTAGCAACAGCTGGTGGGTTGTAGTGCAAGCCTCCCGACGATCGCTGGAGAAGGAAAAGTGAAAAGAAATTTCACTTACCTTCTCCACAGCCGGGGGAGCGGGCTGATGCCGCCGGAGCCTGTAGGCGCGTGCGCGCGCATGACGCGCGCGCGCGCGCGCACGTAGTACACGGCTCTGGCGCTACTGCACATGCGCGCATATTAATGAGGCGCATGCAAATGAGCTCTGTGACGCGCTCACGCTGGGCACGTGAGCGCACAGAGTATAGTAGCTAACAGCCCGCCCCCTGCTTCAGATTTTACAGAAGCTTACGGATGGCAATCCTTAGAACATAAAATAGAATATAACACCACCTAGTACTTGTACCCAATCAGAGACAAGAGACTGAATGATGCTGAATAAACGTGTTTAATAACTGGTGCTCGACAACAAGAGCGCGATGAAATATCTAGCCCGTAGGGTAACTGGACAACCAACGGAAATACTATAAGGTACGATCAGTAATGGAACTTCAAGCGGTGCTTCGACGAAGCCAAACGGACTTCTTGGGATCATTTCTGTTGCTTAGCTGGCTGCGCCTGTTGTTTGCTCTGATTCTTTGGAGCGCCTGTAACCAAAGGAGAAAGGAAACAGTTAGCATCGCAGCAAGAGAAACCACCAGACCTAGCAAGGCAACGGGTGGGTAGGGTGGGTCGCTGTTGCTAGGTGGCAATCCTATTCCCTAGAACAAAGAAAGTTTGCAGGTCATAGATTCCTGCAAACTACTGTTTGTTCGTCGGGAGGCTTGCCACCTAGCAACAGCTGGTGGGTAGACTACCACATACCTGGTGGTTGCTCTAAGGAACTCCACCTTTTGGTGATCAGATGGTCTCCAATAGTGCCTTACAAAGGTACGCGTAGAGGACCATCTAGCAGCCTGCATAATACACTGCAATGGCAAACCCTTGGCTGCTGCAGAGGTAACTGCGGCTCCGCGGAGGGAGTGCCCTTTGAATTGTGAAGTGTCTATACCTGCGTCCCGCATGACCGACACAATCCAACCACGGATTGTTCCCGGTCTGGCTGGGCGAAAGGGTTTACGACACGTAATGAACAGTTGGGAAAGTTCACCTCTTATCGGTGCTGTCAGGGCTAAATATGCCGACAAACAATCTACCAGGCATAGGGCGGGGTCAGACTGATCTCTAACTAGGTCAAACTCTACGAGGGGCCTGAGGATAGAGCTTGTCTTTGTGTGCCCTTTGAGTATGATGTGAAAACCCGCTGGGGTTGCGGTCATCCATGGGTCGGAAATGTCTATTAACGATAACTCGGCACCTCTTGCCGCGAAAGCTAAAGCCATCAGGGAAGCCAGTTTCCTCGATAGGCTAGGGGCTTCGGATGTAGAAGGAATGGTGGCTAAGTGGTTGAGAAAGGGTTCAATGTCCCAGGTGGTTGAGTAGCGTGGTCGTGATGGTCTAGATAGGAAGATACCTTTGAGTAAGCGTAAGTATAACCTATTCTCTGAAAACCCTGGGATTAGAAGGGTGAGCGCGGAACCATACGAACGTATGGTGGCCGAGGCTGAGCCTGTATCATATTTATGGGATAGGAAATCAATTGCTGAATTCACTGGTGCTGAGGGACGAGCATTGGGTCTGGTGTTTTGCCAGGCAATAAACTCTTTTATTATGGCGCTGTATCTAGCCTTGGTTCTGGGTCTCAGTGAAGCATTGATTAGTGCGGTTGATGATGCTGAGAGATCTGAGTGTGCTAACAACCTAGCAATGTCGCCATCCACATGCATTGTGGCAGTTTCTGTAGTAAGTCCTGGGTACCCTGAAAACATTCTCCCGAGATCTCTAAGGGGATCTTGGGGCCCTTCTGTAGTTGGCTGATTAGGGGAAACCAAATTCTGGATGGCCAGATCGGGTATACCAGAATAATCTGGGGTACCCTGTCCGACTTGTTTTTGTGTAGTACCCTCAACAGCAAGGCTGGTGGAGGGAAGGCATATGGAAGGACTAGGTTCGTCCAGGGGAATGACATAGCATCTGTCTGGAATGCCCCCTGGGACCATATCCTGGACACAAAAGTCGGAACCTGATTGTTGAATGGTGTCGCAAAGAGGTCTATTCCTGGCTGCCCAAAAGCTGTCACGATCTTGCGAAAGATCTCTGGCCTTAGAGTTGCTCTGTCTAGTGTGAGGCGAGTTCTGGAGAGAGAGTCTGCCAACTCGTTTAGCTCTCCGGGAACATATATTGCGGATAACTGGATGGATCTCTGAACCGCCCACTCCCAGATGTCTATTGCCTCCTGGCAGAGAGGCAAGGACCTTGTGCCGCCCATCTTGTTTATATAAGAGACTGCGGTCTTGTTGTCCAGACGGACTTGAATGGGAATATGATGAGCCTGCGGGGGAACTAGGGCCGCTAAGGCTAGTCTGGCTGCTCTTAGCTCCAGGAGGTTGATATGGGCCTGTGAGTCCTGCCTGGACCACCTGCCCCTCACAGCCTTGTCGCGAGTAAAGGCTCCCCACCCCGTGAGTGACGCGTCTGAGGTTATGATGATAACCGGTGTAGGATCCTGCAGGGGTCTGGGGGGAGGAATGGGTAGCACTGTCCACCTCTGTATCTCTTCGCGAACTATCGGCGTGAGCCTGATCCTGTGTGACCAGGTAAGGCCTATCCTGATAAGGAAACCTAGACGGTTCTGAGCATGTCTGCAAATAAGGGGTGCATGAAGGAACCCGGGGTCTAAAGCTCTCATTTTGCCTATGATCTTTGCGAGGTCTCTCAGGCTGAGCTGACGCTTTATAATGTGGGAGACAAAGGCTTGTATGTCTGTCCATTTCTCTGGCGGCACTGCGATAGAGAAAGAACGGGAATCTATTACGAATCCCAGGAATGTAATCGATTGGCAAGGTGTTAAGACTGACTTGGGATAATTTATTGAGAAGCCTAGGCCGAGCAGAAGTGATATTATTGTGTCTCTCTGGGAGAGTAGTGTCTCCTGCTCTGAATGTACGACCAGGAGGTCGTCCAAGTAAATTATGCATCGGACTTGTTTCTGGCGAAGGTGTGTTATCACCGCCTTCATAAGTCGTGTGAAGGTGTAAGGGGCATTGGACAAACCAAAAACCATGACGGTCCATTGGTAGAGGGTGCCGTTCCAGAGGAACCTCAGGAACCTTCTGTGATTGGGATGTACGTGTACGGTGTGAAAGGCCTCCTTGAGGTCTATCTTTATGCAATAGTCGTTCTGTGTCAAAATGAAGGGTACCTCTGTTAGACCCTCCATTCTGAACGTACGATGTCTTATGTACTGGTTCAGAGATTGGACGTTCAGAACCGGTCTGTAGGAGCCGTCCTGTTTCCTTACGGGAAAGAGGTGACTTGTCCAACCTGTTTTGGACGTGTCCGCCAATTCTATCCTTCCCTGAGACAAGGCTGTGACTAAAACCTTGTCTAAGAGAGGACTGGCGTTTATTGTGCATGGGATTCTCTGGCGAGGAAATCTCAGCAGCGGAAGGGATAAACCTTGTTTTATAATTTTTAACAACCATTTGTCTGTTGTAATTTCTCTCCACTGGTGTATGGCCTGTGAGAGGCCAAGGTGCGGCTGTGCTTCTGGTACACTCACCGTTTCCTCTGTCTCTCCTGGGGAAGGAGGTTGAGGGAGCCGCACTTCTGGAATTCCGGGACCTGGAGTAGCCTCCTCTGTGGCCTCGGGTGGAGCCTCTATAGTCTCGGTAGTCACGGGTCGCACTGCTGGCCGTGGCAGAACGACCCTCCTGACGAAAGGGCCGTTTGGAAGACTGGTGGCTTTTTAGATCCGCAAACGACTTGCGTGCCTTATACCGGATCTTGACTTCATCTATGAAGTCGGGGCCGAATAAATCGGAGTCAGTAAGGTTAGGGACCTCCGCTGGTTTGGGCGCTAAGTCGGCTAGCCCTGCTCTGGACAGCCAACGGGACCTGCGGGTGTTGGAAATAAACTCGAAAGTCTGCCCAACCATAAGGGTGGCTCTGCTTATTGCCTTCAGGAGTGCTGCCTTTGATGCCACTAGGGAATCTAAGGAGCTGCTCGCGGTGCCCTCTTTCTCCGCCTTGTTCAGTACGAACAGCAGGGGGCCCGCCGCGTCGGAAACCTTCAGTTGGATTTTCCTGAGCAGCTTGTCAATTGAGTCACTCTGGGTCTTATCACCAATAAGTGAAGACAAAGCCGGGTCAATGTCAGGGGCGAACAGGGCGGGGATATCTGGGATCCCTGTATGGTTACGCAGAACCATCTCATCCTCTTTAACGAGGGATGTCCTGAAGGCTAACTGTGCAAAGTTATGGACTTCGGACTTTTCCTGTAAGGCCCAGTGGGAGGAATACATTTTATTCGGGGGTGAGACTCCTGCTAGTGCCACCCTGGCCATCTGCAGGTCACTATATTCGCCTCTCTTAGAGGACGCAGAGGTTCTAGTCACCTCCTCAGACTCCCAGTCTACTGAGACCTGGCTGCGTACATCTTGTAAGTCAGGTGGACTTAAGGAGCGATGCTTACTTGCCCCCTTACGTAAGACCTGAGACCTCTTATGCTTTTCTGAGGCTCGGGGAGTGTGCCCGTGGGCAGGAGACTGCGGTTTATTGCGTACCGCTGAGGTATTCCTACTTCGGGCAATACCTGGGAATGAGACGATTAGTCCTGAACAGGCGTCTCTCTTGGAGCTTTTGCTCACATGTCTCCTCTTACTTGTGCTTTTCCTCCCCTGTAGCGATGCTGAGCTGGAGGGGGAATCACTATCCTGAGGTGTACTGTCTACCTCAGAGCTGTCCCTGGTGTCTGCAGACCTGACAGGGTTAAACAGCTTTCTTCTTTTAAAAATAATGTCCTCAGATGAGGAAGTGTCACTAGGCAGCCTCTTTCTGTGTTTGAGGCTCCTAGCGCTGGCTGAAGGGGACACAGGGAGAGTGTCTGTAGCAGAGACAGACACAGTGTCCTCCATCTTCAGCGCTGAGGTAAAATCTGAAGCAGGGGGCGGGCTGTTAGCTACTATACTCTGTGCGCTCACGTGCCCAGCGTGAGCGCGTCACAGAGCTCATTTGCATGCGCCTCATTAATATGCGCGCATGTGCAGTAGCGCCAGAGCCGTGTACTACGTGCGCGCGCGCGCGCGCGTCATGCGCGCGCACGCGCCTACAGGCTCCGGCGGCATCAGCCCGCTCCCCCGGCTGTGGAGAAGGTAAGTGAAATTTCTTTTCACTTTTCCTTCTCCAGCGATCGTCGGGAGGCTTGCACTACAACCCACCAGCTGTTGCTAGGTGGCAAGCCTCCCGACGAACAAAGGAGGAAACTCTAGGAAGAGAGCAGGGGGCGGGGCTACTGCAGAGCACAGAGAGCTGATCTGCTGGCAGGAAGCAGCAGTGTACACTGTGTGCAGCAGCTGCAGGATGACACTGACAGCCGGGAGACAAGCACAGGATTCTCCCCGGCTGTCAATATGTTGTCAGGTAACAGTTCGCAGGCGGCCCTCATGCTGCAAAACTGTACTGGCCTGGGGGGCACATGGCACCCTGCCCCCCGGCCCAGCCCGCCACTGAGGCCCATACACACTGGGCAATATTTGAGCTGAAAGCAGCTCAGTTTTGTTGTTTGAGCTGCTTTTAGTTCGATAACCGCCCAGCACGTACAGGCCTGTGGTGAGTGTTGATGCGTGCTCCTATATAATCGCCGGCGGCAGCCGCTCATCTGCTGGTATTACCTGCAGATGAGCAACAGGTTGGATGGCTTTCTATAGCGTCCTGCTATGGAAAGTCAGTCACATTAATACTCCATTCCGCTGCCCACCCCATCAGACATTAATATGCGATTCCTCGCTTTACCCCAGCGCACATTAATACACCATTCCTCCCAAGCACACATTAATACACCAGCGCACATTACTGCCCCTAAACCCTTTTATCTTTAACAGAATTTACCAGAAACTCCTATGTGTGGCTGGCAGTGCAGAAGGCTGCTCATCTTTGTCTCCTGAGTCCTGGCCGTCCTGGTCCTAGGCTCCTCCGGTGCACAGTCACATGTGCAGCAGCGTGTGACTGGCTCCCTGTTTCTATCAGGAAGCAAAGATTAGCACAGAGACTGCAAAGAGCAGATAGCACTCACTGGTGCCCCTACTAATCAGAGGTGAAGGGGCGGTGCTGTTGTCTGTCTGCAGTACGGAGGAGCAGCGTGGAGGGAGATCATATTGCCGCCGCTACTGCCTGTCAGACAGTGTGACAAGCGCAGCAGCTAACAGCAGCATACAGCGGGGGATGCAGAGCAGTGAGAGCGCCTCTCTCGGCCAGCGCCACCCTGCTTTGTAGCCTTTGCTGAGCGGGTAGCACCAGCCCTGCTGCTCTGGCTACTGCAGCAGCTTCTGCCCTGCTGTGGTTGGGAGGGGTAAGTGGATAGTTGGAGATCTGCTCTGGCTGATGCAGCAGTTTCTGCCCTGCTGTGGTTGGGAAGGGTAGGTGGATAGCTGGAGACTTGCTCTGGCTGCTGCAGCAGTTTCTGCCCTGCTGTGGTTGGGAAGGGTATGTGGATAGCTGGAGACTTGCTCTGGCTGCTGCAGCAGTTTCTACTCTGCTGTGGTTGGGAAGAGTAGGTGGATAGCTGGAGACTTGCTATGGCTGCTGCAGCAGTTTCTGCCCTGCTGTGGTTGGGAAGGGTAGGTGGATAGCTGGAGACTTGCTCTGGCTGCTGCAGCAGTTTCTACTCTGCTGTGGTTAGGCGGGGTAGGTGGATCGTTGGAGACCTGCTCTGGCTGCTGCAGCAGCTTCTGCCCTGCTGTGCTTGGGAAGGGTAGGTGAGTCAATGAGTCAATGATCATTTCTAACTAAACATTATTAAAAGTTAAGTTTTATTTTATGTCGAGTGCCCCACCAAAAAGAGTTGTTGGTCCCCCCCCCATACTGTTGTTGACTGTTTGGACAACTTTTGGGAGCACAACCGGTACCTCATTTCTACACCGTATTTTGTATGATGTCACTGGAACACTACATGCTCAACTCTGTCCTATATTTGCAGGGTTGTATTATCCCTGTATGTTATCACTTGTGTCCTATTAGGATTTTTATCTTAGATTATTGTCTCCGAGATAATTATCTCCTTACTGTATATGTTTACAGTGAAGGAAGTGATAGTATCTTATGATTTGTAATAACTATCACTTGGGCTAAATAGCCTTCCAATAGGATTTCTGTTGCTTCTGTGTGTTAGGACTATATGTGTTCTTAGTTTAATGTATGATTTTTTAAGGCAGTTCAGTAGAGAGACGTCTCCTATCACCTGTAAGTATTGTACTGTCGTATTGTACGGCCGTTTCACCTAAGCTTCCTCAGGAAGCCCTGAGAAAGCTTAGGTGAAATGGCCGTTGGCTAGCAATGACCACAGCTCCTCTGTTTATGTTGTTAAAATGTGTCAAATTGTACTAAAATGTGTGTTTTAGAGTTGTGTTAGATATATCATACTGTATATGCAGGCAGTTAATGGGGACACGGCGCAGCACGAGTGATACTCAAACAGCCTGACAGCCGGCTGGTGCTGGAGACGCAGGCATACCATATTGCCTGAGCAGGTGAGCGGCATACTAGACAGCCGCACAGCAGACCACAAGAGCGGACAGTAATAGCCACTACAGATCCGTTGTAACGGAGAGAGCTGTCATTACTATCAACGGCAGCCACTAAATAGAACTTGATCAGCGGGGAGTATATGCCGGTAAATTAGCGGCTTACAGAAACTCATACCCAGCTCAGTAGTGATTGCGTATGTGAAGCAGAAATACTGCCATTTCTTATAATAACCCAATCTGTTCGTATAAACAATTACACTATCACAGACTTGGGAACAGCGGAAATTGGCTGTTTGGCGTAACACATACACATTGCCCAATAATCAGTGGCAATCTGATGGAGATGTTGTTGTGAATGGGGTAATAGCCAAATAAAATGGCCAGTAAATTTTATATCCCTAATTCCAACACCTTTCAGTGGTAAGCCGTGATACTGTCTCTCCATTATACCTGTATGATTAAAACTCTTTTCAAAGATTGACAATAGCTGAAATTGGATAATTGGTGTTCTCCACACACACTGTCCAATAAGTAGTGACAGTCACACAAGGACACCGTTTGAGTGGGTAATAGCCGTTAAATATAAAGCGGCTGATAAACCTCTTATCCCTTAGCTCAACGGTAGTAATCTTTGTGAAAACCTGAACACTGTCCTTTTACTCCAAAAGTTCAGATATACCTGTGCAATTAAGGCTTTATTTTGATAATCAGGTTTACTATAGATTGAAGGATTGTTGTCATCTATACACACTAAAAGATACTGTCAGAGTGGGGAAATAGCCAATAAATACTAAGTGGCTGATAAACTGTATATCCCCTAAACTCAACAGAATTAATATATGTGAAATTTGAACATCTTCTTTCTAGAAATATGAAAACCCAAAAATGTCTGTGTAACTAAAGCTTTATTCAGAAACAGGTAATACTGCAGATTGGAGGACTGGTGATATTCACACGCACTGTTCAAAATATCAGTGACAGATTTATAATTATACTGTTTGAGTGGGGTAATAGCCAATAAATACTAAGTGGCTTATAAAATCTATCTCCCTTAGCTCAAACAGTACTATTTTTGGTGAAACTGGAATACCACTCCTTCATTATAAAAATGCTAGACGGCTTATGTACATAAAATCCTCATTCAATAAACTAACTTAGATGATTGAAGGTATATATACACACTGTCCAATCATCAGACAGTACAATACTTACAGGTGATAGGAGACGTCTTTCTACTGAACTGCCTTAAAAAAATCATACATTAAACTAAGAACACATATAGCCCTAACACACAGAAGCAACAGAAATCCTATTGGAAGGCTATTTAGCCCAAGTGATAGTTATTACAAATCATAAGATACTATCACTTTCTTCACTGTAAACATATACAGTAAGGAGATAATTATCTCGGAGACAATAATCTAAGATAAAAATCCTAATAGGACACAAGTGATAAGATACAGGGATAATACAACCCTGCAAATATAGGACAGAGTTGAGCTGTGGCCATCATATTTTAATCTTATTTCTGCTCTTTATTTCTTTCTATAAAATTTTTATATTTCACAGATTTTTATTGAACATTAACATTAAATTTTATGTGACATTAAATGACTTTCAGTGCACCTACATTATACTTTCTTTCCTTGTTTTTGTTATATACTGGCTGATGTATTTGATTTAGCCTATATATGGGGACAACAGTGCACCTTTTAAAAAAACCCTCTTTCTCTCTCTGTGATACCTCTGCTTTAGCGCAGTCACCATACTCGGCAATATCACCTTGTTGATGGACCACATTAAACATTACCCAAATCAGTTTCAGTTATGGGGATTTTATTATTTCATCTAGTCCTCTCATATCTATTTTAGCACTTTCATCTGATGCAATAAACTATGGCACCCTGTTCTTCATTATGTCTTTTTGTCTTACTATTTCTTTATGTATCCATGGCATCTCATTAATAAAATTTATTTAAAACGAATAAACGATGGCATTATTTAGCTTGTTGCAAATCAATTTTTTTTTTTGCATTTTTGATTCCTTTTTTTTTTTACTTGTCCCCCCCCCAGATTTAAATGAATGTTAAGCCCATTTTTCACTGTGTACCACCCCCAATATCAACGCCAACCCGAAGCGTGGAGAGCGCAGCGAGCCCGCAAGGGGCGGCGGTACGCGTCCTACGACCTTTTCATACCCCCACTATCCACGTCGACGTGGAGATGAGAATAGAAAGAGTGGCGAGCGCAGTGAGCCACCGAGCCTGAAGCCCGTTGCAGGCACCAATGCGGCCCCCTCCTCTACTGCGCATGAGCAGGTCTCCAGGAACATGGCACCCGAGCTGCGGGCCCGAGGACACCTCTATTGCACATGCGCCAACCGCTGCTAAATGGCAAGTGTAGCCATTTTCGAAGTGATTTTTGACACTGCACTTCCGGCGACGGGCTGACGGAGAGGTGAGAATACTTACATGAGTTCAAGGTGTGCGGTGTGTAGGCACTCCTGGACTCAGGGGCCTATGAACACTGCACATCTCAAACCCATTATAGATATGCCATTGCCACAGTAGTAGCACCACTTAGCACACATATACTGTAGGCTCTCATTCTGATCGACATGGCTTAGGTCAACACATGAAATAGGTTCACATGCCTAAGGTCGACATGGTTGAACGGTAGACACAAGCATTAGGTCGACAATGGCTAGGTCGACATTCAAAAAGTCAACATGGGTTTTTCATCGGTTTTTTTGAGGAGACACGTGCTGACAGGAGGTAATTCATGCCCTACCATCCACTAGAGTGTGGAGGGAGAATAGAATGTGTGCCAAGCATTGCGAAGCACCATGCCCGAGGCATGGCAAGCGTAGCGAGCCATGCAAGGGGACACGGTATACTTTGTCAGTGTCCATGTTGACATTCAGGACATACAAAAGGCGAAAAACCCATGTCGACCATTTGACTGTCGTCCTAGCCATTGTCGACCTAATGCTTGTGTCGACCTTACAACAAATTTGACCTTAGGCATGTCGACCTATTTCATGTGTTGACCTAAGCCAGGTCTGCCTTCAGTGGTGGACTCAATGAATGTCGACCTAGTATTGGTCGACCCAATGACCCACAGCCTCAGGAACAATCATCTTCATTCTAAAATTATTCGGGAAGTTCATATTTTACCCTGTATCAAATATCTTTATCTGGCTGAATCTCTGCAATATGACGTTGACATTGGTTATGTTCTTTTCTAAAAAATATTACCACCGCAAAAGCGGAGGTGGACTGGGGCACTAATATCGGTACTTGTTTCCTAGCACGGCCACAATCGTGGTCATTTTTAGTGGTCTGCGACGCGACCGACGCGATGCCCCCGATTTTCCCATTGAAATGCATTGAAAAAAGTCAATATCGCGTCGGTCGCGTCGTATGAGGCTAAAAAAGGCTTAAATGGTCCAGACGCGATGCCCCCGATTTCCCATAGGAAACAATGTTAAATGCCTCAATTTACCCAAATCATCATCGGGAACAATGGTAAATGGGCCAGAAAACCCCAAAAACACCCCTGAACAGTGAAATGTCCCCCCAAAAGTAGTTTACGCCACCCCACGATCAACGCGAACCCGAAGCGTGGCGAGCGCAGCGAGCCCGCGAGGGGCAGCGGTACGCGTCCTCCGACCTTTTCATACCCCCACTATCCACGTTGGTGTGGAGTTGAGAATAGAATAGTGTGGCGAGCGCAGCGAGCCACCGAGCCCGAAGCGTGGCGAGCGCAGCGAGCCCCGCCAGGGGACGTGGATACCTTCACAGGTAAATGCGTTCCTTCGCGGGCTTCACAAGTATCCGCGTCCCCTTGCAGGGCTCGCTGCGCTCGCCACGCTTCGGGCTCGGTGGCTCGCTGTGCTCGCCACACTATTCTATTCTCAACTCCACGCCGACGTGGATAGTGGGGGTATGAAAAGGTCGGAGGACGCGTACCGCCGCCCCGCGCGGGCTCGCTGCGCTCGCCACGCTTCGGGTTCGCGTTGATCGTGGGGTGGCGTAAACTACTTTTGGGGGGACATTTCACTGTTCAGGGGTGTTTTTGGGGTTTTCTGGCCCATTTACCATTGTTCCCTATGATGATTTGGGTAAATTGAGCCATTTAACATTGATTCCTATGGGAAATCGGGGGCATCGCGGGTAAATTGAGGCATTTAACATTGTTCCCTATGGGGAAATCGCGGGCATCGCGTCGGTACCATCGCACCCGATTTTTTAGTGCATGCGATGGCCGCGATGCCCCCGATTTTTCCTCACGATGCCCACGATCATGATCGTTGTGGCTGTGCTAGGAAACAAGTACCCTAATATCTCTTAAAAATGAATGGACACTTATAAGGAAAAAGGTTTTTCTATGAAAAAATGAGCAGCAATCTTCAAAAATTGCACTAGTGTCAGTTCAAAATATGTATCAAGTCTATGGCCTAGACCACAAACTTGTACAGCAAAATGTATATTATCCAAAAGGAAAAATAGGAATTATATACAATAAATTCCAATGCACAATGGAGGGGATCACATTTATAGCAAAAGACTGGAGACTGCTTCAAACTGATGTATCAAAAAACAATTTAATTAACATACAAAGTATACATATATATATAGCTATTTATAGGGTAGCCACCTAAAAAATGAAATGTGTATATTAGCATATGCTATAATACCAATGTGCACATAAAAACAAGCTAAATGTTTAGCTCTGGATAAAAAAAAAAAAAGGTAATGATAATAATATTCACTCTGAATTTACATAAAAACTGACAATCTTGCATATGTTGACACTGTGTCGACTTGGTTTAGTGCCGGACCATACTGGGGATATTTTAGTAGAATGCTGGTAGTAACAATGTCCTTTTTAGGAGCAATGGATCATAGCACAGTGAGCGCATACATCACCTGTGCTGCCGGATGGAAAAAGTCCTGTGCGGTGTTTGCTTGGTGGAGTGTCCCACCTGAGGAGAATGACAGTGCGGACCTGGATGTAATGGCCGGTACGCATGTCTCTCACCCACGCTGCCGGAGATGTTAGGGTCCTGCAATGCACCACCGTGACTTTCACTCACGGGTGCTTGTGTCGGCTCCTGCTGGCGTTCTCCACTCTGCACAATGGACAGGGGCTGGCGGATGCACTGTTCCACGCACGGCGATGAAGATGGAGTGATAAAAATCAGATGGTAATCGCCCAGTATTTTGCTGGCAAGCAAGAAGTTGGCTGGTAAGCTGGATAGCTGGCTACTAACGCGTTTCGCCCTCAAGCAGGGCTTTTTCAAAGAATCCATCCAGCTTACCAGCCAACTTCTTGCTTGCCAGCAAAATACTGGGCGATTACCATCTGATTTTTATCACTCCATCTTCATCGCCGTGCCTGGAACGGTGCATACCTTTTTGGGAATGCGAGATTGAACCACAAAGTAAGTTGAGTTCATGCCATACGTGTTTTGAAGTTACCATAAAGATACCGTTACGTGAACACCTGTCAGAACTACATTGTAAGTTCAGTTCCATTTGTTTGATTGCAGTGGACATCCATCTGAATATATACAGGACCCCATTAAATCACTGTTAAAGAATTCCACACTAGAATTCTGTATAAGCGCAGGTCTTTCCTATATTCTGCCTCCAATTGTATTATTAACCAGGGCTGGGCGTTAACCCTATTAGGAGACCTGCTGCTGACCAGAATCAGCGCAAGGTTCAGATAACACTCTTTTCTGAATCCCCCGGCCCACCACTGTTGTTTGAGCACCCGGCGAATAATCTATTTGCCATGGCCGCTTGCACACTGCAGCTGCACATGGAAATAACTGACTATGCGCATGCGCAGTCGCAAATCATCTCTACCCTGCACGAACACGCAGGGGAGCGTGCCAATCAGAATAACCCCCATAGTGTATTGTTTATTAATACTATTGTTATCCCCATGCATTGCAAAGCAAATAATTTCTGGAGCCATACATACAGATATAGCCGCATTTATTGGCACCATGGCCACTTGTGCCTAGTTGGGGAAAAAATACAGACAGTTTTTTCAAGCGCTCCTTCTATTTACACATCCAGGTGTCACTCTGTCCTAGGTGCCTCTGATGATAGCTCATGTGACATAGAAGGAAAGAAACCATATATGGTGTAATACCTTCAAGTGTGATTTCTAACATTTATGAATTTAATATGTTAAAAACCGTACCCTGTGCAGTGGTCCACTAATGGTGGACAATGGTGGACAATTCACACTCTGGTTTGAGGGAGTTGTATGACTCCAAGGGATACTCCAATATTCTCCAAGTTATTCCACATAGAAGAACCAGAGAAATGGGTGTCCAAATGGTGAAATAACGTTTTTAATAGGTTAAAAGACAATATAATACAAATCGGGTGTAAACAATGGACTCTCTCCAGATGAAATGGTCTACTGTGCAAGAGCAGGCAGACAGAGCATTAGATGACAAAACCACAGGCGTCCCTAGATGCTATCTGTAGATGTTCAAGTCTTGGTGTATTTGTTCAGTGTTCACAAGCCCCCTCTACCAACGCGTTTCAGACTATGGGCAGTATTCAATGTGAATACTGGCGACGTGCAGCGAATCCTGTTTAGGATTCGCTGCACATTCGCCACTGCTCGCTGCGTTCCGGAGCCTCGCCGGCTCCGGTATTCAACGAGTCAGGGGCTCGCTGCCCCTGACCGGCGAATTTGAGCTCCTGCGGCGGACGCCGCAGGGAGCCTGAGGACGGTGGCAGGCAGGGAGATGGAAGTCTCCCTGCCTGCCCCAGAACGTTTGTGGGGGGGAGGTGGGTTCCCCGGGTGCCAGGCAGCACAGGCTGCCCCCCGGGGGTGCCAGCAGGGGACCGGGTATATTCACTACACCCGATCATGCATATGTAATGATCGGGTGAAGTGAATATATGAATATGTAATGAGCGGCTCGGCTCCGGCCCCCTGCTGGCTGGTCTGTGTAAAAAAAAAAATATATATATATATTTTTAAATTAAATATATATTCATGTGCTTACAGCACATGAATAAAAATAGCATGCCCCTCCTCAGAATAAAATTCCAGATTTTTTGACACCAATTGTAAAAAACAAAACACTTTATTTTAAAAGTTCACCTTCCACTTCACCATAAAAATATAGCGATTGCTACTCGGTGAATCATGGCGAAAAAAACCTTGACATGTATTCGCCATCTGGTCATTGAATAGGGTGATTCACCGTTTTAGTCAGAAATTCGCCTTACAGCACAAAATCGCCATAAAAACCTGGCGAATCAGCCTCATTAAATACCGCCCTATGTGTCCTTTATCAAGGCATCTTGTGCCTAGTTGTTTAATGTGTTTCTGTGACCCATGGGAGCGAAATAGATGCACACACATGGCAACAATCACCACATATGCGTATTCCTGTGGCGATGGTCAGTCCAGTGATGACTGTGGCCACACCTGTATATGTAAATAGAATAATAATAACATTGGATTTAGCACAGGCACCTGCATTGGCTGTTGTATTGAGAGCAGTGTTGTATAGTATGTAGACAATTATGTTGACATGCATAAGATCGATGTGAGGCTGTTGGCATGATCGAAATGTCGACAGTAACCATTTCGACATTCACCATGTCTACACAAATGTCGACCTAGTAGTGTATTGTTCTTGATGTCAACATGGTGTGGCTGTTGTGTTGACATGTTTCACCTTGTTGACATAGTGTCAATATTGCGACATCGATATTATAACTGGCAACATGGTAACTGTCGACAATGTGACAGGATACCAGCAATGAGATGTGACATCTAGCATCCTCGCCCTGCCAACCTATTCTCCAGTAAAATCATATTCATGACATGACAAATGGGAATCTGTTATGCAGACACCTAGTTTACACTGGTTTCATAAAAGCTACTTTTTGTATTAACGTCTGTACGCAATAGTTAATTGTCACTGTATTTTTGTGTTCTCTCCTTCCATTCATTCTAGCACACGAATCCCTTTTCATTCCAAGCAGGTAGCAAAAAACAAAACGAAACAAAACCCAGGATGTTCAATCCGCCAACCACACTGGGGCAGTGCCGAGCCGCGGAGTGAGCATGGCGACTCCCGCCCCCGTTGCTATAGACCAGCAGTTTGTTTACTTCCGGTCACGGATCACTGGTACACAGTGACGGCTCTGCGGGTGATATGTGTGTGACAGCATCGGGGTGACGGCCCCGTCCCTGTATCCCAGGCATGGCCGCTGAAGAAGAGGAGGAGAAGCCGGTGCCCGGTGAGTGACCTCATCCTCAAGCTAGACATTGTGTCATCCTACACACACACACCACCTTCCTGACTGCCTACTGCTGCACCCCCTAACTACACCCGTTACACTCTCCTGACTGCCACTCTATTACACCCCCTGACTGACACTCTATTACACCCTTCTGACTTCCATTCTTATACCCCCCCCCCCCCCCGACTGCCCTCCCTGACTTCCCCCCATTGCACCCCCCTGACTGCCCCTCGGTTACACTATCAGACTACCCCCTTTGTACCTACCTGACTGCCAGTTTATTACTCCCCCTGTCAGTCCTCCCTGATTCCCCGTCCTGTTGCACCACCGACTGCCACTCTATTACACCTCCCTGGCTGCCACTCTATGCCACCTCCCTGGCTGCCACTCTATGACACCTCCCTGTCTGCCACTCTATGACACCTACCTGGCTTCCACTCTATGACACCTCCCTGGCTGCCACTCTATGACACCTCCCTGGCTGCCACTCTATGACACCTCCCTGGCTGCCACTCTATGACACCTCCCTGGCTGCCACTCTATGACACCTCCCTGGCTGCCACTCTATGACACCTCCCTGGCTGCCAATCTATCACACATCCCTGGCTGCCAATCTATTACACCTCCCTGACTGCCACTCTATTACACCTCCCTGGCTGCCACTCTATTACACCTCCCTGTTTGCCACCCTATTACACCACCCTGGCTGCTGAACCTCCACGACTACCCTGTTGCAGCCCCTGAAGTGCCTTATTACCCCTCTGCCGCACCCCCCTAGAGTGCCAATTTATTACACCCCCCTAACTGTCTTTCCTTACTACCCCCTGACAATCCCGTTGCTCCCCCCAACTACCCCATTGTGTCGCCCCGACAACCACTCTGTTTCACCTCCCTGACTGTTCTCCCTGCTGCACCCCCCTGCCTACACCCCTGCTGCATCCCCCTGTCTGCTCATACTTTCCTACATTCATGATGTGGACACAGCTAAAGTGTCAATATCATAAATTGTAACATTTGTGTTACGTTTATGGCTAGATTCACATGAAAAGACAGTGTTGACAACCTACATCTCCCTGATATTTACACGACAGGTTCTGCATCCCTCTGACATAGGGCCTGATTCTGGTTGACCCGGTAAGCTGCAAAGATCGTGCTTACCGAGTGGCAGAGAGCCCGTCCCGCCGAAAATCCACCTTCCTCACTGCCGTTTTCTCCCCTCACAACCATGCAAGGGGATGTGTACCAGAGACACATCCCCTCGCATGCAGACGTGCGCAAAACCCGAACATCAGGGCAGAGGCCAAATTCTGATCACTGCGTGTGATCCAGAATCAGCCCCATAGTGTTCTTCCTAGAACCCTACACCTGTCACAGCCTGTGCAGTTCCTCTCTCCTGCCTGGGATGTCACTCTCTGCTCTGGTGCTTCTATCACCCTCAGCACTGTAATACAGACCAATCAGTGTGATAGACGCACCAGAGAAAAGAGCGACACCCCATGCACGAAAGAACAACTGCACCGGTTGTGACAGGTGAAGGGTTCTAGAATGAATCCTACCAATCTCTATGTGACAGTCTCTGATGTGGGGCCAGATGTATCAAGCTTCAAAAAGCCTGTAACATTATAGTTAGGAATTCCGTGACAGTCTTTGACATGATTTTATATATTTTTTTCTCTTGCTGATATGTGACAGACCCCTAGACTGTCATATATCACTAGTGTCTGAGACATACCATCCATGGATAAATAAAATGTGCAATACAAAAGATGGTCAAATCTAGGCCCCAGACCATGTACTGTATGCATGTTTCTTTAACCCATGGAGTGCCAAGTAAATTTGTCAAAATAGGTGCGAAAATTGGCAAGCTAACACTTTTATTCATCATAATGACCTGTTATGTCCTTTATATAGGAAATATCCTTTTTTTCACATTTAATATAACATGTGAGCGACGGTGGCATTCTTAGCCGAAATTTTGCATATCTCTCACAGAGATGTTGGCACTTGCTCACAATGTTTAGACACAGCAGGATATTGATATGAACCGTGTGCTGGCGTTCATCCCGCCTGGACTGACATGATCTTCCAGCACCTGATGTAACAATCTCTGCTCTGATCCGCATTTCACTGATATGAGCTTGCAACATTTGACCAATGTGCAGGATAAAGCCTACAAGTAATACTGTAATCTCATAGCAACTGTGCTCCTTTTGCTATATTTTGGACTATTCCAGTACTCTGATGTTCACTATCTTTATATCGGGTTGAGGTGAATCATTTTGCTCAGAAATGTTTGCATTTACTAAATTAGTAAATTAAATGAATGCTCTGTAACCTTTTTTTATTTTTTTCCTGTGTAATTTAAAGGTATACTATACATTTGGTCTACGTTTATGATGCAACATATAGAATCAACAAGAAAAAGGCTAAGGGGTCGATCCTATTAACCCCGAAGGGTGAGCGTTGCCATTCAGGTGCTGTTTTTACGCTGAAACCGGCACCCAAATTAACCCTAACTCGCACTCTTCGCAGGGCCGAATTCACTGATATTTGCTCGCACCCCTATGGAGGTGTGAGCACTTTTCAGTGAATTCGGCCTGACGTAAAGTGTGCCATGAGTTGTGATGATTCGCACTCAGCGAACCATCTGCACCCTTCGGGGTTAATGGGATCGACCCCTAAGAGTATCGCTAGGATACTATAAGCGCTACGGTGGGCTCACCTCCTAAATAAGCAGCAGTTGATAATAGTCAGTCCCTTGCAAAAAATAAAGACAAGCCGAAAAGGAACTGCACTTGTGAGGAAGGAATGAATAAATAAAAATATAATATCACACAGTGTGAATAGCGATAAAAACATATAAATTTATTACATGCAATGAAGAAATTATAAAAAAATCAGCCTTGCAAATCAACGAGAATAACCCCCTTAATGCGGGTTTGAGCCCGAAGGAGGATTTCTTGCGTAAAGAAAAGGGCTGTAACTGAATGGCCTGGGTGAAAAAACACTTTTCCTCACACTGTATTTAGCACAGCTAATTGAAACTACTCCTACAGTATATGTGTGGCTCTTAAGGGAATTGCTCATAAATAATGTCCTGCCAATTTTCTTTTTTTCTCTGTTTATTCAGGTCATCACAGTTAACCTACTTAACTTAATAATTAACCTGTAAATCAGTATAACTAAAGGAACCCAAATAATTTAAAATAGTATCATTGGTAATCCATTAAGGGACCTACTAGTGTAAGTAAAGTATAATTTAGGAACAGCACATATTGTTTAGAGCAGTGATGGCTAACCTTGACACTCCAGCTGTTGTTGAACTATACATCCCAGCATGCCCTACTACAGATTTACTATTTAGCCATGCTAAAACTGATGCAGGGCATGCTGGGATGTGTAGTTCAAAAACAGCTGGAGTGTCAAGGTTAACCATCACTGGTTTAGAATATTATAGATCAGTGGTGTCAAACTCATGGCCCTCCAGTTGTTGTTGAACTACACATCCCAGCATGCCCTGGCACAGTTTAGCAATCCACTATATAAAATATATGTCAGGGCATGCTGGGACGTGTAGTTCCACAACCGCTTGAGGGCCATGAGTTTGACACCACTGTTATAGATTATTGTGAGCGCTGAGAAGGATTCTTGCTGACCTTGTTTATTTCCATAGAATTTTTTGTGAGAAAGGGCTTCCCATACCAGTCAGAAACCTTTACAGCAGCTCCCAGGCACAGTGGAGACCAGAGGATCATTATGACCTATTTATCAAGATTTTTTTTTTTTTTTATATTACAGTTATATATTATTGCTATTAAGGAATATAATACCCTAATGCAGATTTCCTAGAAATCTCCTGCAAAAGGCTGACATCAGTGTCTGTAATTATCAAAGGGGATTACGGTCTGCCCCCTATTTGTGCTTCATTTCTAGCAAACTAGTCAGATCGTTTAGAAATAGGGTTAAAACCATTAGCATAGTTAGATTGCAGCCACCTTAAATCCAGCTTTTGTGTAAAATAGCGGTGTCTTTCATGAGTAGTAGTATTATTAACCAAAGAAACCCATGCCGCAACCTCAGGACCAGTGGTAGCCATCCATGTACTAGCAATACAAACCTTTCCAATCAAAGCAAAAGCAGGCGTGATATCTGTAAATCATAGAGTCTAGATCCTGTCTGATTACTCAAACAAACAGCAGCAGTGAATTATTATGCTTGTATGTGAATAAAAAATAGGATGTGCAATCCCACAATTTTTTTTTATAAATATAGATTAACTGCATTTATTAATTTAATATTGGCCTGTAAGATTCAGCTCAATAATACACATATATAGATCAAATTATCATATATATATATATATATATATATATATATATATATATATATATATATATATATAATATGTCTAGTGTCCCTTTGAGTGTCTCCAAAACACTGCCATCTGTTGGCAGCGAGTGACACTACACTCTTTCTCTCTACACATGTATAAACACAGCGGCAATTACAAGGTAGCAGAATAGCTTTCGAAGCATTTGCTTCAAGCGAGCTTACTAGTATCTAATACAGAAATAATGACCGGTCATCCAATAACTGACTCACATCAGAAACATAAAATTCAATAGTGTAGATATTAATAACATGTAAGCTTCTTTTAGTAGAGAGGTGGATGCTGTAACTATAATATAATAAAAGCTCTCCTTCGTTTAGAAGAATAAAACAATTATCATACCCCTGTTAGATCGTTCAGTTGAATGTCCAGAATGCGTAATGAAAGACGCTCCTTTGAGGTAAGTAACAAGTTGTCCAACTTTAATTTAGGTCTAATAAGAGACCTCCAATCTCCCGCACCTTGCTGAAGTGAGCCGCCTTATGCCAGGGTGCCAATTGTCATTGAGTGGCCAGTTCCTTCCAGCTAACGCTGACAGCGGCAGACCTGGGTAATGCTGGGCAGGGATGGGGTGCTCGATTGGTGGCAGCAGATGTTCTGGATATCCTCAAAAGCGTCTTTCAGTAGGCTGTGCAGTGATGGTCACAGTGTCCACTCCCAAAGTGTGACACCAGTGGACTAGACCAGTGGTAGCCAACTCCAGTCCTCGAAAGCTACCAACAGTTCACATTTTCCAGACAGCCTAGCTGCTGCACAGGTGCACTGATTACTCACTAACACATTTTAAAAGATCCACAGGTGGAGCTAATTACTTCACTTATGATTCCACTGTTGGTAGCTCTCGAGGACTGGAGTTGGCTACCCCAGGACTAGACCATAGAAGATGCCAAAAATGTCCACCATAATTTCCATATGTAGGACAAATACTGTATCATCAGCCCTTCCACTGAATCTAAGGAGACGTGCAGGGGTAAGATAAGTCCTGTGTAGTATAAATGGTTTATTTTGTTGATCGCTATAGCTGCTGCGGATTCTTTGGGACTGCCAGGGGCACAGGACCACTGCTGTCATTTGTGGACTGAACTTTCATTTCCCATTTTTGCCTAGGACCAGGTAGATTTGATGATTGATGAACATTTATAATAAAGGCATAAACACACAAAATAAACATTAAAAACTGAACTTAGAATCCTACATTGAGGGAGGGACATCTGCAAATTGAGCATATGAAGCATGTCTAAGCTGTAGGTACCTATAGAAAAACATGTGTATGGGAGTTTAAAATCTGTTCGCAATTGTGCAGAAGACTTGAACACTGCAATATCATACATATGCTTTATAGTGAATATCCCCCCCCCCCCCCCTTTTTTAATTTGTGTTTATTGGAATAAATACAGATTATTGGCACACCTGGTCTGCAGCATAAATATCAAACATATAACAGATTAAGTCATTTTCTTCCATCACAGTGTCATACATTTTTGCAATCATTAACAAGAGATTGACATTCGAGATATAAAATGAGGATGTATGTTGTACCTTATAAGGTTTTCGTCTACATCTAAAACGGTGCCGAGCCATTGGCAAGTGTTTCCGTATTGTACCAAGTTGTCAATCTTATTACTTTGTGAATATTTTCTTTGGTAGAGGGAGGTAGTGTTAGTATATAAGGGAGCCATTTAGAGAAAAACTTAACTGAACGCAACTCTGCATCCAGTGAACATTCTGTCCAGTCCATTTGAAATAGGAACAATAGTCGAGGCATCATTAGGGAGATGGGTATATTTTCTTTTTGTATCCATTGGGATAATATTGTTTTCTTTGTAGCTGCTGCTATACGAGCCAATAACAGTTTTGTTCCCTTAGACATAGGTGGGGTTTGGGGTTCTATATGATTCCAAAAAGCCCACTCTATTGTTCTAGTAAAAGGTATATTCAAACTAGTATTGACGTAGTCTTGAACTAGTGTCCAGAGTGATTGTACAACTGTACAGGACCACAGGCAATGTACAATATCTGCGTCTGGGCACCCACATTTAAAACATAGAGAGTTATCTGAGATCCCTGTGAGGAGTCGGAATCTAGGAGTGTAATAGGCCCTATGGAGTATCTTCATATTCATTTCAGCATATGAGGAGGAGACCAATTGTTTGTTAAGCAAGTTGGTCAGTTGAATAATTTTTTGGAGGGTCCTATTTGGAAAGGAATTCTTCCATTTTGCTAATGCTGTCTCACACTTGGTATAATCTATCTCACGTCTTCTAAAGGAGTATATTAAGGATGTGGAGTAGGATGAATTAGGGCGTTGTCGTATTATGTTATCCAAAGGAAAATTTATCTCTGTGGATTGTAGACGAGTTAATATGTGTGTAACAAAACTACGCATTTGAAAGTAGGCAAACAAAGGGAAATTTATAGTAGGGTATTTGTCTTTTAGTTGAGATAGGGTTAATACTGTCGAACAAAGATCGAAGACCCTGGAGGTGCCAACTACGAATAACCTCGTTTGTCTGTCCTTCCTGAAAAGCTGGATTTTCTATCAAAGGTTGAAATAGTGAATTATCTGGGGTAAGGCCAAAGCGTCTCCGTATTTGGGTCTGAATATCCCCCTTTTTACCGTGCACCGTCCTAGCCTAGTTCCAGTAGTGCCCTGCGTTCCACTGTCATTATCTGCTTTTTAATGGTTGGAATTACAGGGTTATGGCAATACAACCCCCTACCTATATTTATTGATATCACATGTTGATTCACCTAGGCACTAAATTGTGAACCCGTATTGCATGGGGGATTTCTCTCTCCAATTACCTCACCCTGTCACCCTGCCTATACCAGTTGATACCATATGTAAATGTATTGATCTACCTTAGGTTTTAAAGTGTGACTCCGTATTTATAGGGGATTCTTTCCTTCATATATATTTTATACCCTGTCACATACGTGGGACTTGTTCCCTCCATTTAAAAAATTTCAACATTGAATATAGTGTATTTGGGTAAGGTCGACACATAGTGTGTGCCGACACAAGACTACAGACCAGGACTGCATTCTAAACCATTGTGTATATTCCATCATAGATATCCATCTGACTGGGAGTTATATGCACTAATTGTGAACCTGTATTGCATGGAGGATTTCTCTCTCCAATTACCCCACCCTGTCACCCTGCCTATACCAGTTGATGCTATATTTGAATGTATTGACTGACCTTAGGTTTTAAAGTGTGACTCCGTATTTATAGGGGATTCTTTCCTTCATATATATTTTCACCCTGTCACATACGTGGGACTTGTTCCCTCCATTCATCAAAAATTTCAACATTGAATATAGTGTATTTGGGTAAGGTCGACACAGGGTGTGTGCCGACACAAGACTACAGACCAGGACTGCATTCTAAACCATTGTGTATATTCCATCATAGATATCCATCTGACTGGGAGTTGTATGCACTAAATTGTGAACCTGTATTGCATGGAGGATTTCTCTCTCCAATTACCCCACCCTGTTACCCTGCCTATACCAGTTGATGCTATATTTGAATATATTGATTGACCTTAGGTTTTAAAGTGTGACTCCGTATTTATAGGGGATTCTTTCCTTCATATATATTTTCACCCTGTCACATACGTGGGACTTGTTCCCTCCATTCATCAAAAATTTCAACATTGAATATAGTGTATTTGGGTAAGGTCGACACATAGTGTGTGCCGACACAAGACTACAGACCAGGACTGCATTTTAAACCATTGTGTATATTCTATCATAGATATCCATCTGACTGGGAGTTGTATCAATTTTTGTTAGCCCATTTCTTTCTTGGGCTTGCGGCCAATTAGAGCAAGATATTTAGTCTTATGTGAAGTACAGATTGTGCATTTTCTGAAATCTCTTCCTTTTTTACTACCTTTGCACGGTATAGCAGCGACCCACAAGGAACAATACCAGAGTGCACCCTGTGCTTCCTTCTGCAATTCACTACCCAGATATACCGCTCAACCATTGTTCACTACGTCTACATGCGTACACACTGGACAGTAGCGTACACCTGGGATTAAAGTGAAATTGCTCTTCTTTTCTGGCATCTCCCATAGTCGGGGTTCTCTCATCCCCAGGGGACCCATCACCTGACTCTGCGCTGTCACTGTATAACAGGGCCAGGTTGGTCACCCCTGGAGACAGCAGAAACCTTCTTTTTGTCTTAACTCCTGTACCTGTGACGCTCGCAGAGTCCGCTCAACTATGCAGTTGTCCGGTTGCCATCATATGCACAGGCAGCAGCCACTAGGCGAGCATTTTCAACCCAGGTACTTCACCACAATTCTCAATTTCTCTTGGATCTTGCAGTCCAATTAGAGTGAGACTATACACAGTTTTCGACCATTAGAAAGTAATTAAGATAACAATAAGTTGTACTGCCAGACAGTGTGCCATTTGTTACGCATTTATTAGATATGTGTTTATGATAACCAATATGGTTAATTGAAGACGTGCTTAGTCTGAAATAATCCTTTACAGGAATACGCTGATATTACAGCCATATTGAATAGAGGCATTTAGCCCATTTTCAGACCCAGATATCATATTTTCACGATCTTTTCTCAATCTTTTCTATTCATGTTATCTGTATGTCCTTGTCTCATGTTCGTCTCTTGATCCATTAACAGGATCAATTTTAGTATTAATAAAGTTGATATTTTAGACTGATACGTTTATATTATAGAAGGCAGTGCCCCACCCGGGAGTTTCTTTCCTGATATTCTCTCTTGAATATCAACCCGTTTCCAATTGTACTTACCATACTCCCCGGGAGCACCTCCACAACGAGATTATAACATAATTTACTCACTCACATGTTGACTGGAGTTTAACCTTCTTACCTGCTAGCAAATCAGTCCTGTGCACCTGGCCCCCATCCCCTTCCCCTTTCCCCATTTTTTCAACTTTGTTCCACATGGAGTATCAGGGTCTAGAGCCATAAAACCAAGTATCCTGTGGATCACAGACCATATTTTGACCACCTGTAACAGTAGTGGGGGACCCTTGCT
This sequence comes from Crinia signifera, assembly GCF_055691185.1. Taxonomy (NCBI): domain Eukaryota; kingdom Metazoa; phylum Chordata; class Amphibia; order Anura; family Myobatrachidae; genus Crinia; species Crinia signifera. The sequence continues at coordinate 99,106,849 of NC_139218.1, read as the reverse complement.
ACAATCTTTTCTAGCAAGAAGGGTGCACTGTACAATTGGCACCTGACTGGCCTCATTCTGGGTGCACATACATCCTATTACTCGCTGCTTCTCACCTGAATTATGTGCTGACTGCACTCCCACCTTAAGTGCAGTGTACATCCGTTGGCACTCTTCCCCTATAAGATTTCAGACCTGGACATCTAGGTGCTCATATTTCCCAACCTGGGTGCTCTTGTCGCTAATGTTGCAATGCTTACTTTGTTCCTGACCATTGTTTTGTTTCACTTGTATTGAACTTATGCTTGTTATTGACCTCCATTTTATTTGCTTACTGCGTGTGTACTGTTTTGTCCATTTGTGTATGACCTGCCTATCTGACATTTCAACCCATCGCTAATTTGGTTAGTGATTATAGTTATCTTTAAAATACTAAAGAAATGCATTTGTTACTAAGAAATTTCCTGACTTTATACAGGAGGAGCTTGGCACTGTGGAATAACAATAAGAGGGCACTGTAGGAAATCTTTAATAAAATCACTACTAAGAAAAAGGACAATGATGTGCAAGGATGCACAGACCACATACAGGAAAATAAAAACACCTTGAAGGAGAGAAAATGTTAGGATGCTGTAAACAGTACAAAAGTGAAGATAAAAATAATAAAGTAATGCTATGAATAATTTATATAATGAAGTGCAGATGACAGAATTAGACAGATGAGGCAGAAGAGTGGAGCTTAGGATAGAGCGGAGGACAGAGAAAAACAACATCCATTACAATTTAAAAGATTGCATTGACATTTTGAACATTCTGGCATAATGCTTGTCTGCATTTCGAGCATGTCGGCATTTTAACTGTCTGTGAATAGTGGTCGGCATTTTGACTGTCTATATTTTGGTCTGTCTGTAAATCATATTGAACCCTACCAGAAGATATTGTATAAATTGCCTGTACACACTGTATGCTGTTCCAATTTACCATAGGGTGTACATATAGAGTGTAAGCTTGCCTGCAGGGCCCTCCTACCTCTTAGGGCGGTATTCAATCACGGGCAAATTTCGCCAGACGAAAAATAGGCAAGTTTTTTCGGCAAAAATCCAGCATCGGCGAAAACCACGTTGAGCAGTGATATTGAAGCAAAATCACGTATTTTGGCAAAATTGCAGCTGTTTTTACCAGTTTTTGCAGTAATTTTCAACCATCTCGATTTTGACCCCCCCCCCTCCCCCCCCCCAAAAAAACCGTGAAAGTGCATTGGCGAAAATGGCAAAAAAAAGGGCAAAAACGCCCCCGTGTTTAAATACTAATCTGCAAATTATTGCAGATTTTTTTTTGCCTGGCCAGGAAATTCAGGCGGGATTGGTTTGTTTTATCACTGTTTCCAATTGTAAAGCGCAACGGAATATGCTGCACTATATAACAAACTATAAAAAATATATATATATAGTTATTTCTAATGTAGATTGCCCTAGGAAGAAATCAATGTTGGCATTTGTATATTTGTGTTATACCATGTTCTCATTGCCGCCCCTGCAAAATCCCGGGTTTTTCTTGCCGGATTTTTGGGGGGGCACAGAGCTTGTCAGCTCAACAGACCCCCTTCACACTGCACCTCAGACCCGGGAATTTCCTGTGCTGCCCCTTTGACACTGCTTTCCATGGTCTGCCTTCCAACAAGGGTGTGGAATGTAATAGCAGCTGTGATTGGGTGTTGGGAAATTTGTACAAATTGCTGTGATAGGCTGTTTAAAAGCAGCTTTTATTGGCTGGCTAAAGATGATGTCACATATCACATGATTACATCCCCCAATGAGCTCGTTTTTGTGTGAAAAACCGAGGTCTGTGCTGTTCACACTGCCATACACCTGTGGTACCCAGGAAAAACCCTGCAAAAAACCCGGGTGTAATTGCAGGGGCATAACACCCGGGAATTTCACAAAGACCCTTTCACACTGAGACAGGACACGGGAATTTTCAGCTTGCCCCAGGAAATACCCGGGTTTTTGCGGCAGTGAGAACGGGGTATTAGTAGTAATACATAATGTAAATTAGGAATGAGTCTTTACAAACTGTGCAGGTATTTCAGGACCCATTTGCAAAAAATGTACTAAGATAGTTTCCTTGGCTTTATAATGTATTCAGCAAAGGGCATATAACTCTTTCCCTGATAAATCACAGGGAGTTGCCGGAGACCTGAAGTGCTTTATCGTTATTTGCCGAAAGATTCATTTGTCTATCAGCAGAAATACAAATGGCTTCTATTTTGGAAAAAAAAAAAGAAATACAAATGGCTTACATTTGAGTTTTACATTTCATAAACCATGCAGCACATCTATATAAGCTTTCAGTCTGGGCTTAATTAATTCTTCATTTATGTCTATATTAGATTCTGGAGCACTATTTACATTTGGGAAAAGTAAGTTTGCAGACAACTGTCCCAGCAAGTTTTGGTTAAAGAATGACAAACCTGCACACATAGCATGTGGAGATGAGCACACAGCTTTGGTTACAGGTGAGTCAAAACTTTGTCATTTTATTTTATTTTAAAGTATGGAGGGGTTCCGATGGTCGTTTCTCCAACCTTGGAATCAAGACTGCTAAATGCCTGACAGTTATGATCCCAACTTATGGGCTATTTTATTTCGTTGGGGTCTATGAGCAACAAGAATGCGGAAAAACACCAGGGATTCCCTTGCGATAAGCTTTATTAAAAGATGTCATTGAAAAAGTTATTTTTATTAAAAACAATTGGTTTAAACAACCCTACCAAATACCATTGTCTTCTGCAACATGCATCTCCCAGGTATTATTGTCGTGTGTTGTATTGCCTGCTGCAGCATTTCTTTACCTGGTAGTATTGTCAGGTGAAGCATGCATCTCCCACCTAGTATTGTCAGGTGAAGCATGTGTCTCCCACCTAGTATTGTCAGGTGAAGCATGTGTCTCCCACCTAGTATTGTCAGATGAAGCATGCGTCTCCCAGGTAGTATTGTCAGGTGAAGCATGCGTCTGTCACCTACTATTGTCAGGTGAAGCATGCGTCTCCCACCTAGTATTGTCAGGTGAAGCATGCGTCTCTCAGGTAGTATTGTCAGGTGAAGCATGCGTCTCCCACCTAGTATTGTCAGGTGAAGCATGCATCTCCCACCTAGTATTGTCAAGTGAAGCATGCATCTCCCACCTAGTATTGTCAGGTGAAGCATGCGTCTACCACCTAGTATTGTCAGGTGAAGCATGCGTCTACCACCTAGTATTGTCAGGTGAAGCATGCGTCTCCCACCTAGTATTGTCAGATGAAGTATGTGTCTCCCACCTAGTATTGTCAGGTGAAGCATGCGTCTCCCAGGTAGTATTGTCAGGTGAAGCATGCGTCTGCCACCTACTATTGTCAGGTGAAGCATGCATCTCCCACCTAGTATTGTCAGGTGAAGCATGCGTCTCTCAGGTAGTATTGTCAAGTGAAGAATGCATCTCTCATGTAGTATTTTCAGGTGAAGCATGCGTCTCTCAGGTAGTATTGTCAGGTGAAGCATGCGTCTCCCACCTAGTATTGTCAGGTGAAGCATGAATCTCCCCCCTAGTATTGTCAGGTGAAGCATGCGTCTCTCATGTAGTATTGTCCGGTGAAGCATGCATCTCCCAGGTATTATTATAATGTGAAGCATGCATCTCCCAGGTAGTATTATCATGTGAAACATGCATCTAGATATTATTTTCAGGTGAAGCATGTGTCTCCCAGGTAGTATTATCATGTGAAGCATGCGTCTCCCAGGTAGTATTATCATGTGAAGCATGCGTCTCCCAGGTAGTATTATCATGTGAAGCATGCGTCTCCCAGGTAGTATTATAATGTGAAGCATGCGTCTCTCAGGCAGTATTATCTTGTGAAGCATGCAATACCCAGGTATTATTATCATGTGAAGCATGCATCTCCCAGGTGGTATTGTCATGTGAAGCATGCATCTCCCAGGTATTATTTTCAGGTGAAGCATGTGTCTCCCAGGTAGTATTATCATGTGAAGCATGCGTCTCCCAGGTAGTATTATCATGCGAAGCATGCAATACCCAGGTAGTATTATCATGTGAAGCATGCGTCTCCCAGGTAGTATTATCATGTGAAGCATGCGTCTCCCAGGTAGTATTATCATGCGAAGCATGCAATACCCAGGTAGTATTATCATGCGAAGCATGCAATACCCAGGTAGTATTATCATGTGAAGCATGCGTCTCCCAGGTAGTAGTATCATGTGAAGCATGCAATACCCAGGTATTATTATAATGTGAAGCATGCGTCTCCCAGGTATTATTTTCATGTGAAGCATGCGTCTCCCAGGTAGTATTATCATGTGAAGCATGCGTCTCCCAGGTAGTATTATCATGTGAAGCATGCATCTCCCAGGTAGTATTATCATGTGAAGCATGCGTCTCCCAGGTAGTATTATCATGTGAAGCATTCGTCTCCCAGGTAGTATTATCATGTGAAGCATGCGTCTCCCAGGTAGTATTATCATGTGAAGCATGCGTCTCCCAGGTAGTATTATCAGGTGAAACATGTGTCTTCCAGGTAGTATTATGTGAAGCATGCAATACCCATGTAGTATTATCATGTGAAGCATGCAATACCCATGTAGTATTATCATGTGAAGCATGCAATACCCATGTAGTATTATCATGTGAAGCATGCGTCTCCCAGGTAGTAGTGTAGTATGTGACACAGCACATCAGAAAGTACTACCTTGAAGAGCTATAATTTAAGCTTACAGCCTTTTTCTCCTGAAATTGTTTTGGAACACAATCTACTTGTTTGTTTAAGATTTTATTTATGTCTCTAACTTTACCAATTATAATTTTAGTCCCTTTTAATGTTAATATTTTTGATTTAGCTTCCATCCCCTACAAATACTGTTAATAGAGATTGCATTGTAAGTGACAATTCTAAAACTGTTCTCTCCTATTTGATCAGAAAACGGCAAGCTCTATGTATTTGGGAGCAATGCTTGGGGGCAGCTGGGTATCGGATCTGGCAATGTCATCAACAAACCAACATGTGTCAAAGGTATGTTTTAAATGTTATTCTTAGGTTGTAATTAAGAAAAGGCTACTTCAAATTCCAGGGACTGTATATTGACATAGTCTTTACAAAATCCCAGAATAGCAAAAGTTCTAGAAAGATTGTACTTGGAGTTTGTGGAGGAACAGAAGTTTTCCACAGCCAGTGTGTCGGGTTGTGTGGAGTGAGGGCGTAGTAAATTCGGTACTTGTTTCCTAGCACGGCGACGCCGATTTTGATTCTAGTACATCTTATACAATCGCATTGCATGCAATATAGCGGCATGCGATACGATTCGATTTTTTTATTGTACAAGCACCCTGATGGGTGCTTACAATGTTAAATGCACCCCCATTGTCAATGCCACCTCCCCTATCAACGTCAATCCGAAGCGTGGCAAGCGCAGCGAGCCCGCAAAAGGCGGCAGTACGCGTCTTCCTACCTTTTCATAACCCCACTATCCACGACGGCGTGGAGTTGACTTTAGATAGTGTGGCGAGCGCAGCGATCCACCAAGCCCGAAGCGTGGCGAGCGGACACTTTACATGTATTCCGCGTTTACATGTATTCCGCGTCCCCTCGCGGGGCTTGCTGCGCTCGCCACGCTTCGGGCTCCTATTCCGCATCCCCTCGCAGGGCTCGCTTTGCTCGCCACGCTTCGGGCTCGGTGGCTCGCTGCGCTCGCCACACTATCTAAAATCAACTCCACGCCGATGTGGATAGTGGTGTTATGAAAAGGTTGGAGGATGCGTACTGCCGCCCCTCGCGGGCTCGCTGTGCTCGCGACGGTTCAGGTTGGCGTTGACAATAGGGGTGCATGTAACATTGTAAGCACCCATCATGGTGCTTGTACAATTAAAAATCGCATCGCATGCCATTTGCTAGCATGCAATGCTATGCGATATTTCATTGTACAAGCACTCCTGTCGCACACGACTAACTACGGTATGCGATGGGCGCCGTGCTAGGAAACAGGTACCGTAAATTCACAGTGCATCATGCTATATAAAGCTGTTCACAAATTACATTTAATTTTGCGTAATGAGGCAAAGGGATGAAGACCATCATTTTACTTAAAGGCTATTTATTCTTGTGCCAAAGAGCATATAGCAGTGGTTCCAAAGCTCTGTCTTCAAGGATCGCCAACAGTGCAGGTTTTCCAGGTCTCCCATTAATCACAAGCAAAATAATAAGCTCTAACTGGGTCTTTTAAAATGTGTCAGTGTGTAATGAGTACACCTGTATCCTCTCTCTTTAGCATTCTCATAGTAAATGCTCTAATTACTCCCAAATAAATTGCTATTCTGTTTATTTTTCTGTGAATCACAATCCTGTGTCTTTGCATTTCTCTCCTATCTGACATAGTACAATTGTCAATCGATTTATGTTTTATGGCTCATTTATTTATACAAGTTTTAGTAGGAATTATCCATGTGTTCTGGGAGTTTTCCCATAACAGAGGATGGGTATAAATTCTGTGATTGTGCTTGTGATTCTCAGTAACTTGACAGCTAAATCCTTTCCTAAATGAGTCAGCATTAAGCCATTAGATGGATGTTCTGTGGCACCACTATGTAGTATTTGCTCTGCTGGAAGCCATTTAAAATGCTTCATACAGGCATCTCTGTTGTAGGGTTATTTTAAATGATTATTACCTGTTTTGGTGGGAAAATTAAATCGGTAACAACACCCTCATTGCTCCCCTTACTTAAATCGTGGTGTCCTTCTGGGATTCACATCGTCTTGGCTGTTTTGGTTCCTGAATAATCATGGTCATTCACCAATTCAGAGGACTCAATTGGTGTAGGCTATAAAGATCACTCTTTTGCCTTTACCGACTACCTCCCGCCCTTATCACTCTACACATTTGGGCTGCTAGTGCAATGGTAATAGCCTAAAGCTGTGTGCACACAGGGGCGATAGGGGCTGAAATCGCTGGAAATATGGTCGCTGGCGACCATATTGGCAGTGATGGGAGTGTGCCCCAGCGATAAATCGCCGGGTGCGCGCTCCCGTTTTCAGCCCTGTTATAATCGATGGTCATAGGAGCTTGCTCCTGCGACCAGCTGATTACCTCTGCGGCACCGCCGGCAGAGGTTCCCTTTCATCAGCGACCATCGCTGGTCGCTGATGAAAAGGAGAAACTGAGCAATATATTGCTAGCAAAATATGGCTGAGCAATATATCTCCCCTGTTTGTACGGGGCTTTAGAACAGTTGCTGCCAGGACTTTAGGCCGCAACATGATTAAAGGGGGAGGGCTGCAATTTCATCAGGGAGGTCAGCAGCAAATGAGTGTCCTGGATATTTTATGTAAGTGGGTGAAAAAAAAAGTAGCTAAAAAACTAAGTTAATTAAATAAATAAATATTGTGCTGAATGGCAGAATTTACCACTAGAAACTATATTTACGATGTGATTGGTCCTCTCAGTAATTAATGAAAAAATACATTTCTCACAACTGGTTCTATATAGGATGTAGCCGAAAGGTTGATAATTATGTTGTTGGTAGTGCCAGTGGAGACTGATATTAAGCCTGGTAAAGTGTTAAAGTTGAAGGTGATAATGCACCAGCCAATCAGCTGTATTTGAAAAATAACAGAAGTTGATTGGATGGAGCATTATCACCTTCCACTTTTCCACTTTACCACGCTTAATACATCTGCCCCCCTGTTAGGTAAAACATGGGATACTGACATGTAATTAATGCAGTTTAAATTATTTTAACAATGTCTGCTTTCGACCTTCAAACATGATGACAAAGCATCCTAACACTGTCACTGATCTCATTATTGACACAATGACTGTCTGAAACCCATAATACATAAGAAACCCCATAACCATTCTCTGTGGGGTTTTGTAATGAAGTATATCATAAATAGAAGATATATAAGCAGCATAATATGGTTATCTGTTATGTAAAGTAGATTTCAATTAATTAAAATTGCCATATTAAGAATGTACTTGTCTTTTTTATGATACCAGTATTTATTTTTTGACATTATTATTATTATTATTATTATTATTATTACATGTTTCTACTGTGTTTAATTTAATTCATGCTGGCATTCATGATTACTTTTTTTTTTAAATTGAAATCAGATATTGACATAAAGGCATAGTTACCTTACAGCACTTTGTTTCTCATTAAACTGCACAGTGCATTATGTGGGAAATGTTGTGCCAGTTCCCTGATATGCTTCTTTGAATATTTCTTCCCTATAAGATTAACAATGTGTGTCACCCCAGCCAATCAGTCTTCAGAGCATTCCTGCATTGTAACGCTGACAAAATAACCTTCACTGACAAATGGCCTGTTTGCATTGATCATGTTTCTGTCTGTCATCAACTTGGTAGAGACGCGGTGAAAGAAAATCCTCTATTGTACATTCCTTCTTGGTATCCGTATTAATAATAAACAGATTCTCATGAATCTTGTGTGATTCTCGCTAAAGATTGCTGAAATGAATGTTGCATGCAGCTATGGATTTATTTATTTTATTAGGAACAAATATAACGCGCACACAATACCTGCTGCATACAACTAACAATGTCTCAAAATACAAAGGGCCGGAGCTTCAAAAAGTGATAAAGTGGACAGTGATAAACAACTAGCCATTCAGCTCCTACCTGTTCTTTTTCAAATTAGGTTGAATAAGATGGGTGCCCATCTTATGCAACCTCTTTCTCTTCCCCATATTTCCCCTAGTGCGCCCATCTTATACAACCTCATTCTCCTCCACATATTATACTTTGGTTGTCTCAGGGCAGCACCCACATGAATAGGATCCAAACAAACGTCAATATTCAGTTGTGTGTAGATAGACTTATCTATGATAGAAAGGTGTTGGAACACAGAGTGCATTGCAGCTTACTGCATAGACTGGTCAGAGTTCCCTTCCTGACCCCTGTCCACTGTTGAAAGCACCTACAATGAGCGCGGATTCTCAGAACTGGACCATGGAGGAATGGAAGAAGATGGCCCAAATTGATAAATAACTTTTTCTTTTATCTTGTGGATGGCCGGGTGCATGTGTGACATTTACCTGGTGATATGATGGAACCAGGTTGCACTATGGGAAGAAGGCAGGCTGGCAGATACATTTAATGCTCTGGGCTGTACAAGTACCACCTACCCCCACATTGTTGCTGCCCAAGGTCATCCCTTCATGTCAGACTTTTCCACATCTCTGCAAAACTTCAAATGGGCTCCCAAGGCTGACTTCTTCATTACACCCAGCCATCACTCATCCTAAGCCTCTGTGTCAGACTGCCCCTGTGTTACCCTTGGTTGTCTGTCCCTCCCTTTCGAATGTAAGCGCTTATCAGCAGTGTCCTCTTCCATCATGTGCTTTCCTTCTCTTAGATTATCTTCTATACCAGCACCTAGCACTCAGTTTCGACCACCCTGTTATAGTTGAGGGTCTTCTCCATTGAGGCAGAAATGTTTATATACCATGTCCTACATTGTCTTGTACTATAAAGGCCTGTACACACGAGGCGATGAGAGCCAGAGGTGCTGAGTGTTGCTTAAGCAAGATCGCTCAGCACACATTGCGGCACACATGCGGTGCACCCGTGATGTATGCTGAAAAATCTGTGCTCAGCTACTGTAGGTTTTTCTTATGCTGACAGGCAAAACCCCATGATCTTAACAGGTCTTTCCCTGCAGGTGATGGCGACATGTGACCCGCGCAATGCTGGGGGCATACACACGGACCGATCCGTGCTCCTTTTCTAAACAATCTAGTCAGATCGCTTAGAAATGGGGCTGAAATCGCCCCGTGTGTATACCCCTTACATTTTTTTCCCCTGTCTTTTTCCTTTGTTTATTTTTTTTTGGTTAGACACTGCGGAACCGTGGTGGCACCATAGAAAGCAAGGATGGGGAACCTTCGGCCCTCCAGCTGTTGTGGAACTACACATCTCAGCATGCCCTGCAACAGTTGTAGCATGGCCACATAGCAAAACTGTAGCAAGGCATTCTGGAATGTGTAGTTCCACAACAGCTGGAGGGCCGAAGGTTCCCCATCCCTGATATAAAGTAAGAAGCATGATTGTATGGCTGTATGTAGTGATCTTCCTCAAGTTAAATGACACTAGTAACCAGCATTATGCTATCAATGTAAATTGTGTCCACATGAATGAGTCTTAACCATCTTGGGGGAATAAAATTCCTGGAAATTTAATTATTATGATCTAAAACTTTTTAGTAGACCAGGGTTGCCGACTTGCAAAAAATCCTCTCCGGGAGAAGCCCGGAGAGGAATCTTTCCTTACGAGTTTGGGGGGGGGGGGCTTAACGGTGACGTCATTAAGCCCCGCCGGCAAATAGCCAAAATAACTGATCTCCATGAGGAGGCGGGGCTAAAATGACACGGTTGTGCCATTTTAGCTCCGCCCCCTCCTCTGAGACCCGCGGATTGCGGCATTTAAATGCCGCAATCGGGGGGGCTCAGTGGGGGTCCCCCTGATTCCGGGAGGGTTGCCCACCCTTCCGGGGGCTGGGAGGGGGGACCCGATTTTCGGGAGACTCCCGCAAATTCCGGGAGGGTCGGCAACCCTGTAATAGACATGTATTTCAGTGCGGCTGATTCAAAAAAGTCAGGTTTGTATTTCTTTGTTTTGCAGGATTAAAATCAGTGAAGGTAAAATTTGCTGCTTGTGGAAGAAATCACACTTTGGTTTGTACAGGTAAAATTTGTTTCATAAAGCTATTTGTTATACTCTCAGTAGTGTCTATATGTACTACAAATTACCACAGTACTGCAGCATGACGCGGCCAACAGACACCATTTCCAGCCCGATTACCTGTTCAACTGATCCGGTCTGCCAGCAGATCCACAGGTTGGGGGAATAACAGAATGTAACCCTTTGAGTGCTAACATTGCTGTGAGAGAGCCTCAAAATATCAGCATCGCTCACAGCGACTGTTCTTTTAGTAATAAATACAAATGCAGCCAAGTCAATTCATTGAAGTTTAGTTAAATATTGTACCCAAAATGCTGGCATTATTAGCGGATATTTTGAGGATCTCTAACAGAATTGTTGGCAACGAAGGGTTAAAATACATGTTGGACTTATCCCTGTATCCCGCTGTGTGCAAAATGGAGAATTGCCTCCATTTCTGCCTGATTTATAGGCCCCATAACGTGGATATACAAAAAAAGATTTCAATCCAAAAAATCGTGCGCTTAATAAAGCAGCCCTGGTAACCACTTTCACGGATTTTGAAGAACCACTTCAAACAAGAAAATTAACATACAATACCAATAGATTGTGAATAGGTCTCCTGGGCGCTAAGGCAAACATCCAAATTTAGTCCAGAAGATATACCCAAAAAAGAGAAAAAAATGCTACAATAGTGTGATATTGTTTTAACATATAATTCAATTTTGGCAGTAATCAGATGCTGGACTCGTACCCTAAAATGTGGTCTACATAAGGTGTACACCTTATGTAGACCACATTTTAGGGTACGAGTCCAGCATCTGATTACTGCCAAAATTGAATTATATGTTAAAACAATATCACACTATTGTAGCATTTTTTTCTCTTTTTTGGGTATATCTTCTGGACTAAATTTGGATGTTTGCCTTAGCGCCCAGGAGACCTACCCATAACGTGGATAATTGCACCAAGTATAAGAATACAAATGAGAATCAGCAGCGCATTTTCATGGAATGCATTGTGTTTATTGCTGAAAATTAGCAATAGTTCTTGAGATACATTTTTCTGCTCCTATATGTTGGCACACACACACTTACAGTCTTTAAATATCCACATTAACTTTAGCCTCGGCCTGATGTCTTGTTGTCCAAGACAAATAGAATGGGTGATGAATCTGTCATCTTAGACTAGAGCAAAGGTACTCAACATGTGGCCCTCTGTACATCCCAGTATGCCCTGCCACAGTTTTTTACCGTTAGGGGATGCCAAAACTATTACAGGGCATGCTGGGATGTGTAGGTCTAAAACAGCTGGAGGGTGATATGTTGAGCACCTCTGGACTATAGGTTGTTGTACCATGTGATGAGTAGCCTGTACCATGTGACGAGTAGCCTGTACCATGTGCAGTTTTATAATGAAAATATAAGTGTGTGTGTGGTGGTTTATCTGTTGCAGAACAAGGAAAGGTTTACTCTGCGGGATGGAACAGTGAAGGACAGCTGGGGCTTGGTGACACTACAGAAAGGACAGGTTTTCATGAAATTACCTTCTTTAACACTCAGAACAAGATCAAACAGCTATCGGCTGGATCTAATACATCAGCAGCTCTAACAGGTAGGAGCTGTAACACATAACACTTCTAGGTCCGTGCCTGAACAATCAGAAATGTGTTTCAATTAACCCTATATGAAATTATAAAAAAAAAAAAAGTGACGAGAATACATGGGAAAACTCCCGACGCTCACCCGCTAGGTATTGTCCTTTTCCTGGTACTAACACATTTAGTTCTGGCTATTGGAATCCCTGTGTTACCTGCTGTCTAAAACTTCCTAAAGGGTTAAATTTTCTTTGCACATAAAACCTTTGTGTCATTGTGCGCTGCCGTAGTTACAAGTAACCGTTTGAGGTGCATTGTAAAACTGTGACAAGTCCGGTCAATACACGGATGGTAGACCTCCTGGGATACCAGGTGCAGTATAAGTAGGATCACTTAGTCAAACAGCAGAAGCTGCAGCTGTGGATAAAGGTGGACACAGAATTTCCTCAAATGGTCTTATTCAAAGTCTATGTTAAGACACTCTATAGGAGAATCAATATTTTCACCAATATACTAACACCAATATACTAATTGAATATTTGTTAGTATTTATGTAATAACATATGAATTGTGCTATGCCATTTTATTAAGTTATATTTTATCATATATCTGATGAATTAATAAGAGTGCCCCAGAAAATGTATTTATTAGCAGTTTCTGATCTAGCGCACACATATTCCGCAGCGCTTTACAGAGAATATTTGAACAGTCACATCAGTCCCTGCCCCGTGGAGCTTACAATCTATATTCCCTACCACATGTACACGCACACACATTCACTCTTGGGTTCATTTTGTTGGGAGCCAATTAACCTACCAGCATATTTTAGGATTGTGGGAGGAAATCCCGCTGTGAGAATCCCCTCACATGCATCCGCACAGGTGAAAAATGCAACCATCAAATGATTTTTTTTTTCCCCAGTTGCAAATAAAAGTCAGTCTAGACTGTCTTTTATTTCCATCAGAGATGGCTGAAAAGGGGGCAGGCGCTGACGTCAGCTACCCGCCCCGAGCAGGTATCAACCCACCTGTATTCACAGGGGAACGCACAGGGTTTTCATGTGGATTGCCGCCCATACACGCTGCGATCCCAGCGGTGCGATGTGTGCTTTGAGGTGCGCGCTCCCGCGGCACCTCATCGCACAGTACAAAAAGTATGTGCTGCACATACTTTTTGTACTTGCTTTTTATCACATCACATTGCATGCACAAGGCATGCAATGCGATGTGATGGATGCTATTTAAGCCCAGAACGCACGCCGGGATCGCAGCGTGTATGGGCAGCTGATGTCCAAAAAACACTGGGTGTTCCCCTGCACCAGCCCTCTGTCCGCCTCCTTACCATGCGAATGTCTCTGCGAGTGTTATATTTGCTGGAGGTGTTCGCACAGGGGTCTGTGCATGTGTATTTTCACACATGCGCAGACTCGCACCACCGGAAACGGGGCTGAATTTGGCCCCGACTGATCAAACATGAATCAGGCCCATAGTTTATAAAAGCAACTGTATTTTGTGCTATTTTCCCATGGGATACATACGATATCTTGGCGGTGTGGATGCCGGCGGTCAAAATACCCACCCCGCCATCCCGATATGGAGAATCCTGACAGGGGCTTTGTTAGTAATCTAACTCTCTACCCCTACCACCCTCACCCTTACCCTTGTACCGTTCTGCCTAAACCCCCCTCACCCTGCAGCCTAACCCGAATTCCCTCCCTGCAGCCTTACCTCTATCCCTCACAGCCTAACCCTAAGTCGCCCTCCCCCACTAGTGCCTAAACCTACCACCCCCTTTCTCAGCCCACAGCGAGACATCTGTCCTTTTGTAGTGGCACCGCTATGTGTGGAGTACTGAGAGGCTCTGTGAGTAGTGAAAGAACAATAATCAGCCAGGAACATTAGTGAAAAGGTACGATGCTAAAATAAAGCAAGAGAATTGATGAGATGAAGGACATAGCAACCTAGAGAGATACAATCAAGAGATCGAATGAGAGAGAAAATAGCTAGTGAGGCTGACTGTTCAGGGTGAGAAAGTGGAGAGTTGAAAATAATTGAAATCTGAAATAACAGATTGTAAGGACAGCGGCAAAAACTGATTACATGTATAGCAATAAAGCAAAACTGATAACTGGGAGAAACGAATGATAATTGAAGGAAGTCATCACTAGAACAAAGCAGATGTGTGACTGACAGGCAGCAGGGAGAAAGAAACCGGCTTTAACTAAAACTGCAGATAACAAAAGTGTTTTATAAACTAAAAAAGTTGAGCCAGAAGGATAAAGCAAAAGAACAAAATATTCTTCCAGGATTTAATAAGTTTAAACAAGAGACTTTTCCTTAAATAGAGGAGAGAAATAGTGGGAACTAAAAACCAGCTGTTTTTAAGTGACCTTAAAGTATCCGAAGAGAAAAAGCAATTGCTGATAGAAGCAGGTAAGGTGAGTCTGAATATACTAAGCAACAGGTTTCCAAGCAAAAGCTTTATTTAAAGGGGCAATGGTATAAAACTAAAACTGGGCATGCATTATATTTAATATCATTGCTTCTTTACTATATCAGCCATATTCCCACCAGTTTCGTAAAGCACCGCTTAGTAAATCTATCCCCTGGGCACACACAGATGTTTGGATATTAAGGATAAAACCAGGGCTTGGGTGAGAGAAATGGTGGTGAGTTGCTAGAGTAGTGAAGGATTATATAACACAGAAGTCCTCCGCAGTAAGAGCAACACCGGACACTACTGCAGGGAGACTTTCATTACCTGGATTGAAAGAATTTGGGTAAAATCTGTTTGGGTGATTCTGGTTGACTATTGCAGCTTTGCAGGTCCCTCTTACGCTGTCCGGCACCTGCCTACACAAACGCTCCCCCCCCCCCCCCCCCCCCCCCCTCTTCACATTCTGAAATCATTCAATGGTCGCCAACCATCGAATGATTTAGCAAGCGCTCGCAGATGTAAGACCCTCTCTGGTGTGAGTGCGAGTGCCCTGTACGGGAAGCGGGTGGGCATTTGACACCCGCTGACGTCAGCTGCCTGCATCCGCGTCATGGGTGAATTGGGTGTATGTGCATGCGCAGTGTCTAAAAATGGCTCCCCTGTGAGGCTGCGCAGGGGAGTGATTCAACTAGAATCTCCAACTGTGTGTCTTGGCAATGCTACTAGTTTCACTCACCTGCAGGACACAGAGGACTAATACCCCTTTTCCACTAGCAACCTGGGTCGGACCCGGTAATTTGTACCCGGTTCGAACCCGGGTGGGACATGGGTAGGAGACACATTTCCACTACAGTGCTACCCGGTAAATTGCCTGATCATCCCCTTTTACACTTAACCCGGGTAAGGCCTTTTTTTCCCTATAGATTACATAAGAAAAAGCCTTTTTAAAGGGCTTTACCATGGGAGGCCACAAAATAGGGCCACCATTACACCAAAAGGGCCACCATTAAAAATATTACCATATTAGAAGAAGAGACCACACTCATTTCTTTTAAAATAACTTTTTTTTTTACTGGCAAATATTACCACACTCATTTCTTTTAAAATAACATTTTTAATATTTTACTGTAAAATATTAAATATTTGGAACTTTTAAAAGTTTCTTCACACAACACAAGAAAAGACATGCCAAAAAAGGGTAACAAACAGAGTCCTGGGTGCTTCTTTCTGGTGTTATGCTGCCTTGCCTTAACCCAGTGGTTCCCAACCCTGGTCCTCAAGTACCCCCAACAGTGCACGTTTTGCAGGTCTCCACACAGAATCACAAGTGCTATAATTAGCTCCACCTGTGGATCTTTTCAAATGTGCCTGAATAATGAGTGCACCTGCCGGGTGACCTGGAAAACGTGCACTGTTGGGGGTACTTGAGGACCAGGGTTGGGAACCACTGCCTTAACCTGAGGGCTATTCCTTCTTAGCCCCAATAGAAGCAATGCAAATAGGTATTTTGGTAAGGAATCTGATGTAGCGCCTTCTTCCTTACCAAAAAACCTATTGACAAGAAAAGACATGCCAAAAAAGGGTAACAAACAGAGTCAGGTAAAATGTTTGCCGTACACCTGAGCCTTTGGCATACATAACAATGAAAAAAGTGCACGTAAACATGTTAAAAAACAAGTGCCCATAAAAAAATTTAAAAGTGCAAGATGTAGGCTTTAACCAAACTGTGCCCACAAGGCGACTGAATGCAATAAATGTATTTAACATTGTTATTGCAATAATGCAATAAAGAATTTTGAAGAAAAAAAAACAAGTATTTCTTATGACAAATTACAATATATACCGTAAATTCAGGGGAGTCTAGGTTTGGCAGCAGCGTGTTGTCACGGCTAGTGGTGTTTGCCTCACTGTACTCTGGGTTTAGTGGGGCACTGGTAGCAGTGCTGGAGGCATAGCTAATGGAAGTGTTGGGGGCGTGGCTAGCACCAGTGGTGGGGTGGTAGCTAATTGCTGTGCTGGGGGCATGGCTACTGGGGCCTCTATATGGTAGAGGCTCTCGGTGTGGCTGTTGCTCACACGAAGTGCTAGGGGCGGAGGGAGTTGGCCCTCTACTGTATTGGCCATATGCATACTCATGGTGTACTGGGTATGCTGGGGCCTGTGAAGCATGTGGCGGACACGTTGGATAATGAGGAGGTGGCATATACCCACGATTAAGTATCTGTTCCAAGAAGGACAATTGTCTGTCCTGCATGTCCTTTAATTGATCCAAGAAAGAGTGCTGCATCTGTCTTTCATTTTCTAAAAACTTCTCCATACGAGCATCCTCATTGGCCTGCATGTCGGAGTCTATTTCACGCAGTTGATCTATTACTATTGAAGAG
The DNA here is from genome assembly GCF_055691185.1 of Crinia signifera. Taxonomy (NCBI): domain Eukaryota; kingdom Metazoa; phylum Chordata; class Amphibia; order Anura; family Myobatrachidae; genus Crinia; species Crinia signifera. The sequence goes on along the minus strand of NC_139218.1, from coordinate 99,089,732 downwards.
AAAGCTCTCGCTGCTTGATCGGAACGGTTTGCTTTTTTCTTCTTTGGCGGCACCTTGTAAACTGCAAGTGGGACAAACAAAAATACACTATAAACATAAAATAGCAGAGGTGTTTGCAGCCCTGTGCTTGCGGCCCTATCCCACCTGCACACTTGCGGCACTCTGCAACATATACCGTTGATTACTGGGATAAATGTTATTTTTACTTACTATTTGAAAGCAGTTTTGGTGTTTGATGTTCAGTCGCTTGCTCCGTTGCTGTTTCGGACCCCTCCTCCACCATGGACTGTGCGGTGTCAGACAAAGCAGACCTATTAAGTAGACTGCACTCTTCATCGCCATCTTCCGAAATCAGGAGCGGAGAAGTTGGGCAGCACGGTGACATTGCCATGGTGGACTGTGTGTCAGGTGGCTCCTGGCTACTCTCCATTGGTGGCTCCTGGCTACTCTCCATCTGGCTGGTCAACGAGGATGACAGTGCCACAGGATTAATCAGAGCTGTGTTGCCAAATGCCCTGCAGCATAGATCGTAATGGACCCACTCGACACGTGCGGCACCGCTTTTTTTCCTGTTCTGGTCAGAGACCTTGGTGAACTGCCTCTTTAGTGCTTTCAATTTGTTAAGCACTTGCTGGTGAGAGCGGTGTATCCCCCTAGACTCCAGCATCTGGGCAATATTTCTGTACAAGATTGCGTCTTTTACGGTACCAGTCACCTGGCGCTTGATTTCCTCCTCTGCCCTAATGAGCAGCAGCTCCTTCACTTCAGCATCAGACCAAATGCTGGCAGCCATAATGAAGTTGTGCTGCGGGATGATTAGCAGTGTCCGCTGGGGCAGCCTGTGGTGCTGGCGGCAGAGAGGAAGGTGGCTGCTGGAGCAGCCTCTGATACAGCAGGGGAAAGTCAGCAGGACAGACATGCAGCACATGTGCACACAACGCTGTCCTCCGTGCTATGTGCGCAGTCTGCGGGGCTCTGTGTGATGACATCACTCAACAGCGCCCCAGCAGCACCAATCAGTGAAGATTTTTACATGCTCAGTCAAATAACCCGGTTAGGGAGCGTTTCCACTACCCTTGAAGCCGGGTGCTAACCGGGTGCTACCCTGATCATGACCTGGGTAGGATTGCCGGGGAATCCAAACCGGGTTATTTGAAAAGGAGCATTTCCACTAGCAGAAAAACCCGGGTAGAAGCGCGTCCCCGCGGAGATTACCGGGTTATTTCTTCTAGTGGAAAAGGGGTATAAGATACCGCTAGACATACAGTATAGGGACAGATATGGTAGTAATATGGGCAGGAATTGGACACTAAACCTACTGGTGACATTGGGGATAAATTACAAACATATGAAATATATGGACATATATATGGTCTTATAGAAAGCTGCTTCATATATATAATTTTATTTATTTATTCTTCATACTCTTCATGATTTATATGTTTAGTTTTTATGTACATTTTTGTATGTGATCTATGACCGTTCATACTAAACTTTTCTATATATATATATATAAAAATTTATATTGGTCCTTATTCTGGTTCACTCGCAAAAGAAAATTCCTTCTCAAAATGGACAAAACGATGTGCACTGCGGGTGCAGAGAGAATTAGATTTGGGTGGGGTTTTACTTCAAACTTATCTCTATATTGCAGTATAAAAATGAAGCACTCTGTATTTTCCCTTCACAGAAACCAAATAACTCACCCAAATCTAACTGTCTCTGCACATGTTACATCTGCCCCACCTGCAGTGCACATGGTTTTGTCCATTTGAGAAGGAATTTGCCTTTGCGGGTGAACCAGAATAAGGGCCATTATTTGAATTATCTTCGTTTGTTGAGAGTCTTTCTTTTATGTCAGCCAGCTAAAAACCACACCATTACACTAAGCACAGGTAATTACCTTTCTGAGTTTAGTGATTACATTGTAAACAAATTGAGTAAAGCCAACCTCTTATATAGTGAATATTTTAGTAATTATTGTAGACTTCTATTTATTGCAAATAAAATGATGAAACTATATAACCTTTATGTAATGTGTGTATACAGAATAAGTAGGACACTGACAGCTGTATGAAATGTCTGTTTATTTGTGCTGGATTTCCTACCGATTAAAGCAGAATGTTACTGCAAGCATTTATTATACATAACAGGTGCTATGAAAGACAAACCTCATTCTACTTACAGTCTCTTGTGAGATGAATCTTCCTTTAGTCCTTGCAGTAACAGAACATCATTCTGTTTCATTGTACAAGAAAAAGAATTGTATTCCTATAAATAACACATACTAGTTTGTGCTACAGCAGTATTTCTGGTTTACTTTATTTTAGTGGATGGCAAGCTGTTCATGTGGGGTGAAAACGTGGAAGGTCAGCTTGGCCTTGGCAATGAGAAAAATATCTGTTCCCCTCACCAAGTGGACATTGGGAAGCCTGTTTCGTGGATTTCCTGTGGTTATTACCACTCTGCATTTGTAACGCGTAAGTAAAGTTCATAGCGTTTATGGATGTAGATAGCAAATATTGATGTATGGTGAATGTATGTACATACAACAGTGGTTCCCAAACTGTGCACCTAGGCTCCCTGGGGTGCCTCGGGACACTTGCAGGGGTTCCCCCGGGTTGGTGGTCCAGGACCAATTCAAATTATTTATGATCAATTATTTATGGACAAAACCAGTGCTGGTGGCTGCCAATCATAAAATATATGGACAAACAGAAGCAAATCCTGCCCTTTACCACATAACTGAACTGAAGAATGACATAAAAACACAATCTACTTAATGTTATATTTATATTTCTACACCTAGGGGTGCCGCAATAAGATTCTAATACTCTAGGGTGCGTGATTCAAAAAAGAATGGGAACCCCTGACATACAACATTGTTTATTGAGCAATATATCATTTTTTTTTTTCATCCTTATGTGTTTAAAGCAGTGGTTCCCAAACTGTGCGCCGTGACTCCCTGGGGTGCCTCGGGACACATGCAGGGGTGCCCTGGGTTGATGGTCCAGGACTAATTAAAATTATTAATGGTTAATTATTTATAAGCAAAACCAGTGCTGGTGGCTGGCAATCATAAAATGTGTACAAACAGAAGCAAATCCTGCCCTTTACCACATAACTGCCGCTAAGAATCACATATAAACCCAATCTAATTAAAAAAAATTTGGCTTAAGGGTGCCGTGAAAAAATTCTTATACTCTAGGGTGCCGTGATTCAAAAAAGATTGGGAACCCCTGGTTTAAAGTGTTCATACCAGAAGTAGAAACACTCAAAATATTCCATGAATCCTCATTTAAATTAAATGGGGGAGAAAAATATTATACCCTTTTTTTTCATTTTTAAAATGTGGTAATTCTGTTTTGCAGCCAAACATAACATGTAACATTGGCTACTGCCAGCCTCACAAGTCCCTGCTCGGCAGGTTTGTTCTGGAAATGGGTCGGATTAAAAATGTAATTTCAAAGTCCTTAATGCTAACATTTTAATGTCTACTTTTCCATTTTCTCTTAAAATAATGCTTTCTTTTTCCTCATTTTATGTCTTAGCTTAACCCTTTGAGCGCCAATGTTGCTGTGAGAGATGTGCAAAATATCCACTAGAAATGCCGGCGTGGCTCACAGCGACTGTTCTTTTTTTGGCTCAATGTTTAACAAAACTTAATTGACTTCAGTGGTTCATATTCCCTGACTTCGACCCTGGCATTTTTTGGTGGATATTTTACATCTCTCACCGCAACGTTGGCACTCAAAGGGTTAAAATAATCATGAGTGCTTCCAATGTTTGATATGCGTAGACAAGTGCTTCACCATGTACAATGTACCTGGAAGGGAATACATATGCGAGACTGGCAGCCGGGATGCAGGTGGTCAGAAGACCTACAGCGGCATCCCACTGATCAAATCCCTGACAGGAACTGGGTAAGGATACTTGCCCCCTACCCCTCTAACCTTCCCCATTTGTGCCTAACCCCTCCCCAGCAGTCTAACCCTTACCCTCCTTTTTAGTGCGCCCCCCCCTATAGTGCCTAATCTTCCCTCCCTGCTGCAGTCTAACACTAACTCCCCCCCCCCCCCCCCCCCCCGCTCCCTGACCCTAAACCCTCCCTCCAATGCCTAAACCCACCCCCATGCCCAGAAGCCTAATTCTAAGGGACTCTGGCATACTTCTGTTCGGGATGCCTGCATTAGCATCACCAGTAATGTTGTGCATCTGGAGCCTGAGTTGTGGCTGCCAGTTGGGATTCTGGTGCTGATATTTCGACCACAGGCATCTGAATAACCAACTTCCTAACCTGCCTAATCTGACACTGTGGGTGACATTCTATGGGATGATGGGATGCGTTTTTTTGCGCAAAAACGGCCGAAATCGCATGATTTTCCATTTTCGCATATTTAATGCGCTGTGAAAATGTGAAAAAAGTGCGATTTTGGCCAACAAATTTGACATTCTGGAAATGCGATGGCTGTTTTTCGCCGACTTTCTCGGCTCCTGATTGGCCGCTAGACGGCCAATAGAATCAGTCTGAGGAGAGGCGCGGAAGATGAACATCTCTGCGCCTCTCCTGTCCGTGAGCGGGTACCAGCCGGGAGCAGCGCGTCTGGAGCTGAAGATGCCGGGGTCGTCGCCGGGGACCAGGTGAGTAGGATTTCCTTCCTCAGGTACCCCTTAGGATTACTACGGATCCAGGACCCCGGAATCTTCAGCCCAGGAGCCCCGGACCCCGGACCAGCCCCGGAACCAGGACCAAGGCTCCGGAACCGGAATCTTCAGCCCTGGAGCTCCGGACCCCAGATCCAGGGACCGACCCACAGGCTCAAGGTAGGTAAGTATCAGTAAGTGTGGGCTGTGGATGTATTAAACTTTTATTTTTCTGGGTGTCAGTGTGTGTTTTACTTAACTATTTCTTGTACTGTGGAACTACAAGTGCCAGCGGGCCCTTTAATGCCCCGCATGCTGTGACTTGTGGTTCTCCAAGTCCCAGCATGCGGGGTAGGCTTGCTGGGACTCCTAGTTCTACAGTATAAGACAATAGTTTTTATTCTTTTTTTACACTTTTCATCAGCCCGATGCCCACCGCCCAGGGGCATCGGGGACAGCCCAGGACTTTCAGCATGGGCTGGTGAGTCCTGGAGGGGGGGGACCCCTTCTTTGGGGGGGTCCCCACTCCCCAGGACCCCTGCCCATGCTGACCAGCCAGGGGGATAATGCTTTGGCCGCGGGACCTTATATAATAAGTGTCCCCTGGCTGTGGCATTACCCTGCTGGCTGGTTGGGTCTGGTGCTGGTTCTTGAAATGCGGGGGACCCCTAGTCATTTTGTCCCCCGTATTTTGGGAACCAGCGCCGGACCTTGAGCCTGGTGCTGGTTTCATTAAATCAAGGGGACCCCTATTTGTCGGGGACCGTGATTTTATGTCACCAGCACCGGCTCAATGAGCCCAGGGCTGGTTATGCTCTGGCGGGGGAACCCGCGCAGTTTTTTTTTTTATTCTAAATTGCGATTTCCTGCAAATGTGCGATTTTCAGACCTGAAAATCGCACATTTTCAGGACTAAAGAAATTGCATCAAATCGCACCTATTCGCACTATTTGGCCCGTTTTTCGCATCTCATTTAATATGCGAAAAACGGCCCAATCTTGCGATTTTTAAAAGTGCGATTAGGTGCGATAAAAAACATGCGGATTTTACCGCATCCCATAGAATGTCACCCTGTATATCATGTAGGACTTGCCTAGTTTCTTCCAGCTGACAAGTTTGAAAAATGCCATCATTAAACTACTCTTAGGGGCAAGAGTAAAATGTCAGCAATATTTTGTTGAAGTTATAACTGAGTCTTCTGTTTTTTGGTATTCCTGTAGAAGCTGGTGATGTTTACACCTTTGGTGAATCTGAAAATGGGAAACTTGGTCTGCCTACTGAGAAACTGGAGAAACACAAAGAGCCTCAGCGTGTTCCTGGGATATCTGGGAAGGTAAAGATGGTCTCCTGTGGTGGAGGGCACACCATTGCTGTGACAGGTGTGTAATCAGTTCTTCCTGTTATCTGTCATTGCTAACTATGGCCCTTATTCTAGTTGAGTCGGACGAATGCGTATTTTTGGACGGCCACCAAGTGTTCTTAGCCCCGCCTACCGTATGGATCGCTCACAATGTCCAAATGCGGTAAGAAGTGGAGCGAACAAACCTCGAGTGGATGTTTCATGTGAACAACTCCCCCAACTGTGGGAACCTCCCCCATCCTCCGATGGTTGCCGACCACCACAAATGATGGACCGAGTGGTGAGACTGCTCCCAGTGCTCCAGACCACTTGGACATCTCTCCATGCGAAAGCCGGGATATGGGCGGGCAGCTGGCATCTGGCTATGTCAGCTGTCTGCCCCCCACACGTGCGTCAAGGCCGGATTACCCTACGTACGCCCATCGTTTTCATGGGATCGCCCAAGAAACGCGGGCGTACGCATATGGTAATGAGCCCCAACACTCCTTCACGCCCCTCTCCACCCCCTGCTCGGATGGTTCCGACCGATCATTTTCTATACGGAATTCACGCCGTATTCGGACGTGCACGGCGTACGCACATTCACAGAAACGCCTCTGCACATGCGCAAACACAATACATCGCCGTTCGACCAAACACTCAGCCATCCGACTCAATCAGAATAAGGGCCTATGAGGTCTGATGCACAGATGCATGAGTCGGGCCTGATTTCCCTTGAACTTCCCCGACAGCTCCCCAGGAGTCCTTCATCTGGTTTGGCATTTTTTTTACATGCTATCTCCACTATTCCGTGAAAAATCTTTCCATTAGATTTATGAACATGACTATGAAGATTTGCATGCATTTAGCCACAAGAGCATTAATGAGGGTTGCATAATTATGTGCGATAAATCCAGGCTCATGATCGGAAATGTAATTCATCCCTAAAGGGGTTTGTTAGGGTGAAGATCAGGGCTGTGTGCAAAACAGTCAAATTCTCACACTCCAAGCAGTGTCATGCTATACTCCAGAATGCTACAACATTAATATTTCCCTTTACTATAAGTCCAGACAAAAAAACAAAACACAGACACAGACCATTTCTCCTCCACAATACTATCTGTTGGCAGTACTCATTCAAACAGGAGACAACCCCAAAACCCAGATTCCTCAATCAGCCAGGTGGTATAGAGTGATTAGACACTGCTTCAGACTCCAATGAACGTGCGACTCCAGGTGACATTTTGCTTTGTGCATGGGGATCTGAGGCTTCTGCATGGCTGTTCAGTCATAGAAACAAACTGTTCTTTTGATAATATTTCTTCTGTCTAGTCCTTTTTGTGAGCTTATATGGCCTACTGCTTAATGTTGGTCCTACACATTTTCGCTTCACAATAACAACATATGGTTGCCTGGGGCAACGCTAGAAGGGCATAAATGTGTTGAAGTTATCAATGGAAGGAAATGTGTGAGTGGCTGGCATTTTTTGAACCAGCGTTCTCTTCTCCAAATGGGTATCCCGGATTATGTGGGATAGAAAGGTGTGACAGTAGTGTATAACATAGCGATATTCCGACGTGTAATTGTAAATATCGCTACTCACCCATGATTGGCAGTAACAAGAACTGTACCGAAATCACAGCTTTGGCCTGTGGTGATTGCTCAGCTTACATTGCAGTCCTGCCATGGTCTAATGGTGCCCATACACGGTGCGATATGTACTAGGTGTGCTTTGTACTAGATCACATCTAGTTCAAATCGCAGGCAATACGCTACAACAGTGTGCGATTGGAGGCAATCTAGCATAAAAAGTACTGCCTGCTCATATTTTTTGAGCTTGCTATGTGAACTATGTGGAAGTGTGCATCGCAAGCAAAAATAAACGCGTGCAATGTGAACAACAAATGATGCATTTTGCACAAAAAAACTCAAAACGCATCCATGTGTGGGTACGATTACTCTATAATGATCTAGTAGGAGACACAATGTGGTACTACCATGATGCAGATCAATTTGGAACCAATATATTATATATAATGTACTCACCCTCAATTGGTTGTAAAAATGACTTGTACATTCATTTATTAGCCCCATTTCTGCTAGTATTTAGAGTTATCTGAAAATATTTTTTTTTTTAGGTTTTTATTTATGATCAATCTGCCTGTACAGAGAGAATTATTATGGTAATACAATAATAACAGAATTTACTACTCACAACCACTGTGTAGGTTGCAAATATATATATATATATATATATATATATATATATATATATATATATATATATATATATAATGTTCTACAGATAGGATCCTATTCTGGTCCATTCCCTCCCCTGCATGTTCGTGGAGGGAAGCAATTGTGTACAACTGCGCACATGCATGAACCTTTTATGCGCATGTGCATCCCCTTGGTGCGAGCGGCCATGGCAAATTACATATTCCCATGAAAACGCTGGGAGTTCCCATTGAAATTCGGCGATGATGCGGGTGCACAGGGCGGGCAGCTGATTTCAGCGGATGTCAGCTGACCATCTGCTTTCTGCACAGGGCGCCCACAGGCCTAAGACACCACAGAGGTGTCTTCGGTTTGCCAGCGCTGTAGAAATCATTAGATGGTTGGCAACCATCATATGATTCCTCCATGCTCACAAGCTGCGAATGGATGTTTATGCAAGGTCGTCTAAGTCGATTTGCACAAGGTTGAGATGAGAAAATGGTCGACACAAGCAAAATGGAAAGGATAGGTCTCACATCTCACCCTCACATAAATTCCAAGATTCGTCATATATGGAAAAATGAAGGGAGAGAATAATACTGTATAAATACAATGTTGAGACTATGGAAAGAGTGTTCCCAGAGATTTCAAAGTTCCGGGGATATTACAGGATCACCTCACTTGTGCAATCTTATAATATTGCTCACATGTATGCTTACTTGTCACAGGCTGCGGGAACTCTTATAAAGGTTTCTTTGGATGGATTATCATGGAGACCAGATAAAAATGCTTTTATATTTAAAAAAGCAATGCAGGATCAGGTATGAGACAACACCTGTAACCATACTAGATGTGACCTGGGTATTTGGTATGATATAGTGGTCACCGAGCCCGAAGCGTGGCGAGGGGACGCGGAATGTAGATGGGGCAGGTCGTCTCAGTTTCCGTCGCCAGCGCGACGGAAACCCTGTCCGTCTCCGCCTCAGGGAGACGGACAGGGTTAGGGGGGGATGCGGGCAGGCAGCGGAGACCCCGGGTTACTGCCGGCAAGCCGGCGGTTACCCGGGGGAACGGATGGAAGCGTCGTCGGAAGGGGACGCGCGCGCCTCTCGTGCGCGCGCGTCCCCTTCTCACCATCGCCATGGCGCTGGCGGGGGATGGCGGCTGGCAACGCCAGAACCATCCCCTGCCAAGATTGGACCTGCCCCATCTGTACATATGAAGTAATCGGCGTCCCCTCGGGGGGCTCGGTGGCTCGCTGCGCTCGCCATACTATCTAAAGTCAACTCCACGCCGACGTGGATAGTGGGGGTATGAAAAGGTCGAACGCGTACCGCCGCCCCTCGTGGGCTCGCTGCGCTCTCCTTGCTTCGGGTTGGCGTTGATAGTGGGGGTGGTGTTCACAATGGGGGTGCATTTAACCCCTTCCTGACACAGCCAGTTTTTGCCTTCCTGACAGAGCCATTTTTTTCAAATCTGACATGTTTCACTTAAGTGGGGATAACTTTTTTTTGCTTTTACTTATCCCAGTGATTTTGAGATTGTTTTTTCGTGACACATTGTACTTCAAGTTAGTGGTAAATTTGGGTCGATACAGTCTGTGTTTTTTTGTGAAAAATACCAAAATGTCGTGAAAAAATTGAAAATTTTGCAATTTGCAAAATGTCACATTTTCTGCTTGTGAGACAAATAAACATACCACTCAAAATAGTTAATAACTAACAAAGACCATATGTCTACTTTATGTTGCCATCATTATTTCAACCTCCTTTTCATTTTTTTGGACACTAGGAGGCTTCAAATATGAATAGCAAATTCTCAAATTTTCAAGAAAATTTCAAACACTGATTTTTTTAGGGACCAGTTCAGTTCTGATGTGACTTTGAGGGACTTGTATGTGAGACATCCCCATAAATGATGCCATTTCAAAAACTGCACCCCTCACAGTATTCAAAACAGCATTTTGGAAGTTTGTTAACCCTTTAGGTGTTTCACAGGAATTAAAACAAAGTGTAGGTGAAATTTCAAAATTTCTTTTTTTTTTGCAGAGTTTCAATTTTAATACATTTTTCTAACGAATACAGTAGATTTTACTAGAGAAATGTGACTAAAAATTGATTCCCCCAATTCTTTTGTTTTCATAAATATCCTATATGTGGCCCTAGTGTGCACGTTGACCAAACCACAGGCTTCATAATAGAAGGAGCACCTACTTGATTTTGGAGCCTCCTTTTTATGAGATTTTTTTTTAGGCACCATGTAGGTTTCTAGGCACCATAAGTGCTAAAAGTTAGGAACCTCCCCCACAAGTCACCCCATTTTGCAAACTACACCCTTCAGGGAATTCATTTAGGGGTATAGTGTACATTTCAAACCCCCAGGGGTTTCACCAATTTTGATACAACTGGGCTGTGAAAATGAAAAAAAATTAATTTTTCATTTTCACAGCTCAGTTGTATCAAAATTGGTGAAACCCCTGGGGGTTTGAAATGTACACTATACCCCTAATATAGACGCGGTGACAGTTTAAAGCCATGACGTATATATACGTCATGTGTCGGGAAGTACTTCCCGACCATGACGTATATATACGTCAAATGTCGGGAAGGGGTTAACATAGTAATCACCCATCAGGGTGCCTGTACAATTAAAAATCGGATCGCATCGCATGCGATCACTACGATGCCCTGCAATGGAAATCTTGGGCGCCGTGATAATACACAAGTACCGAACATTGTATTTATATAGTATTACACTATTGTATGTTCCCTCCCCTCTTTTTTCCATATATGATGAATCTTGGAATTTATGTGAGGGTGAAAACTTATCTGGAGGAAATATCTGGACATTCCTGTAGCGCATGTGAGACCTATCCTTTCCATTATTAACCGATCGAGTGGTTCGGTGACCATCTTTATAGTCTTATATGCAGCTTGTGGAATTGCAGCGCCCGTTGTAGAAGTTATTTTTTCTCTTTTGTTTGACACAGGCAAAATGTAGACATTAAAATTGTCGGCACATAAATAGGACTGAATGTTTTCACAATAGTAGTCTAACTTATTGCTATTGACCTAAGGACCGGATACTGGTTACTTTCATCCATTTAGGGCAACAAACATACTTTCATGTTGAATTTACTGCTTCTCCTTGATAACAGAATTTTTTTAAATAATGAAAATGATTTGTTCTCTTTTATGATGCGTTGTGAAGCTTGGCTCTGTGTACTATATAAATCTTTGATGCATTTATGTAACTCTGCTGATGCCCAGGAGAGGGTGCCCTTCAATCTCCTTTTTATCTTTCGACTTTGAAACACGATCTACATCTTCTACAGCTGTAGTAAAGAATGTAGCAGAACAAAAAAATTTTTTAAGAAATACATTTTTAAAGTGATTTAACTATTCCTAATAAGTCCTAATCTATTTTAGGTGTTAACTTTCATTTGCTTCAGTGTGGAAAATAAACACATACATTAGGTGATTTGAACAAAATAAGCAAACCATATCCTTTAAGAACCAATGTTTTTTTTGTTTTTTTAAATCAAAAACACAGACTTGTGGGGCATACACACGGTGCAAATGAAGTCCCATTTCTAAGTGATCTGACTAGATCGCTTATTAATGAAGAATGGATAGCTCTGTGTATATGACCCCCGGTGACGGGACCGCACATCGCTATCGTCTGACTAGTTGGGTCGTCTCTCAGCCAGTGCCGGGGCTCGCCAGATTGCCCCCCGCTGGCCAGATGGCGCTCCATCTGACTGGGACATGCGAGCGTCCCAGTTACTGTGTGGCTGAAGAAGTGAACCCTGACGGTCTCCGCTCTGTTAGAAGGGGATGCGCGCACGTCTCCTTCTGGCGGCTGGCAGATGGCGATCCGACCGCCATCCCCCAGATGGCAGAGAGACGCTCCATCTATATATATACTGCATGCAGTAAATATGTAGTGATTGCCAGAGAACACTGGCCATGATAGATCTCTCAGCACACATCGCTGGTGCATCACTGTGTGCCGAGTGATCTGTGCTTATCTGCATCGCTAAGCACAGATACTCAGTCGCCCTGTGTGTATGGGGCATTACACTTACAGGTGGGAATTATATTTAGAGTATTATTAATAAAGTAACATATTTGCTGCAGTCAATGTAATAAAATGGGATTTTAAACACATGTGCTGTAATTTATATAATACAGATGGAATAAAGCAGGGTGTACACTGGTCGATATATCAGCGGTTATGTACCATCAATATGTCTTTGCAGCGCCAGCACAGTTGATGGCCAATATATCTGCAATTATATCGCCGTATCATGCAGTGCCTATGGCAGGGATTGACAATTTAAAAATGAATCTAATTGCCAGGGTGAAAGTGTAGGAGCCAGAAAAAAATAGTGACTGTGTGCACCAAAAAGTAACACCATAATGCCTATTACACATGTCACATACCCATTACACATACCCACATGTCACCATGCCCATTACACATTATGCTACACATCGTAAAACCTATTGCATACTATATCACACAATAATGCTCATTACATATACAACACACTGTAATGCCCTTTACATATACCACACACCGTAATGCCCATTACACATTATGCCACACACTGAAATGCCCATTACATATGCCACACACCATAATGCCCATTACACAGTAAACCAAACACCTTAATGCCCATTACACATTATGCCACACACTGTAATGTCCATTACTTATAATACCACAAGCCGTAATGCCGTATTGGCGATAAATACAGACCAATGGTCATTATCGTGGTATCCAATTAAAAACAGATGAAAATGTTCTGGGGGAAAAAACACATGGGATCAGGAATAAGTGTCCTATCCCATGTGTTCTTGTGGATCCCGGCGGCTGCTTTTCAAGGATTATGCGGTATGCTAACCATAATCCCCAATAGCAGCCGGTATTGGAGCTAATAGAATAGTCCCAGATGAAGTACCGCTGCTAAAAGGATACCACACTTATCGCCACTTAATCAATGTTTCTATTCTAAATATGATTATTTGCTGCTTACGTGTTGCTAAGATGCATTTCTCTTATACTGTGCTCATTACATGGTTTCACACAGTTTTCCTGTCAGCACAACTGGTTTTTACAGATTTCATTTCTCTCCTTTCCAGACAAAGAAGTTTACACGTTTGGCCTTGGTCAGTTCGGACAGCTAGGACATGGCACTTTTATTTTTGAAACAACTACACCCAAAGTGGTAGATGCTTTGAAGCCACATAAAATCCAATGTGTAGCTTGTGGGGAAAACCACACTGCAGTAATTACAGGTTGGTGAGCAGATCTTCTTTATCTACGTATTCCACAAAGCACAGGACCATTTGTACATTTTTGTTGGCCCGTTTCGTTTTTTTGCTTCAAATTTCTTAATATATCACTACTAATGTATTCAATTCATCCTTTTCCTTCACTGCTCTGCAGAGCTTTGTGGCCGTCCTAATAATAATAACAACCTGCTATTTTAGTCCGTTGGTTAGAGTGCTACTCCGCTGAGACTTTTACTGCCACACACAAATAGAAGAATGCAGGTGTACTATATAAATATTACTAATTACAATTCATTTTGCGATTCAATTTTGCATAATCTTGGCCAAGGTTATGGGTTTACCCATCATGCCCAGGTAACCTCATTATTTGGTAACATTCTGAGGTTTTAAGTCTAGGGCGCGGGACACCCCTAAGCCACCCCAACCAATCCACCCTAAAGCAGCACTCTAGTGAGAGAAAGCAAGTGAAGTGTTAGGGAGTATAGGAGAAGTGAAATCAGCTTCTATTTGTCAGGAGGGCTTATAGGGGTAAAGAATAGATGTGTGAAAAAAGTTACATGGGTATAAAACAAAGGGATAGATGTATGAAGCAGTGATAAGAGAGGAGAAGTGACCCATGACAACCAATCAACACTGAAGTAACATCTATAATTTGCATAATCTAAAATTATACAGAGCAGCTGATTGGTTGCCATGGGCCACGTCTCCTCTGGTTCACCTCCTCCCTTATCACGGCTTCGTACATCTACACCCCAGTGCCATAAAGTGCTAAAAGGAGTGTTACATTGTGATGTCTTGAAGCAGCTCAGGGGGCCTCACGCCCCAAAACTCACCCCACAACTGACCTACACAACTACAGTATATAAATGATAAGGTCTTACCTAGAACTGTACCTTGTTCAATGTGCAGTCAGCAAATGCAAGGTTCCTACTTCCAAACCATCAAGGACGGGTAGGAGTGTTACTCCAGGTGAATGAGATTCTTGCCTTCAAGCGCACACACAAATACACAATATAGGATATATAGGAGAGGGTTCTAGACTGCACGTCTTAGCTATATTGAGACTTTTAATGCCTACGGTGCCATTAGAACTAGGGTATGTAGTAAACTTCAAACACAAACATGACACTTGAAATAAAGCTGGTCACAATGTTCCCTCACTATTAATTTAACACTTAAATAAGTCTGAAGTGAACAGGATATAAGGCGAAAAATCTAAAGCACAGATCTGGTTCTAGGTGCCCCCATATTAAGGAGGATTCTCAAAGCTTAAGTGCAGATTGAATTTACATTGGGTTAACTGGAAGTTCATTAAGTTAACTAAAAAGGCAAATTAGAAGTTGGGCTGCATTTGTTACAGTTAGTAAATCACAGTTAGTAAATCACAGTTAGTAGTTTTATAATATACTGTACTCCAAGCTAAATGTTTGAGAACTGCTTAGTCAGGATGATGACAAAATTTCATATCAATAAAATATTAGTGAAAGCGAAACACATAACAGGATATAACGACCAAATGACAATGTATGTTTTGGGATTTTTTTTGTTCACTGTATTTTTAATGTATTTACTCTTAAAGTGTATACTTCTTATGTTGCAGACAAAGGTCTTCTTTATACTTTTGGGGATGGCCGATATGGAAAGCTTGGATTAGGAGATGAGAATTTCACTAATCAGTTTTTACCCACGCTGTGTAGGAACTTTCTGAAGTTTAATGTCCAGTCGGTAAGTATTCCTATTGATTTCTATCGTCCATGCTTCAAATGAATGTTACATTAAACTACAGAAAAAGTATTTCTTAGAACTACATGTTGTATCTTAAATAATCATAATAATAATCATAACCAGTAAGAGCTGTAATATTCTGTTCATACACACTGCACTCTTTATATCAAAGTCGATGTCCACATTGGAAATCTCCTCCTTAAATGGTGGCTTACCCCCGATACCTGTGAGGAGGAGTTCCTCTACTTCGGCCATCTATTTGATCTTAGGGCCTGATTCAGACCTGGCCTCAGGACAAATTTGTTCTCAAAATGGGCAAAACCATGCTGCGCTGCAGGTGGGGCAGATGTAACTTGTGCAGAGAGAGTTAGATTTGGGTGGGTTATATTTTTCCTGTGCAGGGTAAATACTGGCTGCTTTATTTTTACACTGCAATTTAGTTTTCAGTTTCAACACACCCCACCCAAATGTAAGTCTCTCTGTGCATGTTACATCTACCCCACCTGCAGTGCACATGGTTTTGCCCATTTTGAGAACTAATTTGCCCTGCAGTTAAGTCTGAATTAGGCCCTTAGTCCTTATGGCCTGTGGATCACAGAATTCGGACAAGGCATTGCATTGGCTGCCCTTCTCACTGACAAGGTGGCTCTCCAGCCCATCATTTCACCAATAATATGCTAATTTATGCTTGTACATTAACGCTTGGGTATGAAAAACTTGTGTCGACCTTTTCCGGTGTCGACCATGTTCATGTGGACCTTTTGCTTGTGTCCACCTTCTGTCAATGTTGACCTAGTGTATGTTGATAATTTTTAGGCATTGACCTAATCCCTGTCGACCTAGTGACTGTCGACACAATAACGGACCTTTCTTGCTGGGCCATGACTCTCCAGCTAGAGGATTATTATTTTATATGACATGTTTTCACTGGAGTTTCTGGGTCCTTTCTTGTGCATATTGTAGAATCTATGCCTAGAAGAATTCAAGAAGTATTAATATCATAGGGTGTCCCAAGACATAAATAACCGGGTAGCCATAATAGTAAGGCCACTCAGTATATAAGTATAGCAAACTAGTGAAAAGGGAATCCAAAATACTTCCCCATTTTACATTTACTCAGCGAAGTGCAATTTAGGGCATTTGATGCAATTATCTAACTGTTTGCATTGTGAGTTACAGCACATGTGCTCTTAGCACCATGTTATATTAGACATTTTTAGGTGTGCTCCGAGCAGTGGGTTTTTTCCATGCTTCATGCATAACATTTTTTTCCCATCTAGGTTATATAATCCGTTGCTCTCCCACGTGCTCATGGTAGATTGCACTTCTTCATATTAATGATCATATGTCATGTTCTTGTGGTCTGCGTTTAATCCTACCTTCTGCAGATCATTGGTATGACAGCTCTCCTTAGGAACCTCACTCTTAGCTACAGCAGCTAATATAATTTGGCATCAGAAATCTCCTCTATCAATTTCACTTCTGACTTAAGCACACTAGACAGCTATACCAAAACAACATTGTAACTTGATGAAAAGCTAATGACATTCTAGTGCTCTTAACAACATGGCCATTTCCATATGGGAGCACTTGTGTTCAATATAACGTTATATGAATTATTTTACTGCCATTTTGTGCCAGAAAATTACCCAAGGGACTTGGTGATACTTTCTAGTTTGTATAGTCTTTTTTTCTGCATTTTAAATAGAATGTCACACTGCGCTACAAGAGAAAAAAGCACCTCAAATGGTAACGTTAAGATGTAGGTAAAATATGGGTGCTTATAGGCAAACCTGTAAAGGTGGAAATATAAATAAGGAAAAAATAAATAAAATAATAAATAATGATAATGAAAGGAAATAAAAGAAAAATAAATCAATTGCATATATATGATGCACCTGTCAGGAGGAAAATTTCAAATTTAAACTTTAAATGTTTACAGCTCTATATAGAGCTTTATGTTTGTGAATAAGGATTCTGCCTCTATCCCTACCTCTAACTGCTGGCAGCAGCGTTTTCCAGCCTGATGAAGTGGAACACACTGCCACTGAATGTCTCTTGCTGATGGATCCACTGCGTGTCTTCTTGTCAGCTGTTGGAGACGCGCGGCCCGCCATTGGATTTATGGTGGCTGCAGCTGCTCGGAGGCTGATCGAGTACGATGTAGGGTGGGCAGAGAGCTTATTCCACTGACCTTGGATATTTTGTGCCTCTCTCACAGAGATGATGGTACTCAAGGGGTCCACACCCCTTAGTGAGCTTACATGTACTGCATATTAAAAATTAAGTGTACCCTGGATTCTGATTTTGGTTCCAGTCCAGTGATATACAGTAATCCATGCTGTGGATCCATCTTTGCACATTAGTCTCAAGGGGACACAATTATGTACTGAGTCATTGGTCTGATTTTTAGTTTTTTTTTCTTTTTTCTAAATAATACCCCGTTCTCACTGCAGCCAAATTCCCGGGTCTAGCATGTAGACCCGGGAATTTTCCTTTTAACACAGGATTTTTGGCAGTGTGAACGGGTCGCATATCCGGGTTTCATACACGGGTAAAACCCTTCTTTTTACCCTTGTCTGAGATCCGGATATGCAGACACGGGTTGACCCGTTCACACTGCCGAAAAACCTGTGTTTAAAGGCAAATTCCCGGGTAGAACTTCTTCACCCGGGAATTTGCCTTGCAGTGAGAACGGGGGTCCAGCGTGTCAGTCCCCGGCATTTTAATGCCGGGTAAAAGCCATGTCTTTCTCACTCGCAGTGAGAACACGGCATAAACTGAATTTTACATATTTGTAAATCAAAACAATTAAGCAACTCAGAGTCTATGGGCGCTGTCCTGTTAAAAACAGCCTGGTATTCAATTAAAAGCCTTTTTGTTGGCCTGCGATCAGGCTAAAACACATGGGATCAGGAAAAAGTCTCCGATACCATGTGTTATTGTTGGTCCTGACAGCTGCTTATTGGGGTTTTGTTGTGTGTTCCTCAGATATGCGGTGAATAATCCCAGACAACATTGGGTATCGAGGCTAAGGAGGGCCGGCGTCAGGTTTGTTAGGACAGCCCCGGTGAAAATATTAGCGTCGGGGAAGCACTGTTGATAGTAGAATACCAATATATCCCCAATTTATTGGCTCAAATTATTAAAGGCCTATGCAATGGTTTCCAAACTTTTTTGACCAGGGCACCCTAGAATATCATAATTTATTCAAGGCACCCCTACTCAAAAAGTTTCTTATGGATAAATAAAAAAAAAAAGTAAATTCTGCTTAACTTTCACCTTCAGGTTCAGTTATGTGGTGGGGAACATAGCTGTGGTTCTAATTGTCCATACCTTTTATGAGTGAAAGCCACAAGCATTGGGTTTGCCTATCACTTTGAGCATAAAGAAATTTGTTATGGTCTTGGACCCCCGACCCGAGACACCCCTGCAAACATCCCTAGGCACACATTTTGGGATCCACTGGCTTATTGACATTTGCCTGGGTGTGGATAATGCAATAGAGAGCTTCTCCCTCTAACCCAAATCATCCAGACATACCTATTTGATGTGGATTTTTTCGTTGATGCAGGTTTGACTTTGTTTAAAGTCGAATCTGCAGCCACAGAAAATAGTCAAAATTACTACATTTTCCACCAAAACACGTGGATGGGGAGTAATTTGCCAATACTTGTGTTTTTCAAACCGTGCTGATGACAGTCAAAAAATCAGCACATGGATTGAAAAATTACTATTTTCCGACTGAAGAATTGCTTTGAGAGGGCTTAACCGTTATCACCTACACACCTACACACCTTGACAAAGGGGGACCACCCCCGAAACGTTGGTAGTTTCCTTGCTGTGAATATAGCACGTTTTCAAGACCCCAGAGTGCCAGCCTTTTATTTGTTCCATACACCATTCCCCTTGGAGGGGCACCAGGGCAGCTGGAGAAAGTGGAGAGTGCCGGGCCGCACCAACCCCTATTGAGATAGATATAGATATAGATATAGATATATATATATATATATATATATATATATATATATATATATATATATATATATATACAAACAAACCCAATAGTGCTATGGTGCCTAAAACTTAATATTAAATGTCCATATATGGTAATCAAATGTCCAATTCCAGTGAAGCAATGAGAGATGTTCGTCCAATATATATATATTTTTTCAACGAGTTGTCACAAGCAAAAAGACAATAGAAAAAGGTTCCAGCACGTTTCGTCTTATACAGACTTCATCTGGGGAATGGTATATAAATCTTTCAGCACTATTTTCAGCAAAAAATATATTTTCACATACTTTGAATGGAATTTTCCTTCTCTTTAGGTAAGTATTAGATTATGTTACTCCTTCCGACAAGGTTTTCCTTAGTATAAATTTTCACTTAAAATTTTCAGACACTTCTAATGGGATAGATTCTCTCTTTTCTTTAGAGGAATAAAAATTCATTACTCCAAACTACCTCTAAGGTTTTTTATAGTGGTCTCTTAGTAGGATATGTGCTTTAAAACAGGATTAAAACCATTTAACTTTAAATCACACCTTTCCCTGTACCAGTAGTGAAGACAAGTATCTATACCTCCAGTAATGAAAATATGGTCTTACAAAGGGACCTCTATCTACTCCAGGGAAGGCTAGCAGAATTGATTAATTAAATTAATAGTTCTCCTGCCTGTAAACATAACTTTATAACATAACTATTATATACAACTAGGAATATATTGAGGTAGTTCTCGTTATAGAAAAAAATTGTAAAAAAAAGAACTATTGCAATTACCTCTTGGCTTTGAATGCCAGACTGTTGGCTTGTAGATTGCAGTAATAACAAAACTGGAAAATTCTGGAAGGGCTAAATGGGAATGGAACGTATAGTGAGGAGCTGAAGATATTTGGCAGGAGTTTGTTAGTGATCTGTTTTCTGAGAAACCTTGATGTAATCTGTGTTAGTATTGCATACATTTTATGTATGACACATTGACAGATCATTCATTTATTTTCATTTAATAGTTCTATATTTTCAAATAGCTTCTTCACATGGTTTGATTTGAGCGAATAATCACTTTATCTTTTTTCTGATAGTGCCTGCCACCCTCCTTAGCATTTTCGACTTAAGCGAATGTTGTACAGATCTTAACTCAATAGACCAGTATTATTCAACATGCAGTCCTCAAGCTGTTGTGAAACTACACCTCGCAACATGCCTTGCCACAGTTTTATTATGCATTAATACCAAAGCTGTAGCAGGGCATGCTGGGATGTGTAGTTCCACAGTAGCTATAAGACCGCATGCTGAATACACCTGCTATAGATCTTTTCAGCAAAATCGTTTATATTCATACTAAAGAAACAGATTGATGTTAAGTTAGATGTAGAAGCTACTTTCCCAGACAGAGGAGTGGAATTTTTAATGCTCCAGTCCTGCCACTACAATTGGGACATATTCCAAAGGTGGTTCCATTTATTCCAAATAACTTGGCTGTGTCATTCACTGCAAAGCAGCATTACCCTACTATATAGATTTAGTGCATCCCTGTTTTAACTGGAAATAAAATAATGTATTCATAATGTATATTAAAGAGTACATGACCCTTTTGCACACAAGCAATTATAAAGGGATGATTGCTCCATTATAAAAGCATTGCACTGTAAGTTGGTTAAAGGTTAAAAAAGAGTGATATACTGTAATATAGAGATATAGGGCGGTATTCAATGTGAATACCTGCGAGGTGCAGCGAATCCTTTTTAGGATTCGCTGCACATTCGCAACGTTCCGGAGCCTCGCCGGCTCCGGTATTCAACGAGTCAGGGGCTCGCTGCCCCAGACCGGCGAATATGAGCTCCTGCGGCGAACGCCGCAGGGAGCCTGAGGACGGTGGCAGGCAGGGAGATGGAAGTCTCTCTGCCTGCCCCAGAGCGTATGTGGGGGGGAGGTGGGCTCCCCGGGTGCCAGGCAGCACAGGCTGCCCCCCCCCCGGGGGTGCCAGCAGGGGACCGCGTATATTCACTACACCCGATCGTAACGATCGGGTGCAGTGAATATATGAATATGTAATGAGCGGCTCGGCTCCGGCGCCCCCTGCTGGCTGCTGTGTAAAAAAAAAAATATATATATTTTTTTTAAATTAAATATATATTCATGTGCTTACAGCACATGAATAAAAATAGCATGCCCCTCCTCAGAATAAAATTCCTGATTTTTTGACACCAAATGTAAAAAAACAAAACACTTTATTTTAAAAGTTCACATTCCACTTCTCCATAAAAAGATAGCGATTGCTACTCGGTGAATCATGGCGAAAAAAACCTTCAAATGTATTCGCCATGTGGTCATTGAATAGGGTGATTCACCGTTTTAGTCAAAAATTCGCCAAACAGCACAAATTCGCCATAAAAACATGGCGCATCAGGCTCATTGAATACCGCCCATAGAGTAATAAAGATCAATAATATGAGCAATTAAGACCGCAAACACCTGAAAATGATGAGGGGCATATGCATCAATGCTTGGAGAGCGAAGAAGTGGAGAAACAAAAGGGGTGATTCTGGTTGACACGCAAAGCTGTGAAATTTGCATGTCATCTATGCGCTACCCGCATGATCGCCCGCCCCCTCTCGCACGCCGATTTTCCAAGATATTAGCTGCCCGTTCTCTTCCCATACAGGTAGCCCGTAAATCTAAGACACCATAGAGGTGTCTTTTTATCTGCGAGCACTTGCAAAATCATTCGATGGTTGGCGAATGATTTTGCAAGTGCTCGCAGATCAAGGGACATCTATGGTGTCTTAGTTCTGCGGGCTCCCTCTACAAGAAGAGGGACTAACATCCCGCTCATGCGGGCCTTTTTTGTAGGCCAGTAAATTATCAGGTGATAACGCCTAGTTAAGTTATATTATATATTTATATTATTTGGCTCTGCCATAAGCCAGGAGTTACAGATTACTGCATTTACCTGAGTGAGGGCACCACGGTATCTCAACATTCGTCTGGAGTGCCGAGCAATCCGTGTGTGTAGGTGTGTGTGTGTGTGCGCGTGCGCGACAGGACAATGATATATATATATATATATATCGCAATAGCAACCAGATTCTACTTTAAATTAATTTAGCACCTGAATCTGATCGGTTGCTATGGGCAACATCCCATCTTCAATAGAACTCCCATTTTATTAAATTTAAAGTCTGATGTGAATTGAGAAACTTTTTTTTCCAAAAGGATTTGGTGCAACTGGCCCTAACAAAAGAAAATGCACACAAAGAAGCTTTTTATAGGATAGTATTATTCATACTTTTCCCTTAAAGAGTAAATATAGGTGCTTTTGTCCGACACTTTGAGTTTTTATACAAGATCCTTGGATAACGTTGTGATTGCCTAGTCATACTATGGGCGAAATTCCGTTGAGGGCGAAGGGTATGATTTCTTATATTAATTTCTGTAATTTTTTTTACGATTGTACAGTTATACATGCAATGTAATTGAATTGCCTTCTTATGATTACTGACCTGATATAAATAGAATTGGGTTAAAAAAATAATGTACAACCAAGAACCAGTTCAAGAACCTGCGCCATGTTCTAAGTAGCCTCAGTAAATGGGCATCCATTGACATCAATAGAAAGGATCTCTTATAAATTAGGTGGCAGAGCTATTGGCTACTGTGGTTGTTGGGATGGATTCAACACCGAAATAGAACTGTAAATTAAATCTGGTAATACGTAAGTGAAGATATATTATATCCTATGTATTTTCTGTTTTCCTGTAAACTTTATTTCCTTTTTTTTATTACTTAAATGTCTCTGTGATATTTCCTTTTCTAGGTGGCAAGTGGTGGCTGTCACATGATTGTCTTTGCTACACCGAGGGCGAAAGAATCTGAATCGGTTATGTTTAATGAATTGGAAGAGAACTATTTAGCAGTGAATGGCATCATGGGCACATCCTCTACATTAGAAAGATCTTTGTCTGCGCGCATAAGGCGGAGGGAGAAGGTAACTTGTTTATTTTTTTTAAAGGTTTTATGTTTACAATGTATTGCACCTAATTTTATAAAGGTCCCCATACACGCTACTATAACAGTGTGCAATGCGACACGTTATTGGGTGGATCGCAATGCATGCATGCGATGCGATCCGCGGGCAGTACAAAAATATGTTCCGCATCGCATTGTGTCACATTGCATGCTGCTTATCGCAGCGTGTATGGGGACCTTAACTTAACCATATACCCAAAATATTTACTTTTTATGCAGAAAGTAAATAATTTTTGAACTTTGTTATTAATCACTGCTCCCTTATGGGTCATTCACCTATGCATAAATTGTAACGTGTGGTTTTTAGTCATTAAAACGTTAAATAAAACATTTTAAAAAATGGAATCTTTTCATCTTTTCCACTAAATAATGGTAATGAAGGTACTACATGGCAATGTATCTTTTCTAGCTTTTCCTTGTACACCATAGAAAAATTCTTAACATACTGTATTAATCTGTAATATACTTGTCAGCACATCACTGAGGATTGAATTGTGCCCTGTGACATAGAAGCTGTGAGTGGGAGCACAATCGTAAAGTATCCATCATGCAGTAAATGTTTCATGGCCTTGTCAAAATCTAACCTTTTCTCTAGCCACCAGCCAGCTTTCCTGTCATAGGTCATACAGACAAATGGTCCAGGCAGTCTTTTAGTACCTTAGGTTTCTCTTCCCCAGACTGGCAGGCAAGTGATACACCCACCCTGTCTTCTTAAGGGAGTTCCTCCCAGGTGCTCTGGTTGATCAGTTACATACTTTCAGCGGGATACGGTCACTAGGTCGACAGTACGAAGGTGGACATTCATTAGGTCAACCAGTGAAGGTCCGACAGGCCTTGGGTAGACACATGAAAAAGGTTGAAATGACTTTAGGTCGGCAGGGTCATTAGGTTGACACAAGCATTAGGTCAACATTGGAAAGGTTGACAGTCAAAAGGTCGACATGGGTTTTTTTCTGAGCTGAAATGTGCTGACAGGCGGTATTTCATGCCCTACCATCCACTAGGGCGTGGAAGGAGAATAGAATAGTGTGCCGAATGTAGCGATTTCGGTGTCCATGTCGACATTCGAGACAAAAAAACATGAAAACCCATGTTTACCTAATGCTTGTGTCGACCTAAAGCCATGTCGACCTTTTCCATTCGTCAACCTAATGCATGCCGACCTTTTTACGTTTGACCCAATGGGGCATATGTATTAAGCCTTAACAAGAGATAAATGCAAGGGTGATAAGGAGAGATAAACATCCAGCCAATCAGCTCCTTACTGACTTTTTTCAAACACTGCCTGTAACATGGCAGTTAGCAGCTGATTGGCTGGACGTTTATCTCTCCTTATCACCCTTGCATTTATCTCTTGTTAAAGCTTAATACATCTGCCCCATTGACCCATACCCCTTTCAGTTGCACCAGACTACAGAGGAGAGTTGCACTGCAGATAAAATACACATTTTCTATCCTCCAAGTTCATGGCGTTCCTGGGATTATCAGCTAAATACCTCTGGTTCCTTTGTAGCACACTGCTCCTATTGCTACAACTCTGATCATCAATAGTTGAAGGATTATAACATTATTATTATTTTTTTATTATTAAAATGTCTATAAATCAGTTAAATAATGTACCTTAAATAAATGTCTCTATTGCTTGGACCAATGTGCATGGGTAGTCTGTAAATATAAATTGAAGACATAAGAAAGTAAACTGTCACCTCTCCACATCTCCTCGGCTCCCACAACAACAGATCAATTGATGCACTGGTACTCAGGTATCACAGCAAAGATGTTAACCATGATCTTTATGGCCCACCATGCATGTTCAAATTTGCTCAGAACGGAGCATAAACTTAGGTTGGTGTAATCAGTAACTAAACATATAAAACCATAAATAAAAGTACTTGTGTATTATAGCGGCACCCATCGCATAAGGCATACGATGGTATGCGATGCTGTACAATGACATACAATTTTAAAATTGTATGACATTGTATATAGCATACAATGCCATACAATGCGTTGGGATGCGATTATAAATTGTATAAGCACTCTAATGGGTGCTTACAATGTTAAATGCACCCTAATGGGTGCTTACAATGTAAAATGCACCCCCACACCACCCCCCACTATAAACGTGAACCCGAACGTGGCGAGCGGCGGCGGTACGTGTCCTACAACCTTTTCATACCCCCACTATCCACGTCGGCATGGAGTTGATTTTATAAAGTGTGGCAAACGCAGCGAGCCACCGAGCCCGAAGCGTGGCGAGCGGACGCGCATAACTTCACAGGTATACGCGTCCCCTCGCGGGGCTCGCTGCGCTCACCACGCTTCGGGCTCGCTGCGCTCGCCACACTATATAAAATCAACTCCACGCCGACATGGATAGTGGGGGTATGAAAAGGTCGTAGGACGCGTACCGCCGCCCCTCGCGGGCTCGCTGCGCTCGCCACACTTCGAGTTCACGTTTATAGTGGGGGGTGGCGTGGGGGTGCATTTTACATTGTAAGCACCCATTAGGGTGCTTAAAATCAACCATTAGGGTGCTTGTACAATTTTTAATCGAATACTGGTGTAATATCGCGTCGCATCGCATGCCATCGGTTGTATGGCATGCGATGCGATGCGATAAAAACATCGGAGGAGCCGCTATAATACACAAGTACCTATTTTCTTATATAGCGCATAGATATTCCACAGTGCTTTACAGAGAATATTTGAACATTCACATCAGTCCCTGCCCCAGTGGAGCTTACAATCTATATTCCCTACCACATACTGTATAAACGCGCACACAGACATTCTAGGGTTACATTTTGTTGGAAGCCAGTTAACCTACGTGTATATTTTTGTATTGTGGGAGGAAACCGGAGTACCCGGAGGAAACCCACACAAGCAAGGGGAGAATAAACTCCGCACAATTAGGACCATGGTGGGAATCGAACCCATGACCTCCGCACTGTGACGCAGTAATGCTAAACATTACACCGTCCATGCTACCATAAGGCACATGAGTTTTTTAAGCCATGTGTAAGCTGGAAATAAGGGGCACCCAGTGGCATAATAAATGCAATAAATAGATTTTTTTCTTATTTGTGTTCCTGAAATTTTTTTAATAACTTATTTGCAATAAACACACTTTGTTGTGTCTTGAATCTGTAAAATGTTAAACTTTAATGTGTAGATTAAACTAGTCTTTAACATGAGTGTCCTGTAACAAACGAACAAATCAAAGAAACTCATGAGAAGCTTTTTCAAAATATCAGATATGTTTGTTCTTGCTACAAGGCCACTCGCTATATTTTGACATGTGGCAACTCAGACTTCACTACTCTTTCTCAAGAAACAAGGTTCTTTAAAAATGGATGGTCACCCTTTTAGTCTTTGTATTATGAATGATGATCATTTTATAATGGCCATTGGTTATATTGTTTATTATTCAGTTTGATTATTCTAAATAATTTTATATGTACCTTTTTACTCGACAGCTAATGTGCTACTTAGATGCATTACTGAAATATGATTGGTGCCCTCAATAATTAACATTTAGCAATAAGTACCTAAAATGTATATATGTGTGTTTGTAAATATTTTCTTTCTTTTTTTTTCTTTAAGAAACAAACACCAGATGAGAAATATCCCTTATCTCGTACGCTGCCACCATTAAATGGTCATTTACTGGAATCATTACCTGTTTCTAGCAAAACTGTTCATCCGGGTCTTTTGAAAGTAAGGCAAGCCAGTTCTGAATCAAGCACTCATGACTCTGCATCAGTCACTAAGCTAGGTAAGACCAAATCATTTGTGCCATACCGGGGCAAGATGTACTAATCCTTGAAAACTGATGAAATGGAGAGTGATAAGCCAACCATTCAGCTCCTACTTGTCATTTTCAAACCCAGCCTGTGACATATTAGTTAGGAGCTGATTGGCTCCACTCTCCATTTTATCAGTTTTCAAACTTAGTACATCTGGTCCCCATGTCGACCTTTTGACCCAGTTGACCTATTGTGTGTCAACCTTTTGACTGTCTACCTTTTGACTGTCTACCTTTTGACTGTCTACCTTGAGACTGTATAACATTAGTGGTCGACCATATGAGGCAGTACGGATGGTTTAATGGTTAGCAATACTGCCTCACAGCACTGAGGTCATGGGTTTGATTCCCACCATGGCCCTAACTGTGCAGAGTTTGTATATCCTCCCTGTGCTTGTGTGGGTATCTTCCGGGTACTCCGGTTTCCTCCCACAATCCAAAAATATACTGGTAGGATAATTGGACTCCAAACAAAATTAACCCTAGAATGTATGTGTGTGTATATGTACATGTGGTAGGAAATATAGATTGTAAGCTCCACTGGGGCAGAGACTGATGTGAATGTTCAAATATTCTCTGTAAAGCGCTGCGGAATATGAATGTACTATATAAGAAACTGTTAATAAATAAATAAATATGACTCTATCATGAGTCAGTCTATGATCAGTCCAGATACCGTGTGCTAATACCATGTGTTTCTTTGCAAAGAGGGACAAAACCAGAAGAGAAACCAAGTGAAAAGCTTTTCTGTCGATGACTCTGACACCGTGAGCCAGCAAAGTTTTGGGGGCACAACGGATACTCTGAATATGGTACGTGGATGAAATAATTAGGAAGAAGTTTAATAACTGGAACAAGTAATTGTTGGATTTGGGACAATTCCATCTAACATACGTTTTTTTTGACTGTTAAATTATGTATGTATGTATGTATGTGTGGTTAATGCTGTTCTCCCCCACTCATGTACACTGCACCCCCCCCCCCCACCATACACTGCTCCTATGAACACTGCACCCCCATTGACTTCCATATTCTGCTCCCCCACATATACTGCCACTATATACACACTGCATTCCCATACCCCTTCATATAGTGCCCCCTTTATGCATTGCACCACCCTCCTCCATATACTACTCCCATCATATACTCCATAATTTGCACTGCCCCCTCCATATACTATCCCTCAAGCCCAAGTTACTTGTCATACTGGGACTGGACCTCAAGTAGCAGCAGTAGCCAGAAAATGTATTTAGGAACGGCCAGATGGTCCAGCAGTGTTCAGAGCTGAGGCATCAGGGACACGTTTGGCCACTAACCAGTGGGGGGAGAAGGGGAATTAGTCTAGCCAGAATGGGTGAGACCGTGTGTGGGGCGAGCAATTCAGTAACTGGTAGGAAGAGAGGTTGGTGCTTGGGCTGCAGATGATGATACAGGTTAAGTATCCCTTATGCGTATAGCCCAAAACCAAAATATTCAGAAAACTGGGGGTTTTCAGAATATTTCGTGTTTTTTTTATAATTGTGTGGCTCCGCAGGTGACGTCACCGCCGCACATGTGCAATGCATCCTTGGGACCGGGGATGCCGATGATTTAGATGGTAGACTTCACAGCTTCTCTGACACGCTCTCCCTCCACCAAACAGTCATGGCACCCGACAGGCTGTTTCGATGCTCACAATAGCACCTTAGCCCATGACTAACATGTTATTGTGAGCACCGAAACAGCCTGTCGGGTGACATGACTGTTTGGTGGAGGGAGAGCATGTCCGAGAAGCTGTAAAGTCTGCTCCATTACAATGCTAAGTAGATGCCTCACCTGCTTTTTATTGGCTTTTTATCCAATTTGCACTTTATATGCCTGAATTAATAGCTTTTTGCACTTTGATGATGCTGGCTTTCTAATGCATTTATTGTATTACAACATTTTTTGTGAGCTTCAGCACTCCAATTGAACATTGATACATTGATCCAGTGGGTGCAGCCTTGACTCATGGTCCAGCGAGGGGTGGGGGTTCAATGGTGATCAGGAAGTGGGCTACTATGAACCCCCCTATGTGCACCACTGCAATGGTTACAACAGTATCCCACCGTGGGGAAGATGTATGAAGCAATAATAAGGGAGGAGAAATGAGTCAGTGGAGAAGTTGCCCATGGCATCTCTGTATAATTGTATATTATGCTGTTTATAGCTGTTAATTCAGTGCTGATAAAGTTAAGTAGTAAAGTTATAACCTTTAAATCAATTACTGTATTTAGGTCATTTTACGGTAAGTAAACTGCCCTAACATTATTGTTCATGTAAGTGGTATTTTGACACTTCCATTTTCATAGAAGTAATGGAAATGCTGTACTGTATAGTAATTTATTTTTCTGTGATTGATTTGTCAGACTCATGTAGTCAGTTTGAATCGTGGCGGCAGTACCTTCTCACCGGTTCACAAAAGAAAAGTAAGTGACGTTCTTTTCCAGTTGTTTTAGATTCAGAATAAATTAGTTAAACATCAGATTTTTTTTTAAATAAAGTGAGTTTATAATTTGTTTGCAGATACCATTATTTTGTAGACATTTGCGAACCTCCAATGAATATCTTGGGCATTTCATTTCATTTGTTGAGAATAATTAATAGAAGTATAAATGCAACCAATTATTTTTTTTTTGTCCAGCATTATTTAATATGTACACCAATGTCTGCCCATCCCTTTAACAAAGTGAACAGACATATCGCATCATTCCTGCAGCACAGCTGATGGTGATATATCTACAGATACAAATGTTGGCACACTCATCTTTGCAGCAATTTGTAGGCATTGCCGCATAGCTGGCACAGCAATTGTGCCTGCGTCTCTGATGCACAGATACTTATGCACGCACACACCATTAAACTCTACTATTCGCAGCCCAGCGTGCCATGCAGAATGCTGCAACACGTATGCAGCTTTTGTTTATCGGCGAATCTGGCTGTGTGTATAGGTGGTCGCATACACTTGCAACAGGGACAACTGGTGACATCTCAACTGGGCAGGCACATTTAAATGCCCGCTCAGTTGTGATGTGGAGTACAATACATCAGCCTGACAATTAGTAAATACATTTACCAATTGTTAGATCGATTGGCCAAATCACATTTTGCAACTTCACATGGTAAATACGAACTGTTTAGTTCGTATTCTGTGGGCAAAAACAAAAACATCTGAAACTGTTTTTTAAATGTTCTATAAGTGGTTGTTCTAGCATTTCTAATCTAGAATTACAGTTCATACCTCTTTATTTCAAATACATATATATATTACTGCAAACAATTCCTGCACCACTGTAAGTATATAGCATGACAAACTATTTTTTTTTACTTGTTTATTAAAAAAAAAATCCTTTTACATTCTCCACCTTTTTCATGTTTCTTTTTTATTTTCGTTAACTTTTGTGTGTTTTGTGTAATTTTACCGATATTTTTACATTTTCCATCTTTTCTTTTGCTATTCTACTTCATTTCATCTGTTCTTATGCTTTCCATTTCTTTCTTCATTATTTTGCCTTTCGGATGGAATAGAAGAACATTAAAAATGTGGAACTAAAAGGTTATGGTAAGGTTGAGATGACACAAATGAAGGAAAGCGGCAGATCTCGGCCGTCTTCGCTATCGCTTCCAAACAAGTCGTTCAGTTCAAACAGTGATGAATCTGGAATCACCAGTGTAGATGCACAAGCAGAGACTATTAAAAAATACATGCAAGCTAAATTTCTAAAGGCATCTGAGGCTGGCAAATCCAAGTTTGTTGCCAACCAAGAGAAGTTAATTGTAATGAAAGAAGATAGTTCAGACAGGGAAGTTAACGTAAATGTTTCTAAGACCCATAGGAAAAGACATGAAAGGCAAATATTAAAGCAAGCAGCAGACAAAACAAAGGTTAAGTCTGGTGCCATCTCCCTAGAAACTGGCGAGTCAGACAGCACAAACACCTTTCAAAGTCATAAACATCATAGCAAACAGCCCCAGGTGATCTCTGTCAAAAGCCAAGAAAGTATTAAAAGGCTAAAAAAGGTCAGTGATAGAGATGAGAACAGCGTTCTGAGTAAGGCTAACAAGAGATTCTCTAATTCCCACCACTCCAATTCAGATAATGTTCCAGAACAGAGATTAAGAAAAGATGGTAGTTTAATAAAAAACATTACAAGCAAAAACAATGTGTTAAATGATGGTGAGCGTGGTATGACAGAATTAGAGGGGAGTGGAGTAAAACCTAAAGGCGAAATTGTTGTGTGCTTTAAGAAACCAAACAGCAGTTCTGATAGTACTGACTCTTCAGAAGAACATGCAAAACCTAAATATGTTAAGAGGCAAAAAGAAAGAAAACTGCTTACAGTTAAGCAAAAAGAATGTGTAGAAGACCTTAGTTTCCAAGATAATAACATGGGCGAGACAGAAGGGGACAGTGAAGCCCTAGTGAGCAATCAAAATAAACTTAAAGGACAGATTGAAGAAGTGAATGATACAGTATATGAAACAGAAGCCAATAAACAAAATGAGGAAGAGGGAGATGAAGAAGGTGAAGAGGAGCAGAAAGAAGAAGGAGAGGAAGGTGAAGAAGAAGGTGAGGGGGAGGAAGTGGAAGGGGGTGAAGATGAGGAAGGGGAGGAGGAAGATGGGGATGAGGAAGGTGAAGAAGAAGGGGAGGAGGAAGGTGAAGAAGAAGGAGAAAAGGAAGGTGAAGAAGAAGGGGAGGAGGAAGGTGAAGAAGAAGAAGGGGAGGAGGAAGGTGAAGGGGAGGAGGAAGGTGAAGAAGAAGGGGAGGAGGAAGGTGGTGAAGAAGAAGGGGAAGAGGAAGGTGGTGAAGAAGAAGGGGAAGAGGAAGGTGAAGAGGAAGGGGAAGAAGAAGGCGAGGAGGAAGGTGAAGAAGAAGGCGAGGAGGAAGGTGAAGAAGAAGGCGAGGAGGAAGGTGAAGAAGAAGGCGAGGAGGAAGCTGAAGAAGAAGGCGAGGAGGAAGGTGACGAAGAAGGGGAGGAGGAAGGTGACGAAGAAGGGGAGGAGGAAGAAGAAGTAGGGGAGGAGGAAGTTGAAAAGGAAGAAGGGGAGGATGTAGTTGAGGAAGAAGAAGGGGAGGAGGAAGGAGAAGAAGAAGGGGAGGAGGAAGGAGAAGAAGAAGGGGAGGAGGAAGAAGAAGGGGAGGAGGAAGGTGAAGAAGAAGAAGGGAAGGAGGAAGGTGAAGAAGAAGAGGAGGAGGAAAGTGAAGAAGAAGATGAAGAGGAGGAGGATGAAGAAGACATTGATAGAGAGAAGAAAGAGGATAAAGAAATTGGCAAAGACAAAGAAACAGGGGGGAAAAAACAACAACCAAAAAATGAACAACATAAGGATACTGAAAAGATATTTAAATCAAAGAAAACTATTAAAGAATCTGACAAGCTGAAAAAGAATGCTCAAAATATTAAGAAACGTGAGCTTAAAGATATAAATACAACAAAATTTGATCACACAGCAAAATTAAAGAATCTGGAAACTTCAGTTCCGTTTTGGGACAATATTTTACCACAGTATTTGACATTAAAGTAAGTTATGTCGTATTATTATTTTATATGTTTGTGTATAGGTGGTGATATAGTACAGCATAGAGTGAATAGGGGGAGGGGTGTGAATATGTATAAACAGAATGTGTGTCTCTGGTGTGTGCTTACTATTGTGTTGGAATATATATGCTTGATATAAAACATAAGTGTTGCCAGATCGCCACCGCTCGCTCCCATTTGTCATGCCGCATCTGCGGCATTTAATCGCCACACTGCAATATTGCAGCTCCATGCATTTCTTTGAGCCAAGGAAGCAAACTAGATGCACACGCATGGCGAAGGGATTGTACCAGTCACCTCGGGAGTCGCATGTGGTAATTGGCGTGGCAATGATGAGCATGGCTACATCTGTAACACACAATTCTGAGGAGTCACAATGCTATTTAGTTAGGTTGATCCCAAGGATAACCCTTTTTGTGAACATTCCTGAGTTAGTTTACTCTTATTTTCTGGGGTTCCCTAAGTGAAGTATGTATAGGGGAATTCTTTATTAACCCAGTCATGCTTATGACTCTGTAGCTATGGTCTCCAGTGTGTTTAGTTAACAGTCTTGTTCACTGGCAGCCAGTCCAGTATGTGTGGAAAGCATCCGGCAGTGTCTGGCCATAGCTGGTTCTCCACACTGTAGTGGTTTTGGAGCAGCCGGACTTGTTTTTAAGTTGACCACTGGCATACATGCTTCCATGAACATTTGCTAGCTCAGCTTCGGGTCCCCGGTCACTGAATCATTGACCATCAGTGCAGATGGGATAGCTACTACTGAAGGGTATGCGTCATAGGGCAGACACTAGGGTCAACATTCTTTAGGTCGACCACTATAGGTCAACAATCACTAGGTCAACATGGTCATAAGGTTGACTCAAACATAATGTTGACATAGAAAAGGTTGACATGAGATTGAAGTGTTTTTTTGTGTCTGTTTTTTTTTTTTTTTGTTAGTTGACATGACTCTGTATAAGTGTACCGCTTCCCTTTTGTGCATGGTACGCTCGGCACACTATTATGTTCTCACTTTTGTTTTGTTTTTTTGAACTATGAAAAACTTTTTTCATGTCGACCATATGACCATGTCGACAAATGTCATGTGCTGTCCTAGTGATTGTCGACCTATAGTGGTCGAACGAAGTAATGTCGGCCTAGGAACCGCACATTCCACTACCAACAATCCCCAAAACCTGAACTGGTAAAGGCTCATGGAAGCTTCTCCCCGGTGGCCATCCCAAAAAGATGCTCTCATATATGGATTCTCTTCTACAATGCAGTTAATGTAATCGCAGCTCCTTCCTACATATTTCTTTCAATTTCTTTCATCCATCTCCTACCATATTAGCCAAGGTGCATAAAGTGCACTTTTCTACTAAACAAGCCACCTTTTAAAATCCTTAAAAAGATGCTTTATGCCAGGGGTGGGTAAGAAGCGTCCCTCCGGCTGTTGATAAACTACACAACCCAGCATGCATTGCCTTAGTTTTGCTATTTGGCCAAGCTAAAATTGATGCAAGGCATGCTGGGATGTGTAGTTTATCAATAGCTGGAGGATCGCTTGTTGCCCACCCCTGCTTTATACTGTATTTAGCTTTCCATTTCTGTTCACTTTCTTGTGGTGGTGCAGACACATAGGCAGGGTTGTAGTAGTTATGGAGTAGGAGCAAGAATATTAAATCTCTTTCCTAAATAAGGTTCGTTTTTTTGCAGTATCGTCATTTAGGTAAATATATTTATTTTATTTTGTCATTCGTTTCTTTTCACATGTTTACTTGTAAACTTCCTAATGGTGCTATGTATGAATTCCATTTGCATGCCTTTATTTCTTTCTTTGTCTATTTCCTCCATGTCTTCTACCTTGTTGTTGTTGTTTTATGTATGTTTTCTTTTCCAAGCAAATAAACCTGTACGCATTTTTTTATTACTTTCAAGCAATGTGTAATTAATGCTTTCAATTATGTATGGTTGCAGTGTGTACTGTATCATAAAAGCTTAAGTACCTGCTCAAATAAATAAAGTTGTTGTTTGGTGGAACCCCCATTTATGCAGTATATCACCCAAACTCAAATTGTATGATTGAGTGTAGTCCACAATGTCAAGTGTATAATGCAATATACTTATTGATTACTTACCTGGATGTTGCCGTTTCCCAGATCTCATTGTTGCCGTTTCCCATATCTTGAAGGTTCTGCATTGATTTTGCTATACACTACTTCTCCAGGGCAGTTTTGAGCAGACATCAGTGCTATTGATGAAATTCCCCTGTGAACCCTATTAGCATACCTAGGGAGGTGCGAACGGCAGGAGCATTAGCAACATTGTTTTTATTTTTGGCAAGGGGGAAAAAATTAATGGTTCAGCTGGTACATTGCACTGTGGCTTGCAGTGATAAAAAGGCCCACAGCTGACTCACACTAGTGACATTAATGAGTCTGAATGACGCCTTCCAGTAAGTCTACATTGAGGGCCAGGCAAGTAATGATGAAAGTGGGCAGTCCAGCCAGAGGGGAGCTCCTCTTCCTCTGCAGTTGTTGGAGAATGTGTGACGACACAGTTGGATTCGTGACTGTCCCCAGTGCAAAGAGTAGAGGAGTTGCCCTTCCAGTTGAGCATTGCATATGAATTTCAGTGGAAATGTTTTTATACATGAACTGTGAAGAAAAACTCTGCAATAAATAACATATTGTATAAGTATTTCTAATCATTTTATTTTCATCTTGGAGACAGGCTTCCTATGTTTATTGTGCTTTTTATCTGGAAACAATGTTATAACAAGTGCTGAATGGTCTAATGGGGCCTACAC
Organism: Crinia signifera; assembly: GCF_055691185.1. Taxonomy (NCBI): domain Eukaryota; kingdom Metazoa; phylum Chordata; class Amphibia; order Anura; family Myobatrachidae; genus Crinia; species Crinia signifera. The sequence continues at coordinate 99,054,319 of NC_139218.1, read as the reverse complement.
ACATGCCGATTTTGTGCCATTTTCTAAGCGATTTAGCAAGGTCGCTTAGAAACTAAGCATACATCGGTGTGTGTGTGGGGGCTAAACCGATATAGATGCGCGGCCCCGTGCGTCTAAATCGCATTAAGATGAAGAATGAGCATGTCCCATCAATCTAGCAAAATCGTTTAGCAAGACCCTGCATATCGGGCGCCTTTTGTGTGGTGTCAATCTGGCATGCTTAAATCGCTAAGCAGAATCGCTGAGGCATATCTTTGACACATTTTGCACGTTCTAAGCAATATAGATGATTTTGTGCTCAAAGGAAATCTGCTATGCTAAATCTGGCATGCTATATCTCTGGCCAAAATCGGGATGTGTTTAGGCCCTTTTAGTCATGTAAGCAGATGGAATTCTGCACTTTGTCCCCTGGGTACAGGCATCACATGGTGGGTGCTGGCCACACCAAAGTTTCACCCTTCTGGGGGGGGGGCACTAAAATGCCATCTCCTCCGCAGTGACAGGAGCTGTGTGCTGCAGTGTGACATCCTGCAGCAGTTGGCTGCTGTCACTCATGCCCCTTTCAGACCGCACTTTAAAAACGGTATATTGCCGTTTTTTTACCGTTTTAAAACGGTAATGTGTGCGGTCTGAAAGGTGCAGGACCACTTAACCGGTTAGAAATAAACGTTTTTTCTAAACGGTTAAAATGCAGGGTCCTACCCGTTTCAGAACCGGTATTTTAGGCTCAAAATCGGTTCTGAAACGGTATTTAGGACCCAGCCAATGAGCTGGGTCCTAAATTCAGCACAGTGAATACTTAATGAGCGCTCATTAAGTATTCACAGCACTGGAGCCCCCCCCCCGCGCGCGTGTCGACACCCCCCGCGCGCGCGTCGACGCCCCCCCCCCGCGCGTGTCGGCGCCCCCCCCCCCCCCCCGTGTCGACTTACCCCGTGCCGGTATCTCCGTTGTGGTTCCCGGCACTGCAGCTCAGTATGCTCGGAAAGCACTTATGAAAAAAGTGTCTTTCAGAAAATGGCTGCCCCCATACGAAAGACAGTTTTTTTAAACTGGGTTTCCTATGGGGCAGCCATTTTCTGGAAGACACTTTTTTCATAAGTGCTTTCCGAGCATACTGAGCTGCAGTGCCGGGATCCACAACGGAGGTACCGGCACGGGGTAAGTCGACACGGGGGGGGGGGGGGGGCGACGTCGACATGCGCGGGGGGCGTCGACATGCGCGAGGGGGGGGAGCTGCACGGAGGGGAGGGCTGAAGGCTGCACTGGCTTTGACCCTGTATTTGGAAAGTTTCCAAAAACGGGTCTGCCAGTGTCAAAAAATCGGCACTTAAACGGTAATATACCGTTTAAGTGCTGCGGTGTGAAAGGGGTTTTATCTGGCAGACCCGTTTTTGGAAACGTTTCCAAATACAGGGCCAAAGCCAGAGATGCGGTCTGAAAGCAGCATTAGAAGTAGCCAGCATTGCAGACACTAGTCTCTACGGGCAGTGGCACACCCCCGGAAAGAGGTAATTGGGCCATGCCCTGTAATGATGTCAGCAAGGGACTTCGGCCCTTATACAGATCTGATTGCAGTACAAATTTGTTCTCAAAATGGGCAAAACCATGTGCAGTGCAGGTGGGGCAGCTACAACATGTGCAGAGAGAGTTAGATTTGGGTGAGTTATTTTGTTTCTGTGCAGGGTAAATACTGGCTGCATTATTTTTACACTGCAATTTAGATTTCAGTTTCAACACACCCCACCCAAAATTTAATTTCTGCACATGTTACATCCGCCGCACCTGCAGTGCACATGGTTTTGCCCATTTTGAGAACAAATTTGTATTGCAATCAGATCTGAATAAATGCCTTCCTGCGAACCCACAATACTTTTTTTGAGACCACTCTGCTTTTTTGATGCACACGCCCTTGGTGTCACCTACCCCAGTGCTCCAGAAATGCATTAAACAGGCAACTTTGTAAAACTGATCACTCATAACACAACAAAAAATTAAAAATGGCATTTATTTGGTTGGAACATTATTCATGTTTTTGTGATAAAGGGCCTAATTCAGACTTGATCACAGGCCAAATTTGTTCTCAAAATGGGCAAAACTATGCAGATAGAGTTAGATTTGGGTGAGTTATTTTGTTTCTATGCAGGGTAAATGCTGGCTGCTTTATTTTTACGCTGCATTTCAGTTTCAACACACCCATCCAAATGTCTCTGCACATGTTACATTTTCCCCACCTGCTATTTATGCTCCACTGGCGCCATTACTGATGAGAAGTCATTCTCATCTGTAACGGCCCCAGTAGAACAGAATTGTTTCCTGTGATTACGGTGCACAAGGCCTTCCTCTGTGTACGTAACCATGATCTGGGTGCAAGTGGGTGTGGCTATTCACAATCGCAATGCATGCGCACGAATAAGCTGATGGTGGCTATAGCTGTATACATATGTGTCCTCGTACTACTATGCTTTTTGCTGTCTGGCCCAATTTCCATGCTGTGTGTTTTTTTGGAATTTTACAACTTTTTGCTCAATTTTGCAGCTTTTTATACATTATACAGGGGGGGGGGGGGGGTATAATTCAATCCCAGGTCGCGACTGGTTGTACAGTACGTTCCGACAGCTGTGACCCTGGCCCGTTTTCATTTTGCTTGACCGCAAATTCAATGTCCCGCCTGCCGATCTGCGAATAGGCCACATAAACAGCCGTGGATTGTGGAGATCCAGCCATGTACGTGACAATTCACGGCCGTTCTCGGCAAAAACTGGCCCGTTCTGTCGATCTACCTCTTCAATGCCTTTTCAATGCTGTCGTAAATAGCGGCGGAGATTTAATACCCACTATAGTATCTATATATTTATAAATATATTGCAGGCCAAGCTGGCATAAATATTTACACAATTCTAAAGTTACCTACATAATATTGTGGGTATATCTCTGTTCTCCATTCATCTCTATGTTATTACCTTTTGCAGTTTTTCGCTGTATCAAAGTGTATATATTATAATATATATTTATATATCTTCCTAATTTGCTTTTATTAGAAAATCTCAAGACAAAAGATACTGTTCCTCAATAGTCAAAAACAGTCATCCGCAAAAATTGATTTAACCAATTTGTCTCAATTCCCATTTTTGCCTGTTTTCCATGTTTAGGAGCAAATGTTCAATTGTCAATTGCTCCCAAAAATTTCCAGATTATCATTCCAAACAGTCAGATTGGAAAAATCATTTTATAGAGTGTATGGGCCTTAGTGTAACATGAAAATGACTATGGAACACTGTTCCCCTGCTATAGCGTAACAATTCTGCTGTCAAAACACCTGAAAGAGCATTCCTTTCTTACCGTCTTCCTTGCTACATGCCTTTAGAATGCTGCTGCTTCCCTGTCAGAAAATTGTGTAGTTCTAAAACTTAAAATTCTGCTCTACAACAGTGCTGTCCGACGCCTTGGGTATGAAGGGACACCTTTTTCAAGATCTACAGTACATGGTGGAAGGTTTGGTATTGTAAAGTAATTGTAAAAAGCTTGTACATGATACCAAATAAGTAAATATAGGCTTATAGATCTTGAGCTTCACTTTTAACCATTTACACATCAATAAAAGCAGTCGTACATCTGTAATTACATAACTTTGTCCAACATAGCAGCCATGTCCTCAAATAACGTTACATACCATCATATGCATTTACATAACCACCATATACAGTTATATTACCACAGAAAGCACGTCATCCCCATGACAGACCCTCATGTACACCACATTTCTGTGCCCATAATATTTTGACATGTGATTCTCTTCCTTTTGCCATTTTTACAGATAACAATCTCAACACTGTGTTTTGACATCATCAAATGTTCAGACATCAGGACCCAGGAGCTGCTATACCTTTGTGGTAATATATATTGTTCAGTGATTTGAAAATTTCCCTTTGAATTTTTTAGGAGATAACTAAAGATGAAGAATCTAAGGAGGAAGAGGGGAGTGAGGAGGAGGAGGAGGAGGAAGAAGATGATGAGGAGGAGGCGGAAGAGGAAGATGGAGAGGTGGATGAAGATCATAAAGTTAATCCAGCAGCAGATAACAATGAGACAAAAACACCGGAGAGCAAACCTGAATCACCAGTAACACCAGCAGAAAAGGTATGTTGCATCTCTCTATCTCAGGGACTGATTCTGAGTAGGCAGCAAAGCAAAGAAAAGACGTTCCTGTATACCTGTACAAACTCTGTTGCCACTGGGTTGGATATGGGATCCCGACAGTCAGGATGCCGACAGACAACATAACAACAGCAGCATCCTGGTTGTCATGATCACAAGGCATTTTAGTAAGTACTGTAACCGTCACTCTACCCCTAACCCTCCTCTCTCGCAGCCTAATCTTCCCCCTCTAACAGCATAACCCTCCCTCCCCCACACACACAGTAAATTCGAATTCTTACTAGTGGAATGTACCAGGATTCTGACCGTCGGGATGCCTCTATCGATATTGTGTGTCATTGCACTGACCCCAAGTTGTGCAAATACATTTGTTCATTTCTCTGCATGTAAGTTATACTGGCTGCTTTTGCATATAGGGGGTTATTAAGACCTGATCGATTATCAATCGACTGCGCATGCCTACAGATTGTAGCACACATGTGTAATTCCACTCGGTGACAAAACTCTGCGTCTTTTTGATTGCAAGCCATTCGCAGGTTGATTGACATAAAGCGTTTAAGGGAGCTAACCGGCCCTTTTCTGGGAGTGTCAGGAAAAACGCAGGCCTGCCCAGGCTTTTCAGGGTAGGTCTGTGACATCAGTTTTGGCCTCGATCAACCTGTTTCTATCAAGCAGGAAGAGTGGGTTCTTGGTTTCGCACATACTGCACACACTGGGAAATCATTTGATGGATTTGCAGCTATTCACTGATCTACCAGATTATTACAAGCCATTCACAGCCTTGCACAGGGCGTGTTTTGACTCTGGCGGGGGAGCAGTTTTCTGATCGCAGAAGAGGCGATCAGGTCTGAATAACCCCCATAGCCCACACATGTTGAACATCCTTCTTTTACACTGCACTCCCTTCCTAAATCGAAATCTTTGTGCACATGTTCTATCTGTCCCACGTAGCAGTGCAACATGGTTTTGGTAAGGTTCAAGTTTAATTTTTTATTTTTTTTGCTTTTCTTTTAACTGAAAATCAGTCCTAAGGAGCCCATACACGGTCCGTTGTGTATGGGTCCGTTTTGTACTATGCGATGCGCGCTCCCGCGCATCACATAGTACGGTACAAAAATGATGTGCTGCACATACTTTTTGTACTAGCTACACATCGGATCGGATCGCAGTGCATGCACAATGCATGCACTAGGGATGCGATCCGATCCGATGTGTGCTGTTTAAGCACACAACGGATTCAATTAACGGACCGTGTATGGGGGGCTTAACTATGTTTCCTCTCAGTACAAAACTGTTGTAAATAGTCCAGATTTACAAATCTGTTGCAGATGGTGAAACTGCTGTCAAGTTTGGACGTGAGCGTTTTTTGTCACAAACGCTCCATTTTTTTTACTGCACATACTCACAAAATGTTTTACTCACCTGTGCCAGTGTAGGTTCTAGTACATTTTGAGTTTACACTTTTCTTCACATGTTCTTGGCAAGCATTGGCCCAGAACAGTCAGTCGCTGGAAGGGCTGTCATGTACAAATAGCCAAGTGCAAGGTGGCCTTGAGAACAATACGGTTGTGTCCAGTATAACCACAAAAGCTGTAGGAAAACAAACACAATAAGATAGCAGATTCCCACTTGATTTTTTAACGGAGAAGAACATGAATACTGTATTTAATTGAACTTTATTTGTATGTTGCAATTGTATCTATATTTTTTGCAGTTTACATGGTAAATATAACTTACTGTTTATTCATATAACTGTCTTGACATGGACAGTCTCAAGCAAACACATCCTGACAGCTCCTTGCCATATTACACTTCAGTTTCTGTAAATGTGAACTCCAATGATTGTAGTGAACTTCCTTCGCCCAGTGTGTTTAAAGGTAGGTACACACTACATAATGACCCATATTCAAATCTGATGGCAGTACAATTTTTTTCTCAAAATGGGCAAAACCATGTGCACTGCTGGTGGGGCAGATGTAACATGTGCAGAGAGAGTTAGATTTGTGTGAGATATTTTGTTTCTGTGCAGGGTAAATAATGGTTGCATTTTTTTTACACTGCAATTTAGATTTCCGTTTCAACACAACCCACCCACATTTAACTCTCTTTGCACCTGTTACATCGGCCCCCAACTGCAGTGCACGCGGTTTTGCCCATTTGGGAACAAATTTGTACTGTGATCAGATCTAAATAAGGGCCAATGTGTGTATCCAGTGGCATCATCTGTGATGACAGCTGGTGGTAAAGCCTGCATCATCAAGTGCATACACACTTGCCAATTCCGACAGCGGTCTTGCTGCATCCGTGAGCATGGCCCCTGCTAGCAATGTCTTCTGTCGGCTTTGCATGTGCCCTGTTTGTGTGTTCAATCCACCGGACTGGACAAACATATAGTCTAGTGTGTAGCCAGCTTTACGGGGGCAAGTGGCAGGTTTTGATGTGAAATTACTCAATAATTAACAGTATTAACAACGTTATATGATTTGTTCTTATCGATTGCATCTTTAGTTCTAAAGTTTCTCAGACAGTCCACTAAATCATGTCAAAACCAGTGAATATGCTTCTGAAGACAGAGATACTGACATTGGCCCATCCCCAAAGTGGAGTCGAAATGCTTCCATTTTGAGGAACTCTGCCGGTCTCCTCCCCCAAAAAATCTGCAGCTTGTCAATCATGCTGTGGCACTGCAACCCAGGTCACCGCAGAATCGCAGTACATCTGTACTGCAGCTCGGGTGCATACACAATGATAAAACCGACAGGCACCATAACAGTCTAGGTTTTAAGAATATCCATGCTTGAGCACAACGGGCTTAATTAGTACCTTAGTGCAGTGGTTCTCAACCTCAGTCCTCAAGGACCCCCAATAGTGCATGTTTTCCAGGTCTCCACACGGAATCACAGGTGAAATAATTAGCTCCACCTTTGATCAGTGACTAATGAGTGCACCTGTTCGTCTGCCAGGTGACCTGAAAAATGTGCACTGTTGAGGAACGAGTTTGAGAACCACTGCACTAGTGAATTGGTTTAACCATCTTTGTTCAACCATGGATATATTTAAAACCTGAACTGTTATAGTATCTGAGGAGTTTGGGAACCACTTTTTTAGCCTACAGTATATGTAGGCTTACATATGTAGGCACTTCCTCCTATGCTAATTACTAAAAATCTTGGGCATGTTGAAATCTTAGGGGCCCCAGTCTAGGAAAGAAAAATAATTCCAAATTGCTGCAGTACCCAAAAAGAAATGTTCTGTTTCTGGGCCAATATGGTCTATCCAAATACAAAAGTAAGTAAGAGCAGAGTGTTGAGTACAGGCTTATAAAGCTTATGTAAGCATGCATGATGGCACAATCGCAAATGTCTGGAGGCAATGTGTACACATACATTTAGCATAGTAAATTTAAATACTTGGAAATGTTTTATGCATATTTATTAGATCAGTATTATTAAAATAACACTTAAACTATACTGATAAGAAATGGGGTACATTTACTAAGAGGGGATTTCTATTAAAGATAGACTGTTGCCCATAGCAACCAATCAGATTGTACGTCTTATTTATTTAGCACCTTCTAGAAGATATTAGATGGAATATACTTAGTTGCTATTGGCAACATCCCATCTGCAATAGAAATCCCATTTGAGTAACTGTAACTTATACCCCTTTCCCACTGCAGCCTTAAAACGGTATATTGCCGATTTCTGAGGGCAAAATACCGTTTAAGGCTGCAGTGGGAAAGTGCCAGAGTTGAAATACCGTTTAAAGTTAAACGGTATTTCAACCCGTTTTCAAAGCAGTGTTTTAAACGGTAATCTACCGTTTAAGAGGCAATGGGAATGCATCTTAAACAGTATTCTTAATGTAAACAGGCAACAATTCAAGCGATTGGTTGTTGCCTGTGTTGTGACACTCCCCACAACCCTGAAAAGCCCATTAAAGTCACAGGCACTCATTTGTGCTGTAAAAACGTTTTGAAGAGCTAAAACGTTTTACCTGCAATGGGAATGGTACTTAAATGGCATTTAAAACTGTAATCTGCTGCAGTGGGAATGCTAAATACCGTTTAAGATTACCTGTAACTTAAAACGGGTCTGCAGTGGGAAAGCAGCATTAATGAGCAGACCTTACAGGAAATCCAGGTCTGCATGTATCAATGTTATCGGCTTCAAGTCCTTCCATTTAAAAGTTCCACAACGAATGGAAACATATTATGACCTTGCTGATGAATACCATTTCTCTAGATTTATGTGAGAAATCATTACCAAATGGATCCTGTGCGTGTGCATGGCATCCGTGTACAGTAGGATCCATTTACTCACGCGGAGTCACCTTGCCCGGACATAAGGTCTCATGTGATTTTGGATGTCTGTGCCTTTAGTCACTTGCAAACCTGCTTTCATCCCAATTAAACATAAAATCAGATACATTGGATGGTAATATCTTAGTCTTGTCTTAATGTAATTGTTTAAGTCCTTCTTATCCTAACGTATTTTAGCATACCTGGGTCATGAAAGCCTAGCTGCCTCCATAGAACCCAATGGGGGCTGCTTCTGCTGTCAGAAATGGAGGGACCGTGGCAGATGTCATAGAGATCTGCTGTGGTCTCTTGATATTACATTTGATATGAATGTGATATGTATTGGATAAACAGGCCATTTTAGTGCAGGCTCCTTTTTTTCTATAGGATTTTTTGTGAGAGATCTTGCCTTTTTCTCTAAATCCGTATACTCTGGTTTAACATCATATCATTTATTACAATTGATTAGAATTTATTTTTGCACATTTCTTCTTAGTTAAACATCATATTTCATGCCGATAAAAGTTTATTTGTATAGATGAAGGCTTTTTAATCGAGCAATTTAATTTGTCGATCTTTAAAAACCTTTTACTATTCACAGGATTATTTTCTCTTTTATTGAACTTATTTTATCACTAATCAGATAATAACTAAGGTTTCATAATAATATACATTTTTTTTACCCAACAGAGTACAAAGTTTTAATAATGAATCTAAGCTTTTTCTTTCGTAGGCCACACAAATCAACCAAAAACCGAGTTCTACAAACAACCAAAAGGATAATGGTATGTACAGTATTGGATTTTTAAACATAAAGTAGAAGGCTATTTAATTACACTTTGTTTGTAATGTTGCAACAGTGAAAAGAGTAATTGTGCTTACAAAATCTAAAACAAATGTAACATGGATTTCAATGTACTTATTGTATTTATTCTTGAAAACTAGTTACAGATGTTCCTGCAGAATGAGGTTGGGCACATGTATTCATTAAGAATTAGCTGATGTGTCCAGTTTCAAATGGGCCAGGGTTTTCTGGGGGAATCATATAACCAACTTTCACCCCCTTTCGGAGTCAAATTTCTAAAAATCCATTCAGACAACTGTCACGCTATGCAGCCCACCCAGCAGGTGCACAGGGAGAGTTCTCCAACTTACATTTTACAGAGCACAATGGTGATGCATTACAAAAGGAAGATGGACGTTTGTCCACATATCTCCTTTTTATTTATTTACATGATTAACAAAAAGAGTTCACCCCTGCATGTGCCTTGGTCTTAGTTCTAATGTGGAACACTCACAACAGCAACATATGGTAAAGAGCAGTGATTCCAGTTAGCTGAATGCAGACAATCATACGTACATGTTCCACGGTTTGATGACTGAGGCTCTTGTAAAATTATTTGGTCACTGGTTAGTATAACCCTTCCATGTGTTGCAAGAGCGAATACTGAATTATTTATCAGGAGAAAGCCCAAGTTGTACATTCTTACCTTCTCAAATTGCTTTATTTTATTTAGTGATAATGTCATTTACTTTCAGAAGTTGAACATTCAAAAAGTGTTAATGGGGCCAATTCTCCAGAAAATACAGTCAAACCTACATTCCTTGAGAAAACAAGAAGGGTGAGTGTAATAAATCCTCAGTTTAGATTAGGAAAATCATAATTGTTACTTTTAGTATGCAGAAGACAAACAAAAGAAGTGTACTGTAGTTTTTTTTATATTAGGATGTATAATATTTTAGGATGTTCTTAGTACATAGCAATAAACCCCTTATACCCTTTTGTTTCTTTAACTCTTACACAGTGGCCAGAATGTTGCATTCTTTTTCTACCATACCTAGATCACTTTCATATATTTATTGTTGTTTTTTCTAATAAATACCGTATATACTCGAGTATAAGTCGACGCAAACATAAGCCGAGGCACCTCATTTTGCAACAAAAAACTGGGAAAACTTATTGACTCAAGAGGGACCCTCACTCGAGTATTAGCCGAGGGGGGCATTTTCAGCACAAAAAATGTTCTGAAAAAGTAGGCTTATACTCGAGTATATATGGTAATAGTATTTAAATTAATTCCATATCCCCAGGGACATAAAAAAAATATTAATATTGTACATGCTGGTTATGAAATGAGACTTCCTTGGGCAGAGCTGTGATAAAAGCTGTAATTTTTAAGGAATATCTATGTTACTATTCTTGAAATTCATTTCCAGATATCACTCTTTAAAAGACGATCAACGACAAGTCAAAAGTCACTGCAAGGAAATGATGATGTAAATGCTTCAAAAGAAAATGATAGCGTAAAGACCAAATCAGGAGACTGCAAAGATGAAAATCAGAATAAGAGTCCCGAAAAGCCCAATGCCATTGAGCCAGCCAATCACAAACTCACAGAAGCTGAACTGGACCAACAAGACAAGAAGTCTAAGTCCACCACTTGTATACTGTTATGAGAGCTATTTATCAGCCAGTATAAATAAAAGTGTAAGCCACATGGTTAACAATAACCAGAGACAGTTTGTCTAATTCTGCTTTAGTAACAGGCGGAACTTGTGTTAAGAGTTTTGAATCAAGAATTTGCAATATTTCCAGCATTTCTTCACCACCTTCACATGACAAGGACATTCTAATAATACGGATCTGAATCCTATATCACTTTATTTTAAAGACAAAAGTTTAACTCTAATTCCAGAAAAGTTATAAATTAACGAACTTGATGCCATTGATGTGAATTCTGTCGCCCGTGCACTGTTAAATACAAACAACGGGGGTTGACAGCTGAATAATGTATATTGCACTTTGTTGTCATAAAGAATCCTGTTTGCCTAAATATAAATATATATATATATATATATATATATATATATATATATTTATTCAACAAAACCTGTACACCTGTGCTGAATATAGATTAATAGTAATCGTGAAGATAATGGTTTGATTTACTCACTAAATTCCCTGTTAGTGGAAACCGACATGGAGACACAACAATAGCAAATTAGCGCTCTATAGTGGAAGCCCTTAATGGTAATTATGACATAAAATGCCTGTACACCAATAATAAGGGAATGTCCAAAAGTCTGATGTTTTTGAATCAAGAAGATGTTTTATTATGGTCTTTGCAAGTCCTTTACCATATAAGAAAAATGGAATACATCATTAGTTCAGGTTGAATTGCACTTCGTATACATAATGTTAGATTCGTTGAGGATCATAAGCTCAGAAGCAATTTCCAATGCATTTTGTCTTCTAGAGACTTCATCAGGGGTGATCCTTGTGTCCAAATCAAGAAATTCACAGCTATAAAGCATTAGTATAGTGGTATAAAGGGACCTTTTTATTACCGGTCTCCTAATATTGAGTACAGTCTGAATTTTCAAAACTTCAAGTAGAAACACATTCCATTCAAAAGGAAATAAAAGAGCACCAGCAATACAAGTGGTGAAGTCTATCCTCTGGATGCTAGACATCACTGTATTTTATAAACAAAAACAAAAGTTTTTCTTTAATTCAAGACTAATTATAAGTGAAATAACTTTGTGCCATTGATGTGAATTCTGTCGCCTGAGGACTCCAGTACTGTTAAATATAAACACAATGGGAGGTGACCGATAACTATATATTGCACTTTGTTGTCATAAAGAATCCCTTTGCCTAAATAAAAATTATAGGTACTCTTTACCTAGAACGGCGCCCGCGATTGGCATCGCGGGCGTCGGGGGTAAAAAATCACGGCCATCGCATGCACATAAAAAACGGGTGCGACGCGATGCCCGCGATTTTCCCATAGGGATCAATGTTAAAAGTGAGATTGGACGCGATTTTAGTGTTAAATGCCTCAATGCCCGCGATTTTTACATAGGAAACAATGTTAAATGGGCCACAGAGCCCTAATAGTCCCCCTGAAGTCTTAAATGGCCCCCACAATTTTTAACGCCACCCCACGATCAACGTGAACCTGAAGCGTGGCGAGCGGCGGCGGTACGCGTCCTCCGACCTTTTCATACCCCCACTATCCACGTCGGCGTGGAGTTGAGAATAGAATAGTGTGGCGAGCGCAGCGGATACCTGTAAAGCCTGCGTTTACCTGTGAAGGTATCCGCATCCCCTCGCGGGGCTCGCTGCGCTCGCCACGCTTCGGGCGCGGTGGCTCGCTGCGCTCGCCACACTATTCTATTCTCAACTCCACGCCGACGTGGATAGTGGGGGTATGAAAAGGTCGGAGGACGCGTACCGCCGCCCCTCGCGGGCTCGCTGCGCTCGCCACGCTTCGGGTTGACGTTGATCGTGGGGTGGCGTTAACAATTGTGGGGGCCATTTCAGACTTTAGGGTGACTATTTGGGCTCTGTGGCCCATTTAACATTGTTTCCTATGGAAAAATCGCGGGCATTGAACACTAAAATCGCGTCCAATCTCACTTTTAACATTGATCCCTATGGGAAATCGCGGGCATCGCATCGCACCCGTTTTTTAGTGCATTCGATGGTCGCGATGGGCGCCGTTCTAGGTAAAGAGTACCAAATTATATTATTATTTTAGGAAAAAGGATTGTTCATGGCAATAAAGTTATGTATATTCAGCTGTCTACTCCCATTGTATTATATTCCAAATTGACCAGATTTTTACAGGGAGGTTCCCACTTTCACTCTATGAAGAGGTAGACTGTCACCCAAAAGATAATATTTCTTTGCAGATTGAGGCAGGGTCTGAGCCACTTGTAACCTGATTTTGAATATTTTATTCATGTTTGGACATACAGAGATATCTCGCTACCTGGGGAAAAAGGAGCCTACAGTATGTGGAGATATATATATATATATGTATATATATATATATATATATATATATATATATATATATATATATATATATATATACTTGTTTGAAAGAAAGCTGCGTCACTCCAGGGGTCTTATACAACAAAATTTTAGTAGTTTTCAAGTAGTATACATATTATAGATACATGTACACAGTCGACGTTTCGATGCCTGCTGACATCTTGCTCGCGACTACATGCATCCAAGAAAATACAGACATGAATAACCGCACGGCGGCGGACACAGAAATATATAATTACAGCAGCCAGCGTGTTCACTGCGACAGCCGGTAACGTGCAGCGTTCTCTCCTCCTGACGGCGCAGAGTCCCATGCTGATGACGTCGTCACTGACTGCTGCTAAGCAACGCAGCCAGCTTAGAAGCCGTCACCGGCTCCCGCAGCAAACAGCCTGCAACAAAAGGGACACAGAATGAAAACAGTTAGCAGTGAATCATAATACAATCTCTAACACAAGCTTAATGGCTGGTTTTGATAATGCAGGATATACTCTAATGATACGGCAGTCTATGCATAGTGGTTGCTATGGCTACAATGTGACGCTACAGGCTAATTGGCGGATACATTTTAGTCATGTAATATAGATGTTTTCATTCTGTGTCCCTTTTGTTGCAGGCTGTTTGCTGCGGGAGCCGGTGACGGCGTCTAAGCTGGCTGCGTTGCTTAGCAGCAGTCAGTGACGACGTCATCAGCAGGGGACTCTGCGCCGTCAGGAGGAGAGAACGCTGCACGTTACCGGCTGTCGCAGTGAACACGCTGGCTGCTGTAAGTATATATTTCTGTGTCCGCCGCCGTGCGGTTATTCATGTCTGTATTTTCTTGGATGCATGTAGTCGCGAGCAAGATGTCAGCAGGCATCGAAACGTCGACTGTGTACATGTATCTATAATATGTATACTACTTGAAAACTACTAAAATTTTGTTGTATAAGACCCCTGGAGTGACGCAGCTTTCTTTCAAACAAGTGTGTATTCCTCTGAAGGCACCCGGGGCACATTGGACTCAGTAAGTGGAGTGCCGAATCTCCCAAACCCCTATATATATATATATATATATATATATATATATATATATATATATATATATATATATATGTGAAAAGAGTTTGGTTTGGACTTGAATAGCGACTAATATGCACGTATTTCACATGGGACAGAGTTTAAAAAGAAAAACAATTTATTGAACACTACAGAGAAAAAAATGGTAACAAAATATATGGATAAAAATGGGTATACAATAAAAAGAGTTATACATGAAAAAGGGGATATAATGGTAAAATTCGGCTATGTACACTATAAAAGAATGGCATGGCGGTCCTGTCAGTGCAGCAAACTGACCAAACTAAAAGAACACCCATTTTTATCCATATATTTTGTTACCATTTTTTTCTTTGCTGTGTTCAATAAATTGTTTTTCTTTATAAACTCTGTCCCATGTGAAATACGTGCATATTAGTCGCTATTCAAGTCCAAACCAAACTCTTTTCACAAACTACCCCCTGAGCGGCACACCACCGTTCCTGGACTTAGCTGACACCCCATACAGACCAAAGGGGGATTGCATTGTATGGGACCATACTCTCTTGCATAACTACCTGTTTAAACCTCCTGGCGCACATCTCACTGAAATCTAATCCTTCTACATATATATATATATATAAAGCAGGGTTGCCGACTTTGAAAAAATCCTCTCCGGGAGAAGCCCGGAGAGGAATCTTGCATTACTCGTTTTGGGGGCGGGGCTTAACTGTGACGTCATTAAGCCCCGCCCCATTACAAGAAATAGTCGAAATAACAGTTATCCATGGAGGGGGCGGGGCTAAAATGTCACGATTGTGCCGTTTTAGCTCCGCCCCCTCCCCTGAGACCCGCGGATTGCGGCATCTAAATGCCGCGATCGGGGGGCTCAGTGGGGGTCCCCCTGATTCCGGGAGGGTTGCCCACCCTTCCGGGGGCCGGGAGGAAGGACCCGATTTTCGGGAGACTCCCGCAAATTCCGGGAGGGTCGGCAACCCTGATATAGAGAGAGAGAGAGAGAGAGAGAGAGAGAGATGTGCTGATTGCTGCTGATGTTCTTTAGAGGGTTTATTGGATTTTGCATTAGAAAAACATATTTGAGTCTTTTATACAGTGTACAAGGTATGTTGTGTTTATGGTCATACAATACTATAGCATATATGTTTCTCATTTGTTTTGAGGTTTATTTCTTTATGACAAAGATCTCTGTTTCTACATTTTGCAGATACATTGACGATAGTGATTTGATGTGTCATATTAACTTTACCATACCATGTTTGTTGCCCTCATACATTTACAATCGATATCTAATGTGAAAATATAGAAATACTTGTTTTTAATTTATTCCTGTTAACCTGTTAAACAAAAGTTTTGGTTGGTGTTTTTATGGTTAAACCACTGCAAATATTAAAGTATATTGTACATAGTCTTGTGGTCCTCACGTGTTACTGAAGGATTTTTAACTTTTAATGGTACTAAACAACAACATAAAGCCTGATGTTGCTACTCACCTTTATGGTGCATCAGCGGTCACTAGATGGTGCCAGACAGAGCTCTGATCACACACACACACCTCAGCTCTTCATTTTGACAGTCTGGTAACTAGTATGTTTATAATTTTTTTAATGCATGATATTGTGAAGACACTAGATTCATTATACATAATCAAAATGTGTTAACGCGTATATTTTATCCCTGTGGCCTTCAACTTATAAGTGTTGTAAAACGAAGAAATATATATTTTTTTATGTGAGTTTTTGTTTAAATAAAAAATGATGTACATGAACTTTTGTAATTCCCCTCTAGTAAATTATGGTTTGAATAATATGTTATGAATCTATTTAATAAATTGGCATGGAACTGTGATGTGTGCAACTACAGAAATAAAGTGTTCAAGCTTTGTGTTTATAAGACCAAGATTGCATTCTTCTGTGCAAAATTATTTTATGCAATATTTATTATTCAAAGTAAAATACAGTGGCGAGGTACAAAAAAACTTGATATCACTATATGTGCTATTTATTATTTATTTACAGTTTCCTATATAGCGCAGCATATTCCGTTGCGCTTTACAATTGGCTTAATTCAGATGTGGTTGCAACTGCATCTTGTACCACAAAGTACGGATTGGTGGTGGTGGTTGGGGTCAGGGAAATGGCCTTTTTCTTAAAATGGAGGTGTGTCGCTGCCATTTTGAGGGTGAGAAGGGGCCATGATCTCCGTAGATGGATATTTCCTGGCCTCTGTAATTAGTGGTTTGTGCGGCACCATGGGTATTGTTGGTCACCCGATGATGAAATCATTACTGCAGCCGGAGGCTTATGCTAGTGATAGACGCCTCCTGCTTCATTACTATATAGTGCTATTACTGCTGCTTTTAAGGTACTCCAGCCACATCTAAATTAGGCACAGTATACGCTAGAAGAAAACATGCTGTGCCCTTTATGCACAATCCATTTAAAGAAAAGAACAGGGTTCTTCTGTGACCCCATTTGCCCAGGCGAGGATGCATATTTAGCTTGTATTCAGGTGACAGCATGATTTGGCTTCAGAGTTGAGCTGTGTTCATCCACTAACTCTTGGACCACACATTGCGTTTTAACGGTCTTGCTCAATAGGTCTTCTATGCGGCCGGCTACACATATGTGGCGGTGCCGCATCACAGGATGAACAGATATGAAATAGAACATTTGAATGTACTGTATGTGTTCTCACAATGTGCCCGTGCCGCACAGCCTGCTACCTAATCACTGTGTCACTGGCCGGACACACCAATTATGTTCTGCAACATCCAGGGAAAAGGCTATGTGCGGCTGACATGTGAACAGAAAAAGCTGTATCCTGTTAAGCAGGTCCCATTAAACGGCATCTTGTGAAAACACTATGTGTGGCCCAAGCATTAGGCTGCTAAGCTTTATGCTAACCCAAATTCCTCCATGCCTAGTTTTTCATAGAAAAATGTACTTTGATGATATACAAAAAAACACGTTACATTTTTGCGTAATTGTTACAGCATTGCTGAAACAATATTGAAATATCATCAATACGTTTAAAATACAATGTAATGTATGTAGTATACAATAGGACATCCTACACTATACAGTATTTACTGCGCTATTTAATCATCGCTCAACGAAACAATCAACTAATACAATTTCAATAACGATCAGTGTGTCTGTCTGACAGGGTGTTGGAAGGTATTCACATGCAGTAACATAACAGGGCTTTACAGTGACCTATGCCCTCTAGCTCATGACATCATGAAGAAGGGTGGGGCTTTCAGCCACTTGGAAGAACAGCACTGCCCAGAGCATCAGTTTGTATGTCTTGAGCTTCCAAAGGATGCTCTGGGCAGCACTGCAGCAGTATAATTGGCACGCTGATGCAGGGACTGTGGGGCAGTGATGCCTGGATACAAGCACGTTTGAACCTTATTGAGGTACGCCAACCATTATTACTTTTATGTCTGAATAAATATACTTTTTTAATGTATACATGTGATATAGAGCACTCCTTTCATTTTTTTGTATTGAATATTCTATAAACTAGTCTGCCATAAACACATTAAAACGCACACACTTATACTAGGATTCATTTTTTTACAGAGTCAATTAACCTACCAGAATATTTTGCTATTGTGGGAGAAAATCCTATAGCTTCTTTCGGGGTCGGTTCTTCTTTTTGAATAATACTTTGCAGCCTTGCTGCTAATACCACTTTTACACCAAAATCCCAGATCTGACCCGGTATTTGAAACACGGTTCCAATCTGTGTCAAACTGGGATTGCCACTCTTACACTGCGGTGCCAACCCAGAATATTCCTGACCTCTCCAAGCGCCGGACTGCCAAGTGTCACTGTAAGCTGCTGGGCTGCCCCCAGCCTCCGTGCACCCCCCAGCCCCCGTCCGCAAGGTGAATGGTTGCCGCTCACAGGCATCCATTCACCTCCTCCATGGCTCCACTGCTGTGTGCACAGTACAGCAGACAGCAGCGGAGGCTTGTGCGTCCCCCACCCAACCTCCATACTGACTGCAGGACACTATGAGAATGGAGGTAGCCTATAGGAGAAGACTAAAGAAGAACCAACAAGGTTTTTGGGGCACACTTGATATAATAAACAATTTGATGGATGTACAAATGGAAATAGCAATAAAACTTAACTTTTAATTAAACTTAACAGGACACTATGGTCAGGAGGTTGGGCTCCCTAATTGGTGTAAACGGGTCCAGGATCGAATGACACGGTATAGCCGTTTACACTTCTCCACCACCCAGGGTTTTTTTTTTTTCAGCTACTCCATTTACACCACCTTTGACCCAGATCAAAGAGGCAAAAACTTAGGTTTTTGCAGTGGTGTAAAAGGGGTATCATTGAATTGGTCCCTAAGGAAAAGTATGTGTCTTATCTTCTATAAATTAATCTGCTGTTTTCACTCAGTTTTGGCAGCCATTTTGTGAGATTAATTTTACAGGTCTTTTTAACATGTACCCTTACCATATACTTCATAACAAAGTTAACAAATATTTCATCAGTTTGTGTATTGTTTTTCAACTGCAGGCCCATAAGGCCTTTAATCTGGCCCTGGTAATGTGCAATAACGCCAGCCAGCCTGGCTGCTCGTGCACAGTAAGCCATTTTCTTTCTTCAGTTTGCCTATGTGCAGTAAGCAGTTTGAACAATGCAAAGAGCTGGTCGGACTGTGCAAGGACTTCAGGTAACCATAAAGGCAAAACAACCCTGAGGTAATGCTATTTTTTTTTTTTTACACAATTGCCATCATGCTACAGAATGGGGGCAGTGCTAGTATATGCAAAAACAGATTGATTTCCTCTACCTCCCCCATGGCAGCCATTACATATGGGTTCTTCCCTGATTGGGTAGCTTTGGAAAGGAAAAAAAGACTCCTCCTGTATAAAAGGCTCCTCCTCCTTCCTGCTTGTGTCTTTTTTTCCTTTCCCTAAAAATGGGTAGCAAAGAGGTGGTGGCTTACCCTGTGAAGTTTGGTCGGTCTCCCCCCATGCCTTCCGGGGTTACAGGGGGGAGACAAGGTGCGGGAGAGTACCGAGTCTCACGGGCCGCATGCCGTCCTCAGGTGTAGGCGGCTACAGGCGGTGGCATCCTAGGTGGCCAAAGGGAGCGGTCATCTGTCCGGGTCCATCAGTGGTGAAGCCGGGTGGGCGTCTGGACACTCGCGGCAAGCGTGGAGCCGCGAGTGAGATGGCGTGCGCGCGCAGGAGGCGCCGGAAGATGATGTCGGGCGCAGCAGCGTGGGCTGCGTGACGCGCATTTCCGGGGACGCCGGGCACGGAGTGCGCGGCCGGATGACGCCGCCGGCCACGATTGGACAGTGGCGGGCGCGCGGCTATATGAAGCCGGCTGCCGATTACACTATGTCACCAACGGAGGTTGTTCTCCCAGGCTGAAGCATTCAGCGGCTTTGGACAAAGCAGAGTTCCGTTTTGGCGGTTGGCCGAGCAAACTACCACTGCGTGGTAAGTGAGTACTCACTATGTGGATTGCTATTTGTGGATTAGTTTGGCACTAAGGTATCATGTCTTTTTAGACGGTACTACCTAGTATGGAGGAAGAGAAGAGACAGGCCATGCAAAAGTCAGGGTAAGCCACCATGAAGATAAGGTGTGGTGTTAGATTGTATATGTATGGTAAACAAAGTGTAGGTGTCACACAGGTCTGACAGCAGTAAAGATAAAGGTGAAGGAAAGGCCAGGCATAAGAAACAGCATGTGGACAGATGCTTGATGTGTAACAAAACCTTGCCAGACAAACATGTGGGCAGCGTCTGTGAGGCGTGTAAAGTCCCAAGAATACCGTTGTCGCAAATGTCCGGGTTGGTGGACATGATCAAAACGCCTCTGACTGGCACCTTTGTGACACAGGAAGATTTAGTAAAGGCAACAGGAAAAAGGGGGCGCTCCAGAATGAGCGAGGGAGAGTCTGGTGAAGAAGCTGGAGTCTCCACGGCAGAGGCCTTAGAGGAACCAGATGATACACCGGTTGATAAAACGGATAGTGACTTTAGTGTGGATATGGTGGAAAATTTGTTGGCTTTGATAAACAAAGCGCTTAACATAGAGGAGGCCCCAGAAGAACTTAAATTACAAGAATTATTGTTCAGAGACAAGAGAAAGAGGAGTAAGACATTCCCATTGTCACAGCCATTAAAGGATATAGTCCTAGATGAATGGAAGCATCCTGATAAAAGGACAGTGGTCCCAGTAAAAATGGGGAAGATGTATCCATTCCAGGCAGATCTCACTTCTGCATGGGATGAGCTGCCGAAAGTAGACGCAGCAATTGCGAGGCTTTCAAAAAAGACGACCCTCCCATTGGAGGACGCAAATAATTTTAAAGACCCCATGGAACGCCGAATTGAGCTGGGGCTAAGGAAACAGCACTTGATCACAGGGGCAGCGCTGAGACCGGCGGCAGCCTTGGCCATCACTTCAAGAGTGACAAGAGAGTGGTGTAACCAGCTGGAGGCAGATATGCTGGACGGTATAAGGAGTTCTGAACTGCTCAAGACTGTGCAGAATGTACAGTTGGCAATCGAATTTATATGTGAAGCATCACTAGATGCTATGAAGCTAGCGGCTAGAGCGGGGGCGGCTGCAGCAGTGACCAGACAGGCCCTATGGCTCAAACCATGGGCGGCTGATGTACAATCAAAGAACAAGCTATTAACTCTACCCTTTCAAGGGGATTACTTGTTCGGCACCCAGCTGGATCAGACGATTACTAAGATCTCTGGAGGAAAATCAGTGTGGTTGCCCCAAGAAAAGCAAAATAGGAAAACGCCTGGAAATAGAAACTTCAAGTTTCAGTCTCAAGAATACAGAGAGGCTAGAAGTTATAGGCCTGGTAGAGGATACAGAAGAGGTACCTGGTTGTCAAGGGCGAATTTTCAGGCCCAAAGAGGCAGGGACAGTAAGTTCACCACGAAGCAATGACGCCGAACCCCAGGCGGTTGGGGCCAGGCTGCTCGAATTTCGAAGCGCCTGGGAGGTATCCACCTCGGACAGGTGGGTACTAGAGATTATACGTCAAGGCTACAAAATAGAATTCAAAGAGCGCCCGGGGGCGTATTTCACAGAATCACCTATACCAAAGGACCCAGTGGAGAAGGAAGCATTACTGTCCAGCCTGAAGGAAATGATACAGCAAAGGGTGGTGGTAAAAACGCCACAGTCGCAAATAGGAGAAGGATGGTATTCGCGATTCTTCGTGGTCCAAAAACCGTCGGGGAGATTCAGAACGATACTGGATCTAAGAAAATTAAATCGGTTGGTCGAGGTAAAAACTTTCAGGATGGAGTCGGTAAGAAGTATATTACCAGATCTCAGGAAGAACGCTTACATGACCTCTATAGACCTCAAAGATGCGTATCTTCATGTACCCGTATGTGTCAGTCATCAAAAATATTTAAGGTTTTCTA
Source organism: Crinia signifera (assembly GCF_055691185.1). NCBI lineage: Eukaryota > Metazoa > Chordata > Amphibia > Anura > Myobatrachidae > Crinia > Crinia signifera. The sequence goes on along the minus strand of NC_139218.1, from coordinate 99,032,549 downwards.
TCCAGGGTGTAAGCTATCAATTCACGGCGCTGCCATTTGGCCTGGCAACATCGCCAAGGACTTTTACCAAAATACTGGTGGTGATAGTTGCAAGGCTAAGACAAAAGGGCATAGTGATATGGCCGTACTTAGACGATTTGCTAATTATGGCGGAGACAAGAGAGTTAGCGGCGAAACACACCGAGGAGGTCTTACAGTTTTTAATGATGCATGGTTGGCTGATAAACAAAAAGAAGAGTCAATTACAGCCCTCGAACAAAATAAAGTACCTGGGAGTGGTCTTGGACACTCGATCTCTCCGGGTCGCCTTGACGCCCGAAAGACAATTGAAAATAATTCGATCAACAAAACCCTTAATAGGGAAGTCGGTGACGTCAGCGGAAGCATGTATGAAAGTGTTGGGGCTAATGGCCTCGGCATTAGAGACATTGCAGTGGGCGAGATTTCATACAAGAAAACTGCAGAGGTGCTTCTTAACGCAGTGGAATGGCAACAACAAGGATCTGACGCAGAGGATTCTGCTAACACAGAGAGCCAAGGAAGACCTGAGGTGGTGGTCAGACAGAGCCCGGTTACAGGCAGGAAGGTTATTCAATCTGACAGAACAGATAGTGGTCACGACAGATGCCAGTGGAACCGGTTGGGGGGCGGTCTGCGAGGACCTGTCATCCCAGGGAGTCTGGTCAATACAAGAGAAAAAGATGCATTCAAACCTCAAGGAAATGAGGGCGGTAGTATGTGCATGCAGAGTCTTCCAAGAAAGAGTAAAAAACAAGGAGCTGGTAGTCAGATCAGACAATCAGGTGGTCGTCTCATACATAAACAGACAAGGAGGAACACTGAGCTTAAGCATGATGCGGGAGGCCGAGAGACTGCTGACCTGGGCAGAAGAACAAGTTCAAAGCCTGAAGGCGGTATGTCTGGCAGGCAAGGAGAATCAGGTAGCAGACGGCCTAAGCAGGACTCTCTGTCTGCCAGGCGAATGGGGCCTTAACAGAGAAGTGTTCACATGGTTGACAGAGAAGTGGGGCAACCCATGTGTGGATCTCATGGCATCAAGACAAAACAGGAAAGTAGAGAGGTACTTTTCAAGGTTCCAGGACCCGCAGGCCGAGCAGTGGGACGCATTAACAGCAGCTTGGCCAAAGCAACTACTTTACGCATTTCCACCGTTTCCGATAATTCCGCGCTTCCTAAGGAAGGTGCAAAGGGAAAAGGCGACGGTGATCGCGATTCTGCCAAAATGGCCGAGGAGACCTTGGTTTCCTCAGCTACTTCACATGACAGTAGAGGGGCCGATGCAACTTCCAGAGAGGCCGGATCTGCTAATACAGGGCAAGGTGCAGCAGCCTCAGCCATTGGCCTGGAATCTGATGGCGTGGTTATTGAAACCAGGACACTTCTGAATAGAGGGTTTTCTAGTCAAGTGGTGGAGACACTACTTAAAGCTAGGAAGCTGAATACATCGAAGGCTTATTACAAAGTCTGGTTAAAATACACATCATGGTGCAGAGAGAGGAACAAAAGTCCAGAGCAAATACCTGTGATACTGGACTTCTTGCAAGAGGGCCTGGACAGAAGGCTAGCAGTTAGCACCTTGAAGGTACAGGTGTCAGCGTTAGCAGCTATGTTAGACAAGGATATAGCGGAGGATCGATATATCCAAAGGTTCTTTCAGGCGGCGAAAAAGATAAGGCCCAGATTTCACCAACCTCTGGCACCTTGGGACTTGAATTTAGTACTCAATGCTCTTACTAAGGAGCCTTTTGAACCTTTGCAGGAAGTTTCGCTTAGAATACTTACCTGGAAAGTAGCTTTTCTGGTGGCTATAACATCAGCCCGAAGGGTATCAGAAATGCAAGCGTTATGGTCTGAGGAGCCTTTCATGAATATGTTTGAGGATAAGGTTGTGCTACGGACGAATCCGCAGTTCTTGCCCAAAGTGGTATCGAACTTTCATGTGAATCAGGAGATTGTTTTACCGTCATTCTGCGGGGACCCCAAAAATGATAAGGAAATACGTCTGAATACGCTGGATGTAGTTAGGGCTCTGACCGTATATAAGCAAAGAACTGTAGAGTTCAAGAAAGATAAAAATCTATTTATACTTACTGAGGGTAAGAACAAGGGTCAGAAGGCGTCAAAAATAACGATTGCCCGGTGGATTCGGTGTTGTATCCTGGAGGCATATAAAGCAAGTAAGGAAGAACCACCAAGAGGGTTGAAGGCGCATTCGACCCGGGCAGTGGCGACTTCTTGGGCGGAGAAGGGCGAAGCTTCTATATTGGAGTTGTGCAAAGCAGCAGGGTGGGCTTCGGTGCACACCTTTGCCAGACATTACAGGTTGGATGTGATGGCGTCGGCAGATGCTAAGTTTGGACGTAAGGTATTGTCTGCAGTGATATAAAAAAAAAATATATATATATATATGATAAATAGTAAAAAAAAAAAAAAAAAAAAGGATATTTTTGTTGTTATGAATTATAATTTGCCCAGCCCAGTGAATTTGAACTGCTTGGGTATTACCCATATGTAATGGCTGCCATGGGGGAGGTAGAGGAAATATCAGATTCTTACCTGATAATATGCTTTCCTCTACTCCACCATGGCAGCATAGTTCCCTACCCTGTATTTGTGTGCAATTAACTGTTTGTGTTTGAGAGCTAGGAACAAAGACACAAGCAGGAAGGAGGAGGAGCCTTTTATACAGGAGGAGTCTTTTTTTCCTTTCCAAAGCTACCCAATCTGGGAAGAACCCATATGTAATGGCTGCCATGGTGGAGTAGAGGAAAGCATATTATCAGGTAAGAATCTGATATTTCTCAGTGTTATCTCTTCTGTTTCCAGTTCCAGATAAATGTGCAGCTAAAAGAGTGGTGGAAAAGCTGTCAATTCACTAATCAAGGGAAAGAAGGAATGGATGGCTGGATGAGCTGCAAGATGCTGCCATCACTGAATGCAACAACAGGTACACCTAAATAATGTGAAGAGAAATATTTCCTTTTACACAATTATTTATTGTAAGTTAATTATTATTTTCCAAAACAGCCACACTATGCGCAATATTATAATCCAGCGCACACATCTCTCTCAGCATATGAAGTCTGTCCTGCATACTTGGTTTGCTTTCTATGAATGAACGGCAATAATTTATTTCCCTCAATATGCTTATGATTACACAGAACATAAAGAAACCCAGTGTACAGTTGCCAGCTCTTCATACAGAGAACAAATTGTTTACTGATTCCCATTTCCATCCTTTAAAGATCTCTCAGCATTGCTCATAACCAACTATACTTAAGGTTGCATTATAATTGCTGAGAATGGGACATTTTAGGTCACAGGTGCTATGCGTGAACCGGCCCTATACACCTTTACATAAATTTTAGAAATATTAAGAACATTTTTCTGCAACATGCATGGAAGGTAACACATACATATATGATATATACTTACTGTGTGTAAAAATACATGGATAAAAGCAGAGATGATGCTCCACGTAGTGTAAAACAAACATTTATTACATACCCATAAAAACAATATAAAATACAAGTACTGTGTATGGCCTTATACAAAGGCTGTATTTCAGATGTGTAATTGAAAAAGTGGTAGCTTCTTCTCTGAGATCCCGGGTCTCCAAAGATAACTCACACTTGCCTTTGCAGTCTCTATCCACGGTATTATAGCCTCCAGTCAGAAATACACCAACGCGTTTCTGCTTCTACTAAGCCTTCCACTTTTTCAATTACACATCTGAAATACAGCCTTTGTATAAGGCCGTACACGGTACTAAGCCCCCTGTATTTTATATTGTTTTTATGGATATGTAATAAATGCTTGTTTTACACTATGTGGAGCATTTTTTTCTAACCAAGGTAAAAGGAAGTTTTGACAAGTTTTGGACCACTGTGGATATTGTTGGAGGATCTATGAGACATCTTGTGGCCTAAGTTAAGGCCCATATGTGGTACGGAGTAGGAATAATATAAGATCATATTCTGATAGATTGCAAATTATTTTGAAGATACTGCACTATGAGAAGTGGGTTTTTTTTAGGTACTTTTGAACGTAATTAAGGACATTGGAGAAATCTTGTATTTCAAGTGGGAGCGCCTCAGCTAAACCACCCTCTTCACATTTGTATCTTTGGAGTAGCTGTGCGGTGACTACTCCTTTAATTTGGAGCGCAAGTTTTAATATATATTCTTGTATAAAAGTAGAGATGAGCGCGTTCGGATTGGGGCAATCCGAGCACCCCCGAACACCCCCAATCCGAACACGCTTCCGAGCCTGTTCGGTTTTCCCGCCCAGGCTCAGGGCGCAAGTTTCCGGAGCTCGCGATATCCCGCTGTCGGATCTCGTGAGATCCGAACCCTATAAAGGGGCGGCCAGGTGGGCGCCATCTTCACTCCAGCCTTGGAGATTGAAGAGGGAGCATGTCCTGGCCGTCTGCCTGTCCTCCAGCATGCTCACTCTCCCACCCGCTTCCCGCTGCCTGTGTGTCTGTGCCTCATAGATAGCTGCTTAGCTGTAGTAGTTTTAACTACTACAGCTCCTTCCTTCTGTTCTGTAGTCCAGTTCAGTGGCACTGACAGTCTGCCTGTCCCTCATAGTTCTGTAGTTGTTTTAACTACTACAGTTCTGTAGTCCAGTCCACTACTAGTACAATGCTACTTTTACCTAAAATATATGTTTTGTTAAAGATATAACAGCATTTGATTCATAATTGCAGATCTAACATTCTCATTAGTGTGTTACTATAATGAGAACTATTCTCAGTGTAGGTAATTACAGAGGTTTAAATAGTCCTCTTCCTGCTTCCGCTGCCACCTCATGTTCCCTGTCTTTCTGCTTCATTTAGTCTGGCTCCTGATACTGACATAGCATTTACCAAACAGAAAATCTCTCTCCTATTGCTTTTCCAGACTGTAGACATTTTTTCATCTTATTTTTAAGAACATTAAATTAGAGATGAGCGGGTTCGGATCCTAGAGATGCGAACCGCCCCCGAACTTACCTTATCCGAGGCCGGATCCGAGGAGTTCGCTGGGTCCCGCCATCTTCCCGAGTCCAAAACGAGGCCAAGACGTCATCATCCTGCTTTGGATTCGGATCTCTATAAAAGAGCCATCTTCATTCGGCATGTAGAAGTCAGACAGCACAGATTTGTCCATGCTGTCTGTACACACAGAAAAAAAAGCTATGGGGGACAAAATACCACTGTGGGGGGACATTCTAAGGGAGGAACTAACAGAAGCTATACATTTATGGGGGTTGCTTAAGGGGGACAAATATATATCGGGAAGGAACAAAAAGTACATTTACTAAGGGGGAACTAATGGTGCAGGAACTTTTGTACATCTACTCCTGTACATCTACTAAGGAGCAACTACTGAGGGGGAAAAAACTATATTAAACTCCGCACAGTTAGGGCCATGGTGGGTATTGAACCCATGGCCTCAATGCTGTGAGGCAGTAATGCTAACCATTACACCATCCGTACTGCCTGTCATATAATTCATGGGTTGCTGCCAAGTCTTCTGTATAATTCATGGGGTGCTGCTAAGTGTGCTGTATCAGTCCAGGGGTGATGCTATGTGTGTCGTATCAGTCCAGGGGTGCCTGCATATGTGTGGTGTAATTTCAGGGGTGCCCCCATGTGTCCTGTATCAGTCCAAAGGTGCCCGCATGTGTGCCGTATAATTCCAGGGGTGAGCCAAGTCTGCTGTATAATTCATGGGGTGCTGCCAAGTGTGCTGTATTAGTCCAGGGGTGATGCTAAGTGTTCTGTATCAGTCCAGGGGTGATCCTAAGTGTTCAGTATCAATCCAGGGGTGATGCTAAGTGTGCCATATCAGTCCGGGGTGGCCTGCATGTGTGCGTTGTAATTCCAGGGGTGCCCCCATATGTCCTGTTGTAAGTCCAGGGGTGATGCTATGTGTGTCGTATCAGTCCAGGGGTGCCTGCATATGTGTGGTGTAATTTCAGGGGTGCCCCCATGTGTCCCGTATTAGTCCAAAGGTGCCCGCATGTGTGCCGTATAATTCCAGGGGTGAGCCAAATCTGTCGTATAATTCATGGGGTGCTGCCAAGTGTTCAGTATCAGTTCAGTGTTTGTGCCGCACACTTGTGTGACTTAGCATAGTTATACAGCTACCTCGGTGCAACCTTTTGGCCTAAAAACAATATTGTGAGGTGTTCAGAATAGACTGGAAATGATTGGAAATGAATGTTATTGAGGTTAATAATAGCGTAGGAGCAATAAAAAAAAATATAAATACGATTTTAGCCATTTTTATGCTTTTAAAAAAAAAATCGGAACCCAAAACGTTTAGGGGGGTGTTTTGGCAAAACCCATTAGAACCCAAAACCTGAAGGTAATCAGAACCCAAAACCCAAAAAGTGTTATAATTAATTACTTATGGTATGAAAAACATAAATCATTATGGGGGAGATTCTCTAAGAATCTCCGCCCCCCTTCGCCTCTCTTCGCATTTATAATTATCGCATATAATGATAACGGGGTTTTTACCGCATTTTTCGCTTAGAGAATCTCCCCCAATATTATATATAAAAAAATACACTTATTCAAAAATACACTGGTCATGTTATAAAGAATACTTTTGCTTAAATGTCTATGAGAATACATCCCGCATTAAGGAAATTCCTAGTCTTAAATTTATAATCTCAATCATAATAAATGGGATAATGTATGAATACTACAGAATATATGTTTTTTTTACATTATGCTGCTGATAGTTGCTGTGCTCTATACTTCATTATTGGATTCTTAATTTCTACTGTTTGTTATTTATAATTTTATAGAAACACATTCCAAGAGATTGTCTCGTTAAGTCCATTCGGGACCAATGTGTTTAATTTATTAATCCATTCTGTTTCTTTTCGATTCTATATTTTTTGTCTGTCTCCCCCAGTGGAGGGACATGATCGATTATTTTGCATCTGAAATTAAATAATGAATGGCCATGGGATTTAAAATGCTGCGCCACTGGCTGGTCTACTTCTTTACTTTCTAGTATAGCTTTAATGGCCGATCTATGTAGTGCCATTCTTTCGCGAAAACTGCGTATTGTTTGCCCAACATAATATTTGCAGCATGGGCATATTATTATGTATACAATATATTGAGATTTACAGGTAAGGACATGTCTTATTTTGAATTTTTTTCCCAGATTGGGGGTGTTTGAACTCGGGTCCACTCTCCATGTACCCATTAGTGGCATTATGTTCAATATTGGTTTTTACTAATCTATCCCTAAAAAAATGTCCCCGTCGATAACTGGGCATAGGTGTTTTTTTTCGAAATACATGTACATTTTTTATCTCCTGACATAATGGGCCAAAGTGCATTTGGTGCTCGCGGTAGTACTACACTAGTAGGGGTGTAGGTGGTGACAAATGGTATCCTAGTATTTAAATTTGTTTTTATGTTGTAGAAGACGTTCTCTTGACATATTTAATACTTCCACCTTTTGTTGGTTAAATGTTTTGATGTTGTATGGTGGCAAATTTGTCTACCATTTCATCAAGGGCCCTTTCAGCTTTTTCTGGATTGTTGGTAATTCTAGCCACTCTCATAAATTGGGATTTTGGTAATCCCTTTTTGAGAGGTGGCACATGATTACTGCTATGTAACAGCAACGTGTTTCTGTCGGTATCTTTATTGTATACAGTTGTTTCAATCCTCCCCTGTACAATAGAGATATTAACGTCCAAATATTTGACTTTGTCTGGACTAATATTGAAGTTGAGTTTGATAGGTCCATTCTGGCAGTTAATCTTCTGCAAGTTGTCCCATGGTTCCAGTCCACTGGCTATGGGACAAAATGCGTTGCTATTAATCCTGGATGAACGGATACCCATTTTTATTGGAAAAATTATTAGCACAAAAGGAACTGACCCAGTAGTTATACCTAAATTCTTATGGTGCTATCCACATAACCACTTTGAGACTCTCACAATTAATCTCCTCATTAAAGACATAGGAGTCTTATAGGATCAGGAAAATTTCTTCTCAAAGGAAAAGAGGATATACAGTATATTATTATTCTTTATTTATAAGATTTTAAAACACTGTTCCCCTGATGACGTCTGTCTTGTGCCAGCACTTGTGCAATGGATGTGCCTGTGGCAGGACCAGACAGCTCATGTGCACAAGTGGTGGCTTTGACCCGGCATCTATGATCTGCATCAGCAGCAGTCCATAGAACCCATATAGGCAGGCAGTGGCTTCCTACAGAAAGCCAACTCTCTGCTAATCGCAGCCGGTCTGGCAGTCCTGGAGTGTAGGCAGACTCCAGCTGGATCAGTGGATTTTACTGGGGGACTGCCAGTGCCTAATGTCCAATTAGGCACGTGCCTAGGGGTCGCACTTGGTGGCGTGTGTTGGTTCGATCAGCCTGAAATGTACAAGTAACTGCAAAATATTTCCACTGCACTGTTCCATATGCCATCTTGAATGGAGTGTCTAAGTGAGTATCACGTGCATATAGCCCCTGTAAGCTGTCCTAGTTAGTAAATATGTATACATACAGTAAATATAAAAATGTCAAAAGTCACAGCCAATTTTAATAGGATAATTTTTAAAGCTGCTTTTATCAAATAAGGGCTTATAACCACCAATGAAAATAATTAGATGTGCACCGGACACTTTGGGGGTTTTGTGTTTTGGTTTTGTTTCTAGCTCTCCTTTCATGTTTTGTCTGGATTGGTTCTGCAAAATCACCAATTCGGGTTTTGGTTTTGGATCTGTATTTGTTTGAAAAAAATCATAAAAACTGTAAAAAACACAGAATTTGGGGTTGTTTTTTTTTGTTCCTATAGCCGAAGCTCGCAGAGAATGGGTCCTGCGTGCACGAGAGATGCTCGCGTGCCGCATTCGTGGCAATGGTACTCCCAAGTGAACTTCGTGCTGAGGCGGGTCGCTATGGTCCGATGGCCAGCTAAATAAGCGTAGCTCCATTTGTAGACAGTGGAATTCCACCTCAATACTACCTCTTCCTTCAGGTGATGGCACGGCAGGTTCAAGGGGGTTTGCTGCCGCACCATTCTTCGACACGCGCTCTCTAAAATTTTTCAGGCCATCAACAGCAACTCCTGCACGCCCCTGTCTTTTTTTTTTTTTTTTTTTTATTCTGCACCACCAAATTTATTGTTTGATCAAAACATGTGATGTGCTGGAATCTGCCCAGATGTAATGCTCGCACAATATTAGTGGCATTATCAGATATCACAAATCCCCAGGAGAGTCTAAGCAGGGTAAGCCATTGTGCAGTTATGTCCCTAAGTTTCTCTAAGAGATTCTTATTGGTGTGCCTCTTATGGAAACCGATGATACACAGAGTAGCCTGCCAAGGAATGAGCTGGTTTTTGTGAGATGCTGCTACTGGTGCCTCTGCTGTTGTTGCTGCCTAAGGCAGTACATCCACCACATTGAGCTTTCACATTCATGTAGTCCTTAGTTTGCATTGTTCCACTAGTCCACATGTCTGGTTAAATGGACAATGGGTACAACAGCATTTTTAAGGACACTAGTGAAGTGGAATATAGAAGAGATTTGGTATTGGAGATACACTAGCACAGTTGTTATGGCCTCAGTGATCCGCTTTGCAACAGGGTGACTGCTGTCATAATTCATCTTTCTTGCAAAGGACTGTTGGACAGTCAATTGCTTAGTTAAAGTAGTATAAGTGATCTTCCGACATCCTCTCTGGGATGACGGTTGATTCACAGTAGCACTCATGGATCCTCCGGAGGAATCCCGAATAGGAAAGGAGTCAGTCATGGCAGTGACATGGCCTGCAGAACTACTGCAGGTGCTTAGATACAACAGGAAAAAGCTAATTAAGTGTCACTGGACTGCTTACGCTCTCAGCCAAAGCTTCTGAATTAGGCAATGACTTATGATGAATGCGCTGCAGGTGATGTACAGTATAAGTATACTTATTATGATTTTACAAAGAATACATGTGGCGTGACAGTTGTTGCCCGGATTTGGATAGATATAATTCCAGAGAAGTGAATCTTTTGCTATTTTGCCCAGGCACGACAATGGGTCTTTTCATCCCATGGCCAAAACTGTCTCCACCGGTGCCTGATTCAAACAAACCACATCACCATCAGAAGCCTCATTGTCAACTTTCTCCTCAGCACCAGTTCCTGGTGTACTTCTACAGTGACATCCTCATTCTCAATGTCAGCAATTGGACTGGTGGTGCTCCTCAAAGCACATGCAGAGCGTGTGCAAATGGTGGAAGGAGCCCCCCTTCCTGTACAGCGTTGGGAAGGTCAGGCCTACATATCAAACCACAGATAAAAAATTCAATTTTTCAAGAGGGAGGAGGGCTTCCATGTTCATGAGAAGCTGAACCACCAGTCATGAACATAGGTCAGGGCCTTAGCCTTTCCTTGCCACTTCGTGTCATGAATGGCATATCGCCAATTTTAAGTTTCTTTTCAGACAATTAATATTTGGGGGGGCTTGTTTATTTTACAAAAATTTGGGTTTGGGGATTTTACATGCTCTCTGCGACATTAGGCATCGGCCTTAGCAGACAATGTGGATGGACTTGTCAATGTCATGCCTGGTGGCAGCAGCTTCAGCACTATAGTAGGAAGGGGTACCTGATCTTTAAATTGTTTTTATTCCATTTCACTATCAACACACACCACCAATGGACTTATAGACTTATATACAGCAGCACAGGACAGCACCACTGCACCTATATATATGGCCACACTGTGTGTGTGTGTGTGTGTGTATATATATATATATATATATATATATATAGAAACGACAGGATCCGGCACTCCAATGGTTAACAGGTTGCAGCTTGCTCAGGTGCCTTCCCAGCACTGAAGCAAATACAGACGGGGTTGTAGCAAGGGCGGCACTCGGAGACTTCATAAAGTTTTAGATGCTTTATTGCATGATAGTCAACACACCAACACTGTGTTTCGAGCTGCTGCTCGTCCTCAGGGTATGACAAAAAACTTCATACTGTGCACAATAAAATACCCTAGCAGTGAATATCCCCGCCCACACCTGATTGCATACTCACCTGGATCAGCTGTCCTCGCCGTCCATCGGGCGCGAAGTTGGACCGTCCGGTCATTCACTCCGGCTTCCGGGTTGCGTCACAGTGAAAGCGACGCCTCCTGTCCGCCTGTGATGACATCGGCACTATCTCACTTGCTGCCTCGCGGGACTACGCAGTATGGCCGCCGGGTGGTTGCCATGACAACAATAAGAATATAAACTAGTGAAAAAAAATATAAGAAAAAAACATTAAGAACATTTAAAAACAAACTGGTTCCGTGGTTAGCAGAACTAGTAAAATATTACAAAGTGTCAGGCAGCATTATGAAACAATTATTGTCATACTCTATAAAAAATATCGCTATTACTTAGTATATATAATTTAACATTGAATACAACATATTAGAAATACTGGTACTGTAATTACATACAAATATTATTTATACTCAAAAAATGAATATTGTGACCAATCCAAGATCCCTAGAGAAAACTTCAATAAGGACCAATCACAGAAAGCACTGCAGTCCATGCTGCTCATTTAATCCTCTTGGTGCAATCGTGTCTAAGGTGAAAATCCACCTAGACTCTGCTTGCAGCAAGAGTTTCCCTCGATTGCCACCTCTAGGGGGAGCAGGAACATGGTCTATAATTTTAGATTTTAAACTAGCGACACTATGTCCCATCTGGGCACAGTGTCTTGCTACTGGTTGTTCACTGCTACCACTATTAAGTGCCAATCTAATGGCATACCTATGGTTTGCCATGCGTTCCTTAAATTGACACTCTGTCTTGCCCACGTAGTAAAGACCACACGGACAAGACAGAGTGTATACTACGAATTTTGTGGAACAGGTTACCGCATGTTTAATAGGGATTTTGCGTCCCGTGTGTGGGTGTGAAATGTAGTCACCCACTAACATGGAACGACATGTTATGCATCCTATACATCTAAAACATCCTGCTGGACGTGTCAGAAAGTGTATAGGGGCAGATTTCTTAGTTAAATTACTAACATCCAATTTTACCAGTAGGTCACCCAAGTTTTTTCCCCGTTTATAGGCTGGCATTAGCTGTAATTTATTCAAACCAGGGAGTTCTTTATCAGTAGTAATTATAGGCCACAACTGCTTAACCTTCTTAGTGACCACAGGACTATCATTAGAGAATTGGTTAACCCAGGGTAGTTTTAGGGCAGATGTTGTTTCTTTTGGTGCCGGGTTTAGGGCTTGTTCTCTAGGGATGTTAATCACTCTATTTTTAACTCTAACAAGATCTCTTCTTCTATACCCACGTTCTTCAAATTTTGTTTGCATTAAGTCAAGATCTTTTAGAGTTTGGTCTGGGTCACTTGTGATGCGCTTCACCCTTAGCATTTGGGAATAGGGGAGGCCATCACGGAGAGGTAAGGGGTGGCAGCTTTCATGTCTCAGTATGGTATTTCTATCAGTTTCTTTGACAAATAACATAGTAGATATTTTGTTGTCATTCACTTCTATGTTAACATCTAAGAAATTAACCATACTGTCACTGATGACATATGTGAATTTTACTGGACCATTGGAAAGATTGTGTTGCTCAAAAAGGTTAATTAATGATTGCTTAGACCCTTTCCACAGTATCAGGAGGTCGTCGATGTACCTCAAATACAGTACGATTTTATCATTATCGGGACCCTGAAAAAACAATCGATTGTCGATATTACACATAAACGCATTGGCGTACGATGGGGCCACCGAGGACCCCATCGCACAGCCGAGGCGCTGTCTGTAATAGCTGTTATTAAAGACAAAATAATTTCTATTAAGGACTAGAGACAACAATTGCATAAATAAATGGACTGGGGGTCCGTGATAATGTTCATTGTCCCGTATTAAATCATGCACAGCTTCCATACCTTCCTGATGGGGAATGCATGTGTATAGGCTGGTAACATCAGCACTACACAACAGCATCCCATCAGGGCATGTATCAATTTCAAGGAAGGGGGTTGGAGTGAATTGCGCTGCTGTTTAAATAATTTCAATATCTGTAACACATTGGCTGTCCAAAAAGGAATGAATTGCGGACACACTGTTGCTTTTGAAAAATTGTTTATCACAAATAGGTAAATAAAATACAATACATATAAATATACAGCATAAAAAACAAGACAATCTTTAAAAAGAAGAGAGTGGGATCCCACACAATTGGTTATAATCGCTTTGATATGTTTAACGGTAGTGGATCTTCACTGATGAAATTAGTGAACATTAATCTCCTGCCTTTTAATGAAGAATAAGTTAGAAGAAAAATCGGACAATGAAACAAAGTTCCAATTTAGATGAAATAGTATCTCATTAGTAGCTAAATGATAGCTTATAATGGAAACAGTCACAGAATATATGATATGCTCACCCGTGTAGCAGACCTCAATCCCCTGGATGTTTTATGGGGAGAGGAAGGTGGTGTCCAGCAGCTGATGGCCGGCAGCTCAGATGGAGGGAGAGCTGCACTTCAGCTGGGATGTGTGAGATAACTGATAATTTATCGATAGATGGAGTTAGCTGTAGGCATATACTTATGGCAATTTATCCTGAAGATCTCGATCCCCTTAAGGTAACTGGGGAGAGAAGCAGGGTGTAGCTACTGATGTCCAGCGGCTCAGGGCAAGGGAGAGCTGTGCTTCAGCAGGGTAATAAAGCTGTACCTGTCTGGTCGCTGATAGTGATATGCCACGAGGGTCTCAATCCCTTTAATTAATGAGATACTATTTCATCTAAATTGGAACTTTGTTTCATTGTCCGATTTTTCTTCTAACTTATTCTTCATTAAAAGGCAGGAGATTAATGTTCACTAATTTCATCAGTGAAGATCCACTACCGTTAAACATATCAAAGCGATTATAACCAATTGTGTGGGATCCCACTCTCTTCTTTTTAAAGATTGTCTTGTTTTTTATGCTGTATATTTATATGTATTGTATTTTATTTACCTATTTGTGATAAACAATTTTTCAAAAGCAACAGTGTGTCCGCAATTCATTCCTTTTTGGACAGCCAATGTGTTACAGATATTGAAATTATTTAAACAGCAGCGCAATTCACTCCAACCCCCTTCCTTAGTTTTCTCTTTTTGTGGGTCTGACGGGCCCACAGGAGTTACTGCAGCAGCTGTGGCAAGTTCTGCCAAGTAAATATACACATTTTTGAAAGTAGTAAACCTTAACTGCAGAGCGCCAGGAATTGTGTCCCAGAGAGCACTACCCTTGGTGCTATTCTGCCACACAATAAACCCCCATGTATCAATTTCACCCAATTTTTTTATAAGCATGTTAGTATCTCTAAGGTAAGATTTCGTTTGTTGAATACAGGGATTTAAGTAACAATCCAGGTAGGTGGACACTGGATGGTAGAGCGACCCCCTGGCAGATATAATTGGTCTGCCAGGGGGGTCCTGCAATCCCTTGTGTACCTTAGGCAAGGTGTAAAAAAGGGGAGTTATAGGAAAATCTATATGCAAAGCTGTACACACTTCATCAGAAATAATATCATTATTTTTAGCACTAGACAATGTTACATCCAACTCATCCTTAAATCTGTGGGTAGGGTCAGTGTCCAAAAGTTCATACACAGAAGTGTCGGACAATTGCCTCTGACACTCTCCTATATATTTATGCAAGTCCTGTACCACCACTGAACCGCCTTTGTCTGCCCTGCGGATGACTACATCAGAGCGTTGCTGCAGTCTCCGCACGGCTTGGCGCTCAGTGTGAGATAGATTATCGGACCAGACAAAATCAGAGCTGTTATCATAGGCGGCATTTTCCATCATTCTTGTGAATGATTTAATGGAGGGGCTATGAGTCTGCGGATCAAATGAAGATCTCGGTTGCAATTTTTTTAATTGCATAGGTATTTCACTTTGATTGGTTTGGGTTTGAGGTTTGTTCCCAAAGTGTTCTTTTAGCCTCAATGAACGTCCAAACCTAAAACAATCTACTTTCCACTGAAAGGCATTGCGTTTATAAGATGGTACAAAAGACAAACCTTTTGACAGTACTGCTACTTCGATATCATCCAAAGGAGTCTCTGATAAATTGAACACCAGTTCTTTGTCTAGCGGGCGTTTTTCCGCCCTGCTTTGCCTTTCGTTTTGGTGGCTGCGCCTCGTCCGGCGCCTCTGCCTACTGGTGGTTTCAGGGAGCCGCGTGTTATTGCACCTAAAGGGCGGGCATCGTTGGAGGTAGAGGGTGTTTGTCCGTCCGTCTCGCTTGCTGACGTGCTGGTCCCCTCATAATCCGTATGGTATCTTTGTCTCGGATATCTTTCAAACTGCCTCCTTGCTTTGGGCCTTTCAGTGCTCAACCAAAGGTATACGCGATTTTGTTCATAGTCTAGCTCCACTTTGCGTTTTTTTTCTCGCTTAAAGCGTAGTAGGTCTTTCTGGTATTGTTCAATTTGCTTGTTAAGTTTAGTACTCCAGTCGATCTGTTTATCTTCAATCAAAGAACTTTTATGTGTAAGCTCAAAGGTGGCCAGTTTATCCCTAGTGATCTTTAGCTCCTTAGTGGACTCATCCACTACAAGTAATAATAGGTCCATTGAGCATTTATTAAGGATACTGACCCACCTTTTGCAAAAAGCAGTATTTTGTCTGCCAATTGTGGGGGTGTTGGTAACCCTAAATCCCCTTGGTATCATCTTATCTTTATAGTAATCAGCAAGTGTAGAGGCATGCATGCAATAATCAACTTCTCGTTTTTTTAATGCATACCAGTCCTTATAGAGGTCCTCATTGTCCGCAGCCGGAATATAAGCAGTTGTACTGCCGGCTTGTATGATCGAATCTGCCTCAGCATCAGAATAGCTGAAGCGCTCCTTAGTATCAATTTTGGAGAAATTCACCCCTTGTATAAGGGATTCCATGTTACAGTCTAGTATAACCAATAAAACAAGTATCCAAACCTGCTCCTGTACGGATAGCAGAGAATGCTGCCTTCTCAGCAGAAATGATTCCCTTCGGGTATACAATCATGGAGGTGGGTGCCTTGATAGAAGAATACGGGATTGATTGCCACAAACAATCCCACTTCAATGTAGAAACGACAGGATCCGGCACTCCAATGGTTAACAGGTTGCAGCTTGCTCAGGTGCCTTCCCAGCACTGAAGCAAATACAGACGGGGTTGTAGCAAGGGCGGCACTCGGAGACTTCATAAAGTTTTAGATGCTTTATTGCATGATAGTCAACACACCAACACTGTGTTTCGAGCTGCTGCTCGTCCTCAGGGTATGACAAAAAACTTCATACTGTGCACAATAAAATACCCTAGCAGTGAATATCCCCGCCCACACCTGATTGCATACTCACCTGGATCAGCTGTCCTCGCCGTCCATCGGGCGCGAAGTTGGACCGTCCGGTCATTCACTCCGGCTTCCGGGTTGCGTCACAGTGAAAGCGACGCCTCCTGTCCGCCTGTGATGACATCGGCACTATCTCACTTGCTGCCTCGCGGGACTACGCAGTATGGCCGCTGGGTGGTTGCCATGACAACAATAAGAATATAAACTAGTGAAAAAAAATATAAGAAAAAAACATTAAGAACATTTAAAAACAAACTGGTTCCGTGGTTAGCAGAACTAGTAAAATATTACAAAGTGTCAGGCAGCATTATGAAACAATTATTGTCATACTCTATAAAAAATATCGCTATTACTTAGTATATATAATTAAGCATTGAATACAACATATTAGAAATACTGGTACTCTTTACCTAGAACGGCGCCCACGATTGAAATCGCGGGCGTCGGGGCTAAAAATCGCGGTGATCGCGGGTAAATCGGGATGGCCGCGATGCCCGCGATGACCGCGATTACCGCGATTTTCCCATAGGGAACAATGTTAAAAAGCCTGATTGACCGCGATTTTACACTTAAATGCCTCAATGGACCCGATTTGGGCATAGAAATCAATGTAAAATGGGCCACACAGCCCAAATAGGGCCAATGAACCGTTAAATGTCCCCCAAAATTTTTAACGCCACCCCACGATCCACGCCAACCCGAAGCGTGGCGAGCGCAGCGAGCCCGCGAGGGTCGGCGGTACGCGTCCTCCGACCTTTTCATGCCCTACTATCCACGTCGGCGTGGTGTGAGAATATAATAGTGTGGCGAGCGCAGCGAGCCACCGAGCCCGAAGCGTGGCGAGCGCAGCGAGCCCCGCGAGGGGACGCGGATACCTTCACAGGTAGACGCGTCCCCTCGCGGGCTTCACAGGTGTCCGGGTCGCCACGGACACCTGTGAAGCCCGCGAGGGGACGCGTATAACTGTGAAGGTATCCGCGTCCCCTCGCGGGGCTCGCCACGCTTCGGGCTCGGTGGCTCGCTGCGCTCGCCACACTATTATATTCTCACACCACGCCGACGTGGATAGTAGGGCATGAAAAGGTCGGAGGACGCGTACCGCCGCCCCTCGCGGGCTCGCTGCGCTCGCCACGCTTCGGGTTGGCGTGGATCGTGGGGTGGCGTTAAAAATTTGGGGGGACATTTAAGGGTTAATGGGCTCTGTGGCCCATTTAACATTGATTCCTATGGCAAAATCGGGTGGATTGAGGCATTTAACAGTAAAATCGGGTCCATTGCGGCTTTTAACATTGATTCCTATGGGAAATCGGGAGCATCGCGGGTGCATTTATGGCCGGCCGCGACGCGACCGACACGATTTTCAAGTTTAACATTGGTTTCAATGGGAAATCGCGGGCATCGCGTCGGTCGCGTCGCGGCCATACATAAATGTACCCGCGATGCCCGCGACGGGCGCCGTACTAGGTAAAGAGTACCGAAATACTGGTACTGTAATTACATACAAATATTATTTATACTCAAAAAATGAATATTGTGACCAATCCAAGATCCCTAGAGAAAACTTCAATAAGGACCAATCACAGAAAGCACTGCAGTCCATGCTGCTCATTTAATCCTCTTGGTGCAATCGTGTCTAAGGTGAAAATCCACCTAGACTCTGCTTGCAGCAAGAGTTTCCCTCGATTGCCACCTCTTATAGACCATGTTCCTGCTCCCCCTAGAGGTGGCAATCGAGGGAAACTCTTGCTGCAAGCAGAGTCTAGGTGGATTTGCACCAAGAGGATTAAATGAGCAGCATGGACTGCAGTGCTTTCTGTGATTGGTCCTTATTGAAGTTTTCTCTAGGGATCTTGGATTGGTCACAATATTCATTTTTTAAGTATAAATAATATTTGTATGTAATTACAGTACCAGTATTTCTAATATGTTGTATTCAATGCTTAATTATATATACTAAGTAATAGCGATATTTTTTATAGAGTATGACAATAATTGTTTCATAATGCTGCCTGACACTTTGTAATATTTTACTAGTTCTGCTAACCACGGAACCAGTTTGTTTTTAAATGTTCTTAATGTTTTTTTCTTATATTTTTTTTCACTAGTTTATATTCTTATTGTTGTCATGGCAACCACCCGGCGGCCATACTGCGTAGTCCCGCGAGGCAGCAAGTGAGATAGTGCCGATGTCATCACAGGCGGACAGGAGGCGTCGCTTTCACTGTGACGCAACCCGGAAGCCGGAGTGAATGACCGGACGGTCCAACTTCGCGCCCGATGGACGGCGAGGACAGCTGATCCAGGTGAGTATGCAATCAGGTGTGGGCGGGGATATTCACTGCTAGGGTATTTTATTGTGCACAGTATGAAGTTTTTTGTCATACCCTGAGGACGAGCAGCAGCTCGAAACACAGTGTTGGTGTGTTGACTATCATGCAATAAAGCATCTAAAACTTTATGAAGTCTCCGAGTGCCGCCCTTGCTACAACCCCGTCTGTATTTGCTTCAGTGCTGGGAAGGCACCTGAGCAAGCTGCAACCTGTTAACCATTGGAGTGCCGGATCCTGTCGTTTCTACATTGAAGTGGGATTGTTTGTGGCAATCAATCCCGTATTCTTCTATCAAGGCACCCACCTCCATGATTGTATACCCGAAGGGAATCATTTCTGCTGAGAAGGCAGCATTCTCTGCTATCCATACAGGAGCAGGTTTGGATACTTGTTTTATTGGTTATACTAGACTGTAACATGGAATCCCTTATACAAGGGGTGAATTTCTCCAAAATTGATACTAAGGAGCGCTTTAGCTATTCTGATGCTGAGGCAGATTCGATCATACAAGCCGGCAGTACAACTGCTTATATTCCGGCTGCGGACAATGAGGACCTCTATAAGGACTGGTATGCATTAAAAAAACGAGAAGTTGATTATTGCATGCATGCCTCTACACTTGCTGATTACTATAAAGATAAGATGATACCAAGGGGATTTAGGGTTACCAACACCCCCACAATTGGCAGACAAAATACTGCTTTTTGCAAAAGGTGGGTCAGTATCCTTAATAAATGCTCAATGGACCTATTATTACTTGTAGTGGATGAGTCCACTAAGGAGCTAAAGATCACTAGGGATAAACTGGCCACCTTTGAGCTTACACATAAAAGTTCTTTGATTGAAGATAAACAGATCGACTGGAGTACTAAACTTAACAAGCAAATTGAACAATACCAGAAAGACCTACTACGCTTTAAGCGAGAAAAAAAACGCAAAGTGGAGCTAGACTATGAACAAAATCGCGTATACCTTTGGTTGAGCACTGAAAGGCCCAAAGCAAGGAGGCAGTTTGAAAGATATCCGAGACAAAGATACCATACGGATTATGAGGGGACCAGCACGTCAGCAAGCGAGACGGACGGACAAACACCCTCTACCTCCAACGATGCCCGCCCTTTAGGTGCAATAACACGCGGCTCCCTGAAACCACCAGTAGGCAGAGGCGCCGGACGAGGCGCAGCCACCAAAACGAAAGGCAAAGCAGGGCGGAAAAACGCCCGCTAGACAAAGAACTGGTGTTCAATTTATCAGAGACTCCTTTGGATGATATCGAAGTAGCAGTACTGTCAAAAGGTTTGTCTTTTGTACCATCTTATAAACGCAATGCCTTTCAGTGGAAAGTAGATTGTTTTAGGTTTGGACGTTCATTGAGGCTAAAAGAACACTTTGGGAACAAACCTCAAACCCAAACCAATCAAAGTGAAATACCTATGCAATTAAAAAAATTGCAACCGAGATCTTCATTTGATCCGCAGACTCATAGCCCCTCCATTAAATCATTCACAAGAATGATGGAAAATGCCGCCTATGATAACAGCTCTGATTTTGTCTGGTCCGATAATCTATCTCACACTGAGCGCCAAGCCGTGCTGAGACTGCAGCAACGCTCTGATGTAGTCATCCGCAGGGCAGACAAAGGCGGTTCAGTGGTGGTACAGGACTTGCATAAATATATAGGAGAGTGTCAGAGGCAATTGTCCGACACTTCTGTGTATGAACTTTTGGACACTGACCCTACCCACAGATTTAAGGATGAGTTGGATGTAACATTGTCTAGTGCTAAAAATAATGATATTATTTCTGATGAAGTGTGTACAGCTTTGCATATAGATTTTCCTATAACTCCCCTTTTTTACACCTTGCCTAAGGTACACAAGGGATTGCAGGACCCCCCTGGCAGACCAATTATATCTGCCAGGGGGTCGCTCTACCATCCAGTGTCCACCTACCTGGATTGTTACTTAAATCCCTGTATTCAACAAACGAAATCTTACCTTAGAGATACTAACATGCTCATAAAAAAATTGGGTGAAATTGATACATGCCCTGATGGGATGCTGTTGTGTAGTGCTGATGTTACCAGCCTATACACATGCATTCCCCATCAGGAAGGTATGGAAGCTGTGCATGATTTAATACGGGACAATGAACATTATCACGGACCCCCAGTCCATTTATTTATGCAATTGTTGTCTCTAGTCCTTAATAGAAATTATTTTGTCTTTAATAACAGCTATTACAGACAGCGCCTCGGCTGTGCGATGGGGTCCTCGGTGGCCCCATCGTACGCCAATGCGTTTATGTGTAATATCGACAATCGATTGTTTTTTCAGGGTCCCGATAATGATAAAATCGTACTGTATTTGAGGTACATCGACGACCTCCTGATACTGTGGAAAGGGTCTAAGCAATCATTAATTAACCTTTTTGAGCAACACAATCTTTCCAATGGTCCAGTAAAATTCACATATGTCATCAGTGACAGTATGGTTAATTTCTTAGATGTTAACATAGAAGTGAATGACAACAAAATATCTACTATGTTATTTGTCAAAGAAACTGATAGAAATACCATACTGAGACATGAAAGCTGCCACCCCTTACCTCTCCGTGATGGCCTCCCCTATTCCCAAATGCTAAGGGTGAAGCGCATCACAAGTGACCCAGACCAAACTCTAAAAGATCTTGACTTAATGCAAACAAAATTTGAAGAACGTGGGTATAGAAGAAGAGATCTTGTTAGAGTTAAAAATAGAGTGATTAACATCCCTAGAGAACAAGCCCTAAACCCGGCACCAAAAGAAACAACATCTGCCCTAAAACTACCCTGGGTTAACCAATTCTCTAATGATAGTCCTGTGGTCACTAAGAAGGTTAAGCAGTTGTGGCCTATAATTACTACTGATAAAGAACTCCCTGGTTTGAATAAATTACAGCTAATGCCAGCCTATAAACGGGGAAAAAACTTGGGTGACCTACTGGTAAAATTGGATGTTAGTAATTTAACTAAGAAATCTGCCCCTATACACTTTCTGACACGTCCAGCAGGATGTTTTAGATGTATAGGATGCATAACATGTCGTTCCATGTTAGTGGGTGACTACATTTCACACCCACACACGGGACGCAAAATCCCTATTAAACATGCGGTAACCTGTTCCACAAAATTCGTAGTATACACTCTGTCTTGTCCGTGTGGTCTTTACTACGTGGGCAAGACAGAGTGTCAATTTAAGGAACGCATGGCAAACCATAGGTATGCCATTAGATTGGCACTTAATAGTGGTAGCAGTGAACAACCAGTAGCAAGACACTGTGCCCAGATGGGACATAGTGTCGCTAGTTTAAAATCTAAAATTATAGACCATGTTCCTGCTCCCCCTAGAGGTGGCAATCGAGGGAAACTCTTGCTGCAAGCAGAGTCTAGGTGGATTTTCACCTTAGACACGATTGCACCAAGAGGATTAAATGAGCAGCATGGACTGCAGTGCTTTCTGTGATTGGTCCTTATTGAAGTTTTCTCTAGGGATCTTGGATTGGTCACAATATTCATTTTTTGAGTATAAATAATATTTGTATGTAATTACAGTACCAGTATTTCTAATATGTTGTATTCAATGCTTAATTATATATACTAAGTAATAGCGATATTTTTTATAGAGTATGACAATAATTGTTTCATAATGCTGCCTGACACTTTGTAATATTTTACTAGTTCTGCTAACCACGGAACCAGTTTGTTTTTAAATGTTCTTAATGTTTTTTTCTTATATTTTTTTTCACTAGTTTATATTCTTATTGTTGTCATGGCAACCACCCGGCGGCCATACTGCGTAGTCCCGCGAGGCAGCAAGTGAGATAGTGCCGATGTCATCACAGGCGGACAGGAGGCGTCGCTTTCACTGTGACGCAACCTGGAAGCCGGAGTGAATGACCGGACGGTCCAACTTCGCGCCCGATGGACGGCGAGGACAGCTGATCCAGGTGAGTATGCAATCAGGTGTGGGCGGGGATATTCACTGCTAGGGTATTTTATTGTGCACAGTATGAAGTTTTTTGTCATACCCTGAGGACGAGCAGCAGCTCGAAACACAGTGTTGGTGTGTTGACTATCATGCAATAAAGCATCTAAAACTTTATGAAGTCTCCGAGTGCCGCCCTTGCTACAACCCCGTCTATATATATATATATATATATATATATATATATATATATATATATATATATAATCTATAGCCACACAGGGCAGCACCACTGAACTTATATACAGCAGCACAGGGCAGCACTACTGGACAGATAGGGCAGACAGGCAGCATCCTGGTATATATATATATATATATATATATATATATATAGTACTTATGTAGTATCTGGGCTGCCGATTTTTTGATTGTATGCCTTAACTTAAGGCATACAATCAGATGCGATGCGATATCGCATACGACCATATCGCATGCGATGCGATGACCCGATTTTTCCATAGGATTCAATGTTAAAATGGACTGAGTCCATTTTAACATGGAATTCAATGGGAAAAAGGGGTCCTTTTCATACCCCTACTATATTCAAAAAAGAATATCCAAGAGGGATATCAAGAAGTCTCCCGGGTGGGGCACAGCCTTCTGGTTCAAAAGTGATATCTCAGTTAAAACTGAAATTTAATGTTTAAAAGAAGAGGTCTGTTTTTAATCAGACCTAAATAACATTGGACAAAGACACAACAACATCAAACATATATCAAATTCCCACTCATTTTTGAAGTGTGGGAAATAAATAATTCACTGATTGTGAGAAAGCAGTGAAATATCAGCTTTCCTGTCTGTAAATGCCTCTGAGTATGAAGGGGAATATTTAATAAAACCTGTGAGGGTTAATGAAACAACTTCATACTAATAATTTAAACAACTTGCCTCAAAAGTTTCTATATGATAATATCATGTAACAATGTAATCATTTACTAACATCTAGTCTATACAATGTAGCTGTTATGAGAGTTTCAAAGTAAGATAATAAAGAAGGTGAGAAATTATACTTGAGATGAGTGTTACTCAAAAGAGTGGCTGCTACCTGTGCATGTGATAAGATTCAGTGAATGCACAGTTGAGCGGACCCTATGAGTGTCACAAGTATAGGGATAGGGAAAAAGAAAGGTTTCTGCTGTTGCCAGGGGTAACCGATCAGACCCTGTTGTATATATAACAGTGCAGAGTCAGAGTAAGCACCTCTGGGAATGAGAGAACCAAATTTAGTAAGAGTAGTAAATAGGTGGAGTATCGATCACTGTAATTCCCTAGTGTATGCTGCTGCCCATTGTGTACAGTAATTACTGTAGTGAACAATGGGTGAGCGATGACACTCTGGTAGTGAGATATATAGAAAAGAGTTAGGGGTGCGTATTGGCATGCGGTCCTCAAATGTCCCCAGTTTAAACCCTGTTGTCCAAAATTGACATTGCATGGAGAACAACACAGGTTCAAAGGTACACCTCTGGAATGCCGTTTGCAGGAAAAAGTTAGTGAAAAGGTGCCAGTCTGTTGGAGCCGCTTGCACCGGGTGCTCTGATCACTCTCACACAGCGTGAGGGTGATAGTCTGTGAAAGCCGCTTGTCAGGGGAGAGGGAAAATCAGCTGCTGGATTTGAATCAGATTGCCGGTATTGCTCAGCCAATCTAGGCCTTCTGTGTCATACAGCCTTGTGGTGGTCAGGCAGCCGCCAGACACTATAACCCTGCGAATCATACCGGCAATCTGATTCAAATCCAGCAGCTGATTTTCCCTCTCCCCTGACAAGCGGCTTTCACAGACTATCACCCTCACGCTGTGTGAGAGTGATCAGAGCACCCGGTGCAAGCGGCTCCAACAGACTGGCACCTTTTCACGCCAGTGCAGGAGTGACTAGAGCACCCGACGCAAACAGCTCCAACAGACGATCACCTTTCACACTGGCGCGTGAGTGACCAGAGCGCCCGGCGTAAGCGGCCAGATTTACAGAGACCCCGGCGCCGGCAGAAGCTAACTACTTCCACTGCTACACCCGGCGTCTGGCTATAGACGCATACAAC
The DNA here is from genome assembly GCF_055691185.1 of Crinia signifera. Classification (NCBI taxonomy): domain Eukaryota; kingdom Metazoa; phylum Chordata; class Amphibia; order Anura; family Myobatrachidae; genus Crinia; species Crinia signifera. The sequence continues at coordinate 99,007,754 of NC_139218.1, read as the reverse complement.
ACCGAACAGCCCCGCATTACAGTTGACGGCTGCCTTTGACATCCAGAGCCTTTCCCTGCAGATGCGTGCATCCACACCAAGCGATCTCACCTGACTGAGGTTATCCAAAAGTCTAGGTCCGTGAGTTTGGCAGCCATTGCGGCACTTGCATACCATTGTCTCTGTTGCTACTTCTAAACCCCTTTTTCTCATTACTACACTGTAAAACTATTGTCTTAAAGTGTGTCATTACATTGGGAAATCACTTTTCAGTTGTTTATCTAAGGCTTCTCACTGCACTTATATAAAGGAAATACAATCTAAAAGTGATAACAGCCAACTGATAAAAATTGCAAAAGTGACAGTTAGTGCTTGCCGCTAATAGGGGTTATTATAATCATGCATATAACACTGTTGTAATTCCAACACTACTTGCTGGTTACTTCTAAGAAGGGATCTTTAATTGCTGCTACTCATTAACAAATACTCTATTTCCTACTGCTCTAACTTTTTCCTGCAAACGGCATTCCAGAGGTGTACCTTTGAACCTGTGTTGTTCTCCATGCAATGTCAATTTTGGACAACAGGGTTTAAACTGGGGACATTTGAGGACCGCATGCCAATACGCACCCCTAACTCTTTTCTATATATCTCACTACCAGAGTGTCATCGCTCACCCATTGTTCACTACAGTAATTACTGTACACAATGGGCAGCAGCATACACTAGGGAATTACAGTGATCGATACTCCACCTATTTACTACTCTTAATAAATTTGGTTCTCTCATTCCCAGAGGTGCTTACTCTGACTCTGCACTGTTATATATACAACAGGGTCTGATCGGTTACCCCTGGCAACAGCAGAAACCTTTCTTTTTCCCTATCCCTATACTTGTGACACTCATAGGGTCCGCTCAACTGTGCATTCACTGAATCTTATCACATGCACAGGTAGCAGCCACTCTTTTGAGTAACACTCATCTCAAGTATAATTTCTCACCTTCTTTATTATCTTACTTTGAAACTCTCATAACAGCTACATTGTATAGACTAGATGTTAGTAAATGATTACATTGTTACATGATATTATCATATAGAAACTTTTGAGGCAAGTTGTCTGAATTATTAGTATGAAGTGGTTTCATTAACCCTCACAGGTTTTATTAAATATTCCCCTTCATACTCAGAGGCATTTACAGACAGGAAAGCTGATATTTCACTGCTTTCTCACAATCAGTGAATTATTTATTTCCCACACTTCAAAAATGAGTGGGAATTTGATATATGTTTGATGTTGTTGTGTCTTTGTCCAATGTTATTTAGGTCTGATTAAAAACAGACCTCTTCTTTAAAACATTAAAATTCAGTTTTAACTGAGATATCACTTTTAAACCAGAAGGCTGTGCCCCACCCGGGAGACTTCTTGATATCCCTCTTGCAGAGGCGTAGATACAGTAAGGCAGCCCCCGCTGCTGCTTGGAGGAGCGGGGGCTGCGTGGGCGCCGGGTGTGTGACAGTGTGTATGTCTGTGTCAGTAAAAAAAAAAACCTTCCCCCCCCCACTCACGATCGTGGCTGCTGCATGTTAGGCAGAGGCTGGTGCTGCTGCTCCTCCAGTAGCTGCTGTTGCCGGAGCTAACAAAAATGGCTGCCCCATAAGACTACAAAAAGATGGCTGCCGTCCTCCAATCAGCAGCCAGAGTTTCATTTCATTGAAACACTAGAGCCGGGTAGAGAGAGGAAAAAGGGGCGGGGCCTAACGGAGGACTGCTCTGTGTCTGTGCTGGCCAGAGGAGCTGAAGGAAGAAGTTTTAATGAACCCCAGGAGCCTGAGGCTCGGATGAGAGACACAGAGGTCAGGGGTTAAGATACTCCAGAGAGCAGAAGACCCTGCTGCATGCCTACTCCACCTTTTCATTAATCAGGTAAGTGTCTTGGGGGAGAGGAGGGCTTATCTATCTATCTATCTATCTATCTATCATTCAATATCAGTGTGTATCAGTATATGTCAGTGTGACATATAAAAATGGTGTCATTTTGCTTAGAATATGTGTAGCGAAATTCAGAATACATAGAGATGGCCGGCAGTTGGGATGCCGGCAGTCATAATACCGACACTAGCATCCCAAAGGAGGAAATCCTGTCCCCACAGCCTAATTCTTCCCCTAACCCCTGTACCTGCTGCCTAAACCTAATCCTCCCACCCCTGCCCTGCATCCTAAACCTAAGTTCCCCCTTCTATGTGTCTAGTCCTAAACCTCCCAAATACTGCCTAACCCCTGTACCTCACCACCTAAACCTTACTCTCCCTCCCTGCAGCCTAACTCAAATTTTCCCCCACCTGCAGCCTAACCATAACCTTCCCCACCCACAGGCTAACCCTTAGTGCCCCCCTAGTGCCTAAACATAACACCCGCTTCCTCAACCCGACTCTAACCCGCCCCAGTATACTTACGTTCGGCATCCCGGTAGTCGGCATCCTAATTAATGTTAAGATTCTGGTGCCGGGATGCCGGCATTGGTATGTTCAACGCCAGGATGCTGAACACTTCCCGGGGAATTCAATTAGGTGCCAGGAGGATTAGCCTGGTGAATCCATGTGGCACTTGCAGTTTATTGCGGCAAGCACTTTTTTGCTCCTCCTCTCCCTGCCCAGCATCTGTCCCCCTCTGACTGCCCATTGTCTGTCCCCCATCCCTCTCTGCCGAGGATCTGTCCCCCTCTTTCTGGCCATTATCTGTCCCCCAATCCCTCTCTGTCCAGCACCTGTCCCCACCTTCCCAGCATCTGTCTCCTCCCAACCCTCTGCCCCCTCTCCTCATATCTGCACCACTCTCTCTCCTCACATATCGGACCACAACTCTCTCTCCACACATATCGGACCACCCTCTCCCTGCCCAGCATCTATCATCCCCTCCCTGCCCAGCATCTATCCCCCTCTCCCTGCCCACCATCTGTTCCCCTCTCCTTGCCCCCTCTCTGACCATATTTCCCCCCTTCTCTCTGTCAGGGGATCTCAGTGCGTACAGTGCCTGCAACCCATGGCAATGAGCATGAGAACCCTCGGCAAGGAGCATATAGGTAAAGAAATAGAATTAATATATTTGGGGGGGGTTAGGGGCGCCGGAAACTTTTTTTGGCAGGGGGGCGCAAAATTTCTAGTTACGCCCCTGCCCTCTTGGATATTCTTTTTTGAATCTACTTACCCTACTCCCAGGGAGCACCTCCACAACCTTATAACAAATTATTTAGCCATTTTGTTGTACGGAGCATGCCTTCATACCTCATGACAAATTAATCCTGTGCCCCAGGCCCATCTCCCTCTTTCCCTCCTTTCCCCATACCATTACCATACCCCTACTATCCAAGTGGGCATGGAGTTGGATATAAACCTGTGGCGAGCGTAGCGAGCCACCGAGCCCGAAGCGTGGCGAGCGAACGGTATTCTACGCTTCCGCGCTTCGGGCTCGGTGGCTCGCTATGCTCGCCACAGGTTTATATCCAGCTCCAGGCCCACTTGGATAGTAGGGGTATGAAAAGGACCACTTTTCCCATTGAATTCCATGTTAAAATGGACTCAGTCCATTTTAACATTGAATCCTATGGATAAATCGGGTCCATCGCATCGCATCGCATCCGATATGGTCGGATGCGATGCGATGGACACGATTTCAAAATCGGCAGCCCAGTTAGTACATAAGTACCATATATATATATATATATATATATATATATATATATATATATATATATATATATATATATATATATACTCCCGGCGGCGGCACTCAGAATAAATAAGACACCACAGACTATGGGTTTTGAGCCGACGTTTCAAGGCCGTCTGGCCTTTTTATCAAGGTGCAAAGATATATATATATATATATATATATATATATATATAAACAAAAGATTAGCTGTGGTGCGCTGACACCTACAGTCAATTTAACCCTTTGCTGGGTTCTTCTGAGTTGATTGTCCCACACTCAGGTGTTGGTACACTTATCCTTAGTTATGGACAGCAGCTCCCCAATGCAGATGCCCGATCCCAGGGCACAAGAGCAAACAGTCTGGAACAAAAGAGCATAAGAGGCACCTATGGTGTAGTACCTTTTTAATTTTTTTAAAAGACAAATAAACAATCCGTTTAAAATAAGTAGAGCGTCCGTACCAGACAGTTCGTCAGGTGTGGACTTAATACCACATGGTTCAAAACAATAGCCCACTGGCACATCAGCTACAAGAGTTAGCCCGCCGTCAGCAGATGGATTTACAGACTCACGGAACCTCTCAGCGCGGCACACCACAGTGTCCAGCAGTGTCGGTGCTTGCACGGGTCCCGGCGGCTTCTCCCTAGCCCGGTCAGTGGGGATAGTATATATATATATATATATATATTAGATAGTCTATATATATATATATATATATATATATATATATATATATATATTAGAAAAAGCACTCCCTCGGTCTTCCACTTGAATAAATAACCAGCCAGACACACTGAATGGAAGGTGCTAACGTTTCGGGGTTTGACCCCCTTTATCAAAGCAAAAAAACGTGCATAAAAGCAGAAGGTATACAAGCTTACCTATATAGTGAAATAAGGGGTCCTCCCATCACGGATGTACGCCATGCATTGGCCGCCCGCAGCCTGAGCCGCCGAGCTGTCCCGGTCCGGAAGCCGGCTCCTGTCAGCTCTACGTCACTTCCGTCCTCTCGTGCTGTCCGGCCAGCTCTTGCTGGGATTGGTCCACCACATGCAGCGCGTCCCGTTGCTAGGGAACCCTGTGAAGCAACACAACGTGAGATGACAGTAAAAGTGTGACACGAAAAATATATCCTAACTATAGTAGGAAGGGGTACCTGATCTTTAAATTGTTTTTATTCCATTTCACTATCAACATACACCACCAATGGACTTATAGACTTATATACAGCAGCACAGGACACAGGACAGCACCACTGCACCTATATATATGGCCACACAGGGTGTATATATATATATATATACTGTGTATATATATATATATATATATATATATATATATATATATATATGCAAGAGTGCCGCACTGCTCGGGACTCGTCTCCTTTTCAATAAATCAATAGGCTGTAGCCATTAGTTTGCAACGTTTCGGGAACTTTTATTATCCCGTCCTCAGGCTAGGTATATGTTACCTAGCCTGAGGACGGGATAATAAAAGTTCCCGAAACGTCGCAAACTAATGGCTACAGCCTATTGATTTATTGAAAAGGAGACAAGTCCCGAGCAGTGCGGCACTCTTGCCTACATATATGAAATATAATTGCCGGCACCCGGGCGGATGCTGTGGTGGGGAGTGTGCCAGCAGATCGTGTAATATATATATATATATATATATATATATATCAGACCGGACACCCATGGACTGATACAGCAGAGCAGACAGGGCACCCCGGAGTAAGAGTAAGATCACTTACTGTTTGTGTTAAGTATGTATATTAATTCTAAAAGAGTAGGTATTATTTAACGGTATTATTCCACCTTCTAAAAATCCTTTTACAGTAATATTATGTATTCCTGTGCATAAAGCACGCAATTAGTTCATAAAAGGAATTATGTTAAATAACTTTATAAAAAGAGTTATTAATTACTGTACAACACATTTCGTGAATTTAAAAAGTAAGACTATAGATTACATTTAGTTTGTCACCTGGCACCTCTCCAACATCAACATACTTGGAAAACTATGTGTGTGTGCAAAACTCTGGAGGAAATACCCCCTGTCAATGCATCCATTAATAAAACTGCTCTTAGCAAACATGGCAAATCAATTTAACAGCTTTGGTCTCTAAACAAGGCAAATACACATCTAGCAGTAGGCAAAGGGGGCTTCTTTGAATCTTTGGCTTTCTTTTGTACAAAGAAAAAGTGAAAGCTATATTACTGCTTTTGCAAAGGGATCATATACTACATTAGCTTAGGGAATCTGCTGTGTCCAATGAGGGATTGCTGTACTCCCCCTTTTTCCTGGCACAGTTTCAGTTCTCCAAGGGAAAAAAAAACTTGCGGTATCTTGCTCCTTGCCTGCAGCTTAAAGACTCTGTAGAATTCTTTCCTCTCTGTCTGTCTCTATGCTTCCTTTACGTCTACAGGACTTATTTTCAGATCCATGATGGTTTCATTCTATGTTCTTTGGCTATTTCCCCTGAATGTCTACCTGGCCAGTGGATATGAAGGTAGGGTTGCCTGAATTGTGTTCATTGAGTCGCAGAGTGGTCTGTGAGTATATAATAGATGATTGTCAATGTTTGAGATTGTTATCCTAAATCTAAAGTCAATAAGTTTGTGTTATAGATCATTCGTCTTGTGAGAGCACTTAAATGTGTATTTCATTGATACATGAGAATGATCTGGATTTATTTCATGAGCTAAAAATGTAAAACTATCATGTATTATCTGATTGCATCACTAGTTGTACTTTAGGTATATTTTGTAGTACTGTGTGTGTTGTCACACTTTGTGTAATGGTCAGGCATTCCAGCATGTGTCAGTACTGCGCTCATATTTTACACATTTGTGGATGTTTGCCACTAATATCAGTAAAATGAGGAGGCTTTTAACCCTTTGAGTGCCGACATCTCTGTGAGAGATGCGAAAAATATTGGGTAAAAATGCCACATTTGTTATATGAATCAAAAAGAAAAATGTTGTGTAAAAGAAGATTATATTTCCTATAAAAGGTAAACATTACAGGACATTATGATGAAGGTTTGCTTGGCAATTTTCGCACCTATTTTGACAAATTTACTTGGCACTCAAAGGATTAAGCAGCCCCAGGCAGCCTTCCCCAGTTGGAAGTGGATTACAAATTCCATAGTGGCTTGTCAGGGTCTGGAAGGTGGTAGTGGGGCATGCTGGGACTTGTAGTTTCATTACATATAAAAAGTAGCAGGGTATCTAAGACCAATTAACAGTTATTTTAGAGTTGTTATTTAAGAAAGAAGTAATTAATTTAGTAAATCTCAACAATTGTTTGTGAATGCTAACTGGCAACTTCTAAAATGCCCTATTGCATTCTCACACACATGGCCATCCAATCCGAACTCCTGAAACTGTTGGTGATGTCACATGCAGTCTCTTGAATTTTCTAGATGTGACCCTTAGCAAGTATGCACTAAACAACAGCTATTATTATGTTTGTTGTTGTTGATTTCATTGCTGCATTTTTTTGTTTAGAATAGCCTCCGGTGTAAGAGGATACAGTATAGTAGTACCTCTATACTGTGCCCTTATTGCAACTATTTACATACACAACATATAGGGTGGGATGTACTAAGGTAAAAATACAATAAAAACCCTGTTTTTTTCATGGCATTTATGAAAGTACTAAAGGCCAACGTTGTGGCTCTGATGAGGCGGGGTAACAGCAGATATAGCTGGAATTACCCTTTAAAAGCCTATGGGCTACTTTCTGCATCGCTGTGTGAGGGATCCGATTGGATCTCTCCCTGCATGCCCCATGGCCACCTGCGCCACTCTGCACATGTGCAGAGGGACTCCCAGGTCATAGTACAGATGAGTTTCCGGGTGATCCACCCTCCGACGGGCCAACATATTGTGCCGTCCTTATATACTGTATGATGCAGTGGTACAATGGCGCTTGTACCATGTCCTGTCGCATTACGCAGCATGGCATCATTTACTATATCTTCTGACTGACATGCAGAACAGCCAATCAGAAGATATTGCACAATCAGATGTACACATTGGCCCTTATTCTGATCGGCTTGGTCCCCCACGTGTTCACACAGGGGACCAATGTTGTGCAGGTACCTTCGGAGACTTAGCAAGGGGTGTACCCACGTAAACACTGTAGGCGCCTAGGAAACCGCTGGGTATCCCCATGCAAATGCAGGCGGGGGAACTGCCCATCCAGTTCCCGGACCAAGACATCGCAATTCTAAGTCAGCCGAGATTGACTTACAGTAGATTTGTGTGCACTGATTTCGGGCCCGCACCCGAAATCCGCAGTGCAGGGCGGGAATATTCGCTGGGCGGCGGGGACGAGCATTTAGCTTTTGGGTCCGACTCGATGCTCACAGGACAGCATATCAGATCAGATGGGATGTTTACACATGCAATTTGGTCCCATTTATCGACACGATCTGTCTGAATCGGGTAGAATTGGACCAAATCGCAATAGTGTATGGGGCATACTTTCCTACTTTTGAAAACTAGTCTCAGGGAGGTTATAGTTGGTAATAGAATTTTGCACAGTGCCCCATTGATGGGGCGTGTCATACTCCACCCAATGGGCCTGGCTAGTTCCATATATGGAGAGATTGTGAAAAGAGATTGTAAATGTGGAACCTAGAAGCGTGGGTGTGGACTGCTACATCTGAGAGGATTGAATTATATCAAAATGTAGATGAGCCCCAAAGCAGTTAGTAAGAGCTACTATACAAGTGATTCAATGTAAATGTATCTGTCTCTCATTCCTTTTTCCCAAAAAAATGTAATTGCTTAATGTGGGCTAGGTGAAATGTGGCAGATTGCTAGACTGATGAGGGAGAGAGGGAGAGTGCTGCTATTTCAGGGAGTTTCCTGCAAAATGCAGGAGGGTAGGCAACTATGGTATGGGGGCCTTAAATGTTAGAAGCCAATGACCAACACACGATGCGTTATCATACAAGCGTACATTTTTTCTTATTGTGATTTACTAGTTTGTGCTGTGTCATGTATGATTCATGATCTGTGGAAGTCTAGCAGTATTTTTTTTTTGTGAGTTTCCTTTGCATTTGCTCATATCAAAGACAAATCACAGAAAAACCTGACTACACTGCTATAGACCATCGGCCCAACCAATAACACAGAGACACCAATAGAAACATCAAAGAAGTTCAACACCTGCCCTCTGCATTAAGTTCAACAAGGATTTCTCTCTGAGTCATCCTTCATTTTTTTGATAATCGATCTAGTATCGCTCAGAACACTCAGCACATCTCCCCATGTGTAGGCCCCTTAACAGTGGAACATTGGATCACTGTAAATCTGGGTACACATTGGCCAATAATATGAATGATTTAGCAGATTTTGAAAGGCCAGAACGTCAAAATCTTTATATCATCTAGTGTGTATTCATTTTGTTGCTTTCATTGCGCTGATGATGCGTCATCACCATCATCCTCCATTGCGACTGTATGTGCAATGTTAATTTAAACTTAATAGGGTATAATTAGTGTTTAACAGCTGGACATTTATTACAAATTTTTAATGTTTAGAGCGCATGTTCTCAAAGTCGGTCGTCAGGACCCCACACAGGGCATGTTCTCCTCAGAATCACAAGTGAAAAAATTAGCTCCACCTGTGCATCTTTTAAAATGTGTCAGTGAGTAATTAGTGCACCTGTTGGGTTACCTGGAAAACGTGAACTGTGTGGGGTCCGGAGGACCGAGGTTGAGAAACACTGGCTTAGAGGAACGCACTTGTTAAAAATTAGCATTGGTGGTGGGAAGGTGTTGCTGCTAGATCTGACACATGAAAGTAGAACCCAACCTAATGGCCCCTTATCGCACAAAAACACATGAGATCAGAAATACTGTAAGTTGCCGATCCCATGTGTTATTGCAGGTCTGGCAGCTGCTTATCATGGATTTTGCTTCACATTGCTTGAGGCATGAAAAGTAGAATATCTGATTAGTGCAGATATCGGGGAATGTGGACGTTGGCATCAGGGCTAATAGTATTGTCCCCAGCAATCCCATCAGCAGCAGTAAAGTGCAGTTGCTAATACAGTAGCTTACCCTGCTATATATGCTGTACAATGGTGATTTTACAAATACTGTACTGCAACCACTAAATCTACACAGCTGTACAAAATGGTCTAATGGTGTAATTCACGTGGTAACTCTCTCAGATGCTTTTGTAATAGATTTAAGCTTCTAAAGGGTCAAAAAGTGGACAATAGAGAAGTTACCATAGCAACCAATCGGCTTCTACTTCTATTTTATAGGATGTACTTAATAAATATTAACTAGAAGGGTTATTGGTTGCTATATGTGACTTCTCTACTTGCCCACACTTTAGTATCTTTGATACAGCTTTTCTTTACACTGAGAGTAATGGCATCGAGGCTTGGATCTACTGCCTGATTATTCTTGTTGCCATCTCTATTTTTTCTATTGTGATGTCCGTTACTGCCTTGGTGACAGCAGTTGCTGTCCACATGTGAAACAACTATTTTGGCATGAGACAAAAGAAAACTGTGGGTTGTATATAGCTACTCCAAACTAGCAGCCTTACATACAGATCTGTACTCTGACAGAGCAAACTCCTCTAGAACCAGTGGCAGGGCAAAGCTCCATTATGATAAATGGTGATAAATGGTCATGACTGTCATAGCTTGCTGTGGTAAGATTTCTAGTGACTGGTTCATGTTTCATGTCTTTACCTTGTGCTCTCTCTCCTCACATCAGAGGTAGCTGCGTACAAATGCCTGCTTTATTATGCTGCTTCTAACAGTGTTAGGAAGCAGGGCCAGAAAACACTACTATTATTATTATTATTATTATCATTATCATCATATGTCCCAATGGGCACAGCATCTATTCACTGGGAGAGAGGGACAGGGGACATGGCCAGCACCCCATAGAGCCTTGGCCATGCTCCCACAGCGGCAACAATGGTGGCGTATCGTCATGGGAAGTACCATGATTCTAGACCATGCCCCCTAACTGCAAGACCACGCCCCCTTATTTGGAAAATGCGCCTTTGACATGCGCACTTGTGCCTCTTCAGGTTAATGGTAAGTTGGGAGGTATGTTGTTATTATTATTTTCTTATATAGTGTAGCATATTTATTTGCACTTCACAATAGGAAATAAGGTAATAGAAAAAAATGGGTAATAACAGAAAGATGCCCAGCACGCAAGCTTACTGTTATTGGGAAATAGCCAGTGATACAGAAGGATAGGTGTGATCTATTTCATAATGGTCCAGCCAGATTGCAGAGTTTCATGGTGGGCTCTATATGAGATATAGGAGGATGTCAGATTGAAGAAAGAGAGACCCTGCGGGACTCGGGAGAGTCCTGTTTGAAGACCTTGGGTGGAATGTAATAGGGGTGAGAATCAGAAAGGTGAGAGATTTCCTGAGAGTTTTACAAATGTTTAAAACGCTGCAATCATTTACACTGCAAAACTATTTTGATTTTGCCATGTATTTGATTGCTGCTTTAATTCTGATTCTCACAACTTATTACACTCCCCCCCCCCCCCAATCTCCCATCATCCCGCTTTATAAATCATATCTGTGATTGGTACTTGTGTAGTTTTCGGTGCCAGCATGGCCCTGTGTCTGAGTCACCTCGCGGGGCTCGCCCGCGCTACGGCCTCGGTGGCTTGCTACGCTCGCCACGCTATCTAAAACCAACTCCATGCCAACGTGGATAGTGGGAGTATGAACTATCCACGATGGCTTGGGGTTAATTTAGTTTATTTTAGAAAGTTTGGCGAGCGCAGAACCCGGAAGTAGCGCGTGGCCATGATGGCGCCGTGAAACTACACAAGCACCCTATGATTTTTTGGGGGGGGAATTTTTACTACAGTCAGGGTACATTTCTGGGTAATTAGCTGCAGTCACTAGTATGACTTCAGTCTGAACTTCTCAGCCTCTGTTGTCGACTCTCAGCAAGACCTTGTGGGACCCCCGGTAGTAGAAAATAAAGCTTGTGATTTGTGTCTTCTTGTCTCAACTGCTAGTGTGTGTGGAATGTTTTAATAGTAATCTTTAGTTAAACAAATAAAAAAAGGAATACAAAAAAAGTTTTAAATCCATTTTTTACCGAGAGATGATAAATAAAGTAAGTAAAGTCACACAAGGTCAAATTGTATTTGGAATTTATAGTTTAGGCATCATGTTTACCACCAGCGGCGTAACTATACCTCATAGCACCCAAGAAAAAAACAAAAAAACAGTTGTTTGCTAAAAATTGTTATACGCGTGTACAGATGTGTCCACTCTCTGCGTTTCTGGCAATTGGGGATGTGCGAACGTCTCACACGCTCATGCATCCCATTGCTGAGAATTCTGGTGGATGGTGCAGTATGGCGCACCGGGAGCCGCTCTGATAAGAGCGGCTCCATTTTTATTTATACAGTACACCCACACCCACACATACAGTGTGTATACATATATATGTAAAGCTGGCTTTGGATTCCTTAATCTAGAATCACGAGGCGCCACTCTCCGGATTTTATGAAAAAAAAAAAATTAAATCACAACATGTAAAACAATAGTGGACAAAAACTCAGGTCATGGCTGTCAACAGTTTCGGGGAGCAATCCCCTTCATCAGGACGACCAACAGGGTCATCACCACTCACCCTGTTGGTCGTCCCGATGAAGGGGATTGCTCCCCGAAACTGTTGACAGCCATGACCTGAGTTTTTGTCCACTATTGTTTTACATGTTGTGATTTAATATATTTTTTTCACAAAATCCAGAGAGTGCCGCCTCGTGATTCTAGATTAAGGAATCCAAAGAAAGCTTTATTAACCTCTCAGGAAGGCACCCCGGTGGCCGCACCGTTCATCCAGAGTTCCAGACCACTCCACCGCTATATATATATATATATATATATATGTATATATATAGCAGTGGCCCATTAGCTCGAAGACTAGATTTTTATAATGTAATCAATTATAGTATATACAATAACACAAAGGCACAGTTATTTGTAAGTATAAAGCAGTTCATGTGTCCTGTAACAGCGTGTATATATATATATATATATATATATATATATATATATACGCAATATATATATATATATACGCAATATATATATATATATATATATATATATATATATATATATATATAGGTCAAAGACCATTCATGACAGCAGCTAATTCAGGAGCAATGCCACACAGGGTGTGGGTAACTTAGACATGCAGGTGGAAGTCCTTGTCAGTACTTATCTCCCTTCACCTCTGGCACTAGCACCATCTCTGGAGTTGGACACCCTGCCCACCTGATGACCCTAGCTCTAGTGGCTATCTCCATCCCAGTCACATCCTAATCATACTGGCCCAACAGTGGCAACTACCTTCCAATGCTCACACTGCTACCCAATCCCATGCTCCTCGCCGACCCCTGCACTATCCGGGGCAGAGGTGGTGGCAGATGCGTAGAAGGCTAGAAGCACAACCAGATTGATTCGGTAAATACTGTCATGATGTCCAGCAGCTGGCAATTGCCATTGCTGGGGGCCCAGAGCTTGGGCCCCACTTGATTCACCTCTGTTATCATGCATAATGTACTGAGTGAGAAGAAAATAGATATCACAGCGAATAGTGGAGCATAACACAGCCCCTCAACAGCACACCACGCTTTGCACAGTGCAATCTATTAACACCTATAATCTCCCTGTAACAAGTATGCCTATACTAAATGTAAGCTCATATGGAAAGGGTCATTTTTACCTTCTCTTTCATGTACTTGTGTGCAATTTGTTTGTGTCATGTTCTGATCCATGAGTGCCCAAACACAATAGCAATCTAGCACTTAACAAAATAAAAAGGTTACACATCACTGCAGTAGTAAGGCCCCATTAGCCACAGTCCAGCTTCATTACGTTTAGAGAAGACTTCTCCTAATAGTTCCCCATATGTGTCATTTTATAAGTCTTGGCCGACTAACACAAATGTGATACCACTGAAAGCTCTCCTGAAGACTCGTACATACACAGGGTGATTTTTCCCTAGCCTACATGCTGAGCGATGCTGGCTAGGGAAATTGCTTTTGAGCTTCCCGGTGGCTAGATTGCTCATAAACACGTAGCGATGTGTGTATGGGCGATCTGTGCTAACCAGTGTTCTGGTTAGCACAAGCAGGTAATTTGACTAGACCTTGACTACATGTAGTCAAGATCTGAGCTGGCAAAAGCGATGGGTGGGGCTGCGCATCACCATTGCTATGGGCCATACACTCGTAGTGCTTAATTTCTAAGCGATCCAGTGAGATCGCTTGGTAAATGTGTTACATACTGTACTTGCCTACTTTTGAAAACTAGCTTCAGGGAGATTATAGTTGGTAGTAGAATTTTGCACAGCGCCCCATTGAGGGGGGCGTGTCATGCTCCACCCAAAGGGTGATTCTAGTTCCATATATGGAAAGATTGTGAAAATACATTTTGAACGTGGCACTTAGACGCATGGGTGTGTACTGCTACATCTGAGAGGAATCTTTTTAAATGGCTTATATCCAAATTTAGATGAGACCCAAAGCAGTTAGTAAGAGCTACAATACTTGGTAAAGTGCTGAGAAATGGTGTTGATGATTTAATGTAAATGTATCTGTCTCCAGGGCCGGCGCCACCACTAGGCAGCTTTAGGCATTTTCCTAGGGCGCCGGCCACTTTGGGGCGGTAGTTGGGAGCAGGGACCCCCCCACGATGGAGGTGAGTGGCTGTCACTCCTCTCCCACACCCCGAGCAACTCGGTGGCGGCCACCGCATCGCCCCCCTGCAGATGGACAGCTGGCGCAGGCTGACACCAGCATCTCTCCCAGTGGAGTGACGTAGCGGCATCACCCCCACTGTGGCGCATCGCACCGGGCAACCCCCCTGTGGAGCGACCGCGTTGGCCACATCACCCCCCCGTGCGGCGGCTGCATCACAAAGTCCCGGTCCCCCATGCGGTGGCCTCATCACAAAGTGTCTCCCCCCCCCCTGTGGGGCAGGTGAACGCCGGGGCGCTCCGGTAGCTTGCACCGGCCCTGCCTGTCTCTCATTCCTTTTTTACCCAAAAATGTCACAGTGTAATGTGGGTTAGGTGAAATTAGGGAGATTGCTAGACTAATGAGGGAGAGAGGGAGATTGCTGTTATTTCAGGGAGTCTCCTGCAGAATGCAGTAGGGTAGGCAGCTATGATGTGTTATTAGTGCCCTCTGTGTATGCCCCTTTATACCAGTCTGCTACAGGCTGAATGTAAGTAATTGGGGGCTTACAGCACAGACAAGCAACTATTTTACTCATCCGAGCAATTAAAGCTTTCTGTTAAAGAAAACAATTCCTTGTAAGTGGAACATTTTTAATTATATACATTTACTTTTACGATCTTATAAAGTGTCTATAATTGTGGTCCAAAAATCAAGCTGAAGCAGGAACATCTGTATTCTATTAAGTGTACTGGCCTACACTGCAGCGATTCATGTACGGATGCTGGGCTTTACAGGTTATTGGCAAAATGTTTGGTTCCTGAGACGATTAAATAAAACATATTTAAAATTAGATTTATTTTGTACAAATGTTTCTTTTCTACACATGCTAATATACATTCATTATTTCCCTGAAAGATGGCTTCCGACACAAGCCTGTGAATTTTACAGTTCTAATCTGGAGCAAATAGCTAAACAAAGTAGTAAAAGATTGCCAAAGTGCTCTATTTATTTTGGCTGCTGAGTTAACCCCAGGCCGTAGGTTTTGGCTTGAGGTTGTGGTGGAAGTTCTAGTTAAAGGGAGAGGAGGTTTTTCCAATTTCTTACTGAAATACTAAGTATAAATGTTTGAATCTAGTAACACTATGCAAGCTTAAAATAAATTAATGGTATGCGTGCGTAAAGCCTTGTACACATGCATTGATTTTTCCCGATTGTCGATTCGATTTTGCTTATAGAAGCAAAATCGAATGCTTTTTGTGTCACTTTCGATCTACATTCGATTCGATGTGCGCTTGCGTTTTCACAAAATCGAACAGAAAAATCTACTGTGCAGTGGCAAGTGATGCATCCTACAAAATTGCAGGCATCAGCTCATGGATAAATGAAGTGGTACTTATGTATTATCACGGCGCCCCCGATTTCCATCGCAGGGCATTGTATGATGAAAAATCGCGTCGCATCGCATGCGATATAATCGCATGCGATTCGATTCAACGTGATTTTACCTGATTTCTAATTGTACAGGCACCCAGATGCCTTATTACCATGTTAAATGCCCCCCAGACCCGATTTTTAATTGTATACCCACCCTCATGGGTCATGAGTATGTGAAATGACCCCCCATTGTTAACACCACCCCACTATGAATGCCAATCCGAAGTGTGGCAAGCGGCGGCGGTACGTGTCCTCCGACCTTTTCATACCCCCACTATCCACGTCGGCATGGAGTTGATTTTAAAAAGTGTGGCGAGCCCGAAGCGTGGCGAGCGTACGCGTATACCTGTGAAGTAATGCACGTCCCCTCGCGGGGCTCGCCACGCTTCGGGCTCGGTGGTGAGCTGCGCTCGCCACACTCTATAAATTCAACTCTACGCCGACGTGGATAGTGGGGGTATGAAAAGGTCGGAGGACACGTACCGCCGCCCCTCGCGGCCTCGCTGCGCTCTCCACGCTTCGGGTTGGCGTTGATAGTGGGGGGCCGTTAACAATGTGGGGGCATTTTACATATTTATTACCCATCAGGGTGGGTATACAATTAAAATCGGGTCTGGGGGTGCCATTTAACATGGGACTCAATGGGAAATCGCGTCGCATGGCATGGCATGCCATTGTAATGACATGCGATGTGATCCGATTTTAAAATTGTATACTGTAGGCTGAAATCGGGTCCATCGCATGCCATCGCATACCTTAATTAGTGGTATGCGATGCGATGGGCGCCGTGATAATACACAAGTACCAATGAATAATCTAATATAAACTAATATAAGGGGCCGGCTGCATCGAGCATCACATTTTGCATGCGATGCATCCCGCCACTCTCAGCATGTATATAGGTGTTTAGTTACACCGTATGCATGACTGCATTCAGTAAGATCTGTTCTTTGCAATGATGATGCGTTCTGATGGGGGTGCTGTAACGGTTGGATCCCTCTCAGCAGGGAATTGCGATAGAAGCCCACAGCCTTGTAAAGGGCAACAACAACTCTATTCAAAGATGGCATTACCCACTCCATTCAAGCTCTGTAATCTATCGCATTCCAATGTTTGTTGCATACGCGTTATGTGGCCAAACCCCAGTGAACTGATTTACTCTGATTTCAAAGCGGGATCTTATTGGCTATCCCAAATCACATGACAGTTTTTGACAGTTGATAGCCAATAAGATCCTGCTTTGAAATCAGAGTAAATCAGAGTAAATCAAAGCCTGCACATCTCTACACCATATATGGTGTGCTGAGAGATACCTGCGGACTTTTTAAGATGTGATATTGGACATAGAAATAATTTTACATTCAGGGTGCCCTCAGCGCATTAATCTTTCCCTACCTGTATTTGTATAATATATATAGTAGACTGTTGTGTCACTTTTATATATAAAAAGTTCATAACGAGGGGGACCTATACAGCATACACGGTGTCCACCATACTTATCCTACTGGGAGGGTCTGGAAAATCGGTTCCCCCTCCCGGCCCCCCGGAAGGATGGGTTAGACTCCTACATTTAGTGTGCCCCCTCATATCAGCCCTGGACCCCTCCCTCTGACGGTCAAATACGGAATTTGCGGCTCTTTTTTTGGAAGGGTGGGGCTACATGATGCAATCATGTAGCCCCACTCCCTCTCTTAAGAGCCACGAATAGCGACATTTACCGAAATGGGGGCAGGCTTAATGGGGCAGGGCTTAATTGCGACAAGCTGCACAGTCTCCTCTCCGGGCTTCTCCCGGAGAGGAGACCATGAAATTAGGCAAGTATGGTGTACCCCAGATGGTGATGATGCAAAGTAAAGAGGTGGTGTTGCCCATAACAACTACAGTAAATCAGATTTTGCCACTTTTATAGTGCAGCTCTGGACCTGAGGCCCCTGTTCTGCTGTCAAAAATGGAAGAGGGGACATGCGCCAGGTTAAGCTCATGCACAATACACACAACATGCTCAGAGATGGCCCTAGATGTGCTCTTTTCAAATAACCGAGGTAGAGCCAGAGGGTCAAGCCATTAGTGGTCTCTGCCCAAATGTTCATTAAGGTCCTGCATTGGACAGCTCCATCCCTGCATTCATTGCTATACAACCAACTCATATAAGTCATAATCATTGCAAATGGCCATTTTCCTTATACATAACATACACTTTCCTTGGACATAAAATATTATATTAAGCTAATTATCCAGCAAAAAACTTTGCAGATGTGAATTATTGGAATAGCTTGAGACATTTATTTTGGCAGGCTGATTTACATTTTATAGCTTTGTTTTACAATTAAACTTGTGTGGCTTTCAGTGTATTCACTGTGTGGCAGCATTTGGGAAAGATTCCAAGCAAACATAATTAGAGTTATATACACCTGAACTGTCTCCTATTTAAATAATTTATAGCGATACAATGTACTGTATATCTATTAATTAAAATGTATTCTAAGTATTGCTAACTCTTCAAATATTTTTAATATTAAGGGGGATATGAATGAAGCCTTAGAGGGCTATTCAATCCAAGCCGCTATTTCCACCGGGGGAATAGCAGCCCTCTCCTATTCAATGCTGCCATTACCGACAGCATTGAAGGCTGATTCCGACAAAACAAATCCGACTTTAAACAAGTCGGATCAGTTTTTTCAGAAACAGCATAGATGAGCACAGAGAGCAATATTCCCAACATACATATTTATGGATGATTATTGAAGCGGGACTGGCAGTTTCCATAGAACTGAGTAAAGCACTGCATGTGTATAAGTGGCCCTGCTACTGTGGGCATTATGTGTATAAGCGGCACTGCTACTGTATTCATTATATGTATGAGTGGCACTTCAACTGTGTGCATTGTATGTATAAGAGACACTGAAACTGTGGGTATTATTATGTGTAAGGGGCACTACTGTTCCATATAATGTGAATATGGGTGTAATGGAAATTTGATTGTGCTAGTGTGGTGTAATTTGAATTGGTGGTTACTATTGTTTGCCCACACCCTTTCCATCTATGCCCACGCCCTTTTTTTTTTGCACTCCGACTTATGGCAAATAGGGCATACATTTGCAGTGGCCGCCGAACTACCCAGCATAAGCCCTCGATCCATCTAATGGGAGTCATGAGGGAGGAGGCAGGATAATGAGTTCCACCACCTCTCCAGGACCATTGCCCCCACCCCACAGCCTAACCCTAACTCCCTCCACTGGTGCCTAAAGCTAACACCCCCCCCCTCACCCCACAGCCTAACCCTAACTCCCCCCACTGGTGCCTAAAGCTAACACCCCCCTCCCAGCCACAAGCTAGCCAGACCCATTTTCCTATCTATCGAGATGCTGGGGGGCAGTATTCGGCATCCTGAATTCTTGATCCTTCTGAAGATATGGCGCTAGTGTTTAGATGGCAGTTGGGATGCTGGCATTGGTATAGTTAATGCAGGCATTGGTATAGTGAATGCTGGCATCCTGACCGCCGGGATTCTGACTGCACCCTGAATGCGCCTACAATGCTGTGCATGTCGGCCACCACTTTATACATTTGTTCTGTGCCAGACACTAACACCGAGCAGAAGGCAGCGTAAACATAACACGATCCTGAGTTTAGCAGAGTTTATTGCAGTTTGATAAATTAGTGCTACCTCACATTATACATTAGTACATGCAATGACTTCTCTGAGGAATCCCTGTTGATAAATATGTAAGACAACACCATGATATTGGAATAAAAAGCGATTACCACAGCTTCATAAGAAGACTCTTTAAAGCATTGCTATTTGTAATATTAAATTTGTAATATTAATCTGTTTACAAGGGAACTGTCATCCTGTATGTACCCAAATTATGTGTTTGGATTATCATGACCTGCTTTAAATTTGTGGTGAGTGATTGATAGCTTGCTACAAAAGGAACAATTGGGTCCAATCCAGTAATATGACTGATTATAGCTTGTAGAGTAATATTGTCACTTCTGAAGATGTTATGTCTTTGTGTGAGGTACTTGCCAATATGTTTGCCAGGAGAATATGAAGTAATTAATCTTTTTTTTTTTTTGCATCTTTGATGTTATTTAAGGTGAGGTATTCCTTATATGTACCACATTATGAACACCTCTGGAAAGCCATTATTTTTTATGATTTAAAACTGCATATATATGTTCCTCTGGTGGTACCAGCTGCATGTCCTACCATATTTGTGGTGCTGACTAGATGAAAATCAGTAGCTATATATATATATATATATATATATATATGTATTATACTGGAATATCTATTCTTTCTAACACTTCTAGTAGCCATTTATCTTCTGTAATATGGAACACAATAAAGAACAGACATCATTTATCAGCTCCGGGCGGGATGCTCTAACATACGCCGCCCCTTACCACTACCCTCCGCCAGCTACTGCATCGATACTAATTGCATATGCTCTAACACCCAGGAGTCCCTCTGACAGTGCCAGCCAAAGGGCATGCTGGGAGAATCCCCCACACAGTGCTGCAGAGAAAAGCCCATAGGCAAACGCTTGCGATTCCCTCTGCAGCGCTGACCCGGCGTGTGGGCAATAGAGCATGCGTAAATGCAGTAAAAACCCAGATAACAGGGTTTTTTCCACATATTTGCTTTAGAGCATCTCTCCCCCCATGCCATGCAATATTAGAAAGGATATTTGGTATATTTCTCTTCCATATATTTATGGCTTACTAGGCGCTGCCTCCAGGTGACTGGTGCACTTTGTAAGCTTTATTATCTTCTAATCGGCAATCATCAAATATGTGAGATAGGTGAATAAAGTCTGCCCAGAATATTATTCGTCTTGAACGTTTATTACATTATTGATCATGCATACGATATTGTATACTTACATTTTTTTTACATGTTGCCATACATCTTTGTGTACATCAGCTAAGTTTATTAGGGATGTTTGCATTCAATATACCAATGCTGGCATCTGACTACCTCCAGGAGCTT
Organism: Crinia signifera; assembly: GCF_055691185.1. Classification (NCBI taxonomy): domain Eukaryota; kingdom Metazoa; phylum Chordata; class Amphibia; order Anura; family Myobatrachidae; genus Crinia; species Crinia signifera. The sequence continues at coordinate 98,986,918 of NC_139218.1, read as the reverse complement.
CGAAGAGATCAGGATGGTGACACCGGAATACCGACAGCCGCTATCCCGAGCGTATGTATGCCGTGGTGGGTTAGGGTCAGGCCAGGAAAGGGGGGGTTGTTTAGCCAGTAGTGGGGGGACTTAGGGTTAGGCTGTGTGGGGGAAGGTTAAGGTGTTTCTGTGGGGAGGAGGGGTTAGGGTTAAGCTGTGGGATGGGGGGTAGGTTTCGGCTTTAACAGGGGGAGGGTTACGGTCACCAGGTAAGGTTACGGGAGGGTCATTGCCTCATTTGCTGAATTATCACTTCGAAAAACTGGTCTTTTTACAGAGAAAGTGTGAGACTTTTCTCCTTCTTTGTCACTTTCACCCCTGCAGTGGCTCCGGTCCCAGTGCTGGTGTTGGGATACTTTTACCCTCTAGCTACTCCTACCAACTCCTACCCCCTTACATTCTCTACAGATGAGGCCCCCTGCCAATGTGTGCTCTTACTCCCTGCATCCCATTTACTGTCTGTGCTGTAGCAGGCTGGGGTCAGGAAGTGGGTGACCTGTTTCCTCCCCATCGCTCCCCATGCACTCCCCACTCACTACTGTCACATCACCTATGCATTACTGAGAGCAGACAGATGGGAACAGGTGAGCAATCCTTTTGCAACAGGGTAGATGAAAGCCAGGAGACTCATTCAGCACAGGAGAGGTTACACGATGGCACAAAACGATTTCTTATTTTTATGTCTCCAGCACTACACGATTTGCTGGTAGTAGAGGGGAGAGCACATTACAGTGGGGATAAAATAGGAATGGATCTGACATGATCCCTCTCCTGCAGTTGTAAACATCAGCTGGTGTGGCGATTCAGGGTCTGTACGCCATCTTAGTGATTAGCGTGTACTTACTCCTGCCCTATACTAGGTGCAAAAAATACACATTTCATACATTTTCACTTATTTCCAGATATTTATGCCCACCCACACTTGCATAAACCCTGCCTCACTTAACTGTCTAACTGAGAATTCCCTGTCTCACCCACATTCCGCTTTTTCTGTTGGATTTCTATATGCACTCAAAATCCGAATTACTCCTCATTGTCTCTAATTGTGTGCACCATTTTTTGCACTACAAAATTTATGCAAGATACACTATGCAAACAGCATACATACAGTACAGCATTGCATAAGAACCAAAGTGAGTTGACATATTGTTCATGACGTTTTTGTTAGCCCCATGAGTTTTAAGGAAGCATATTATATCCAGAAGTAAAGTTCATAGAGGGCCCTTTTGAAGTGAATTGTCAAAAGTGTTCATCTGAGTAATATAGATACGTAGTTAATTTCAGTAATGCAAACATCATGATCGCTTAGAAAGTTTGTCCAGTACTCCACAACTGGGTACAATTACAATACAGATGACTGAACAATATAGTTAATTTGTTCCGCTTTGCTAAAAGTTAATGAAAATCTATTCTTCTACCAGTAAAATAATAAAAATTAGAAGAGTTCAAAGACAAAAGTATTTTGTATTATGTTGTACAAAGCCTAAAGGGCTAAGAGCGATATTTTATATGTTCCAGTTTAGCTAGTATGGTATTTAGTGGGCCCCATAACACCATTCTGAAAGGGTCCCAATTGCTTCTAGAGAGTTATCTCTCTCTCTCTCTCTCTCTCTCTCTTCCCTCCTTCCTTCTTCCTCCACCGGAGTCTTTTATAACATTGCTTGTTGGATAATCTAACCCCTTTTTCTGTCATCTATCTCTTCTTTACTGTATTCTTGCTATCACTTCTTACTTATTAGTATTATTTATTACCTTATAGCGCACACATATTCCGCAGCACTTTACAGAGAATTATTTGAACAATCACATCAGTCGCTGCCCCAGTGGGGCTTACAATCTATATTCCCTACCACATGTGTACACACACACACACATATACATTCTAGGGTTAATTTTGTTGGCAGCCATTTAACCTACCAGTATATTTTTGGACCGTGGGAGGAAACCGGAGTGCCCGGAGGAAACCCACACAAACATGGGGAGAATATACAAACTCCACACAGTTAGGGCCATGGTAGGAATGGAACCCATGACCTCAGTGCTGTGAGGAAGTAATGCTAACCAATGCACCATATGTGCTGCACATGCTTATCTCCCTACTTATTTTTTTGGACTGTATATACCAACTACTGCATTATTTGAGGTACAGTTACTTAAGGTGCATACACACTATAAAAAATTTTTGACCAATTTCGTTAAAAGACATTTCCCTTGACCCCAGTGTCCTGGACGAAAGATTTTTTAAGATGTTGATGAAAGATATTGACAACAGACGAAAGACGAAAGATCTAGCTACAGTTTATAAGCTCTTTTTGAAAGATATCGAAATTGAGCTGCATGCACAGTTGTCAAACAACCTTGATAAACATCTGGCGGGTATGTCTTTCGTCGCAAACGCACGGAAAGATATTTTGACCAATTTCATTCAGAATCGCCAAAATGAACAAAATTGGTCAAAAAAGTTGGCCAAAAAAATTGAGTGTGTACAGTATGTACCTTAAGATGGGAGTTTTATTGAAAACTGAATATTGTCCCTAGCAACCAATCAATTTCTAGCTATTATCTTTTAGAACATGCTAAATAAATAAGAAGTAGATTCTGATTGTTTGCTATGAGGAACATCCCATCTTCAATAGAACTCCCATATTAGTAAATTTGGTACTCTTTACCTAGAAGGGCGCCCATCGCGGGCATCGCATGTACCAAAAAATCGCATGCGATGCGACCGACGCGATTACCGCGATTTCCCATAGGGAACAATGTTAAATGTCCCAATTGACCCGATTTTCCATAGGGAACAATGTTAAAAGGCCCACAGAGGCCAAATAGCCACCCTGAAGTGTGAAATGGCCCCCCCAATTGTTAACGCCACCCCACGATCAACGTCAACCCGAAGCGTGGCGAGCGCAGCGGTACGCGTCCTACGACCTTTTCATACCCCCACTATCCACGTCGGCGAGGAGTTGAGAATAGAAAGTGTGGCGAGCGCAGCGAGCCACCGAGCCCGAAGTGTGGCGAGCGCAGCGAGCCCCGCGGACACCTGTGAAGCCCGCGAGGGGACGCGTATACCTGTGAAGGTGTCCGCGTCCCCTCGCGGGGCTCGCTGCGCTCGCCACGCTTTGGGCTCGGTGGCTCGCTGCTCTCGCAACACTTTCTATTCTCAACTCCACGCTGGATAGTGGGGGTATGAAAAGGTCGGAGGACGCGTACCGCTGCGCTCGCCACGCTTCGGGTTGACGTTGATCGTGGGGTGGCGTTAACAATTGGGGGGGCCATTTCACACTTCAGGGTGCCTATTTGGCCTTTGTGAGCCATTTAACATTGTTCCCTATGGAAAATCGGGTCAATTGGGACATTTAACATTGTTCCCTATGGGAAATCGCGGTAATCGCGTCGGTCGCATCGCATGCGATTTTTTGGTCGCATGCGATGCGACCGACGCAATTTTTTCCCTTACGATGCCCAAGATCAAAATCGTGGGCGCCCTTCTAGGTAAAGAGTACCGTAAATGTATCCCTCTTCTCAGGGGCAGATTTAGGGGTGAGGGTGCCCCTAGGCACAACAATAACGTGCCCCCCTACCCCTGCCGCACCTAATTGTATTATTTTTATTGATTACTTATAAGCCCTCATTTGATGATAGCCAATTTAATGGACTAATGAAAATGCCACTAACCAAGCATCCAAGTGCTGCCTCCAAACATGCACCGCCCCTATGAGAAGTTTCCCACTGCCTCTTCACTAATTACCTAAACTTGTCACCTTTTTCCAAATGTACCTACTGTTCATCTAATTTCTGTCTGCTGCACAAATTAACCCTTGTACATTTCTGTCTCTTAAAACTAGCTATTCTATATAGTGGAGGTAAAGTGGGAGGTGATAACGCACCAGCCAATCAACTCCCAACTGTCATATTTAAAACACAGCTTATTGGCATTATCAACTTCCACTTTATCTCCAAATTTTCTCTTCATCAGGCTTAATACATCTGCCCCATTGCTTTATAATCCATATTGTTCCAATAAAGTCATACTAGTAGGTAAATACTGTATCTACTTTTTATACATATTTATTTGATAGATCAGTCTACCAAGTACTGTAACCCATTCTTGCTGTGCATCCAGCAACTACTTTTTGCCTCCATTAATAATACAGATATAATACAGATAATATAACTATTATTGCCTGCGGCCTACTTTTTACTGACCTTCAAAAAATGGCAACATAAGCAGCTGTACAGATTTCACTCTAGACTGTGGGCTACAGGTGGGTAACACATTTGGGATATGGTCACTGGATATGGTTCGTATGAGGTTGCCGGTAATAGATTCCGTATTGTAAAGTCCATGGAGTAAATGTAATAGGGTCCGAGTTGTCGGACGTGAGGCATTTTGGGGGATAATGCAATGGAGCAATATGATTGCTGAGCAATCATATTGTTCAGTGTCCGCTTTTCATCAGCAATTAGAGATGATCGTTGATAAAAAGGAGACCTTGCCGGGGGAAGCCGCAGGTTGGCACAGCTTTAGCCGGGAAGTCGCTGGTCGCAGGAGCATGCCATATCCCCGGCGATTCTTGCTAGAATCGCACAGTGTGTACGAGGCATAATAGTGGGTACTCACCGTTCGATTCCTTTTGTGATTTGATTTCGATTAGATTTGGCCTATTTGACCGGTTCTGAAGTTTTTGCTACTCCTTTTTGATTTTCACAATTTTCCAATCGATTTACTATTTGATGTGCATTCGAATTGCACTATTTGATTTGTTATTCAATTTCAATTCGATCTCACAGTGTTCCTGATCCTTCAGGCAGGAGATTGAAATCGAATCGAATGCAGCAGTTAACTTTAGATTTGCACCAGAGGCGTAACTTTCAGAGGCAATGGAGGCTCCAGCCTCTGGGCTCCAAGCTCTGAAGGGGCACCTGCATGTAAAGCAGCACATGTGGGGTTCACAGTTGGATCCAAGTGTGGCCACTGCTCTTGCAATGGAGCTTTGTTGTGAACCTGTAGTTAATTGGCTGTATACCAGGAGCCCTGCTAACATCTGCAATACTCTGCACCTATTACGGCCCAGTGGCAGCCACTACGCAGCCAGGTGACACCCCCCTTCTCCAAGCATGGCAGTCCGCTTCCAGCATCTGCCATCCGTAGTAGGTGCCGCCCCTAGGCCTGTGCCTGATGGGCCTAGTGATAAATCCAGCACACACCAACAAGACTTTAAAATTGCCAAGGTACACCATCAGTGTCTCACGTAAATAAATAACACACACACACACACACACACACACACACACACACACACACACACAAAGAGGTCCCTACAGTGATAAAACAAACATATTGGCCCCCACAATAGTACACTGGCCCTGACAGTAGTACAGACACAGATGTCCCAACTATAGTACAAACTTATTGGCCCCCTGATAGCGGCAGTAGCCCCAGGCATCTCAGGCAGGCAACAGGCACAACAGTTGAAAAACGCTGCCCTAACCACTAAACTAACACTAATACACTAACCCCAAGTTTTTCCCTCTTAGTACTATAAAACCATTATGCCATACATACTGTACTACACACAAGCCTGGTCTGAAAGAGTGCTAGGGAGTAGTAGGTTTCTGTGAGGTGGCATCAGAATTGTGGGCTTAGGGTGGGATAGGGTACATGCACAGTAATTTGTGTAACGGTACGTTTAGTGTGTGTGACATGTAACGATGCTAAGGAGTCATCACCACAGACTACCTAATTAAATAACCTTGTAATTGATAGATGTCACTATAAGTATAAAGGCAAACAGTCTATCTCCACCGACCATATTTTGTTTATAGTTACACAGTCCATTCCCCACCTACCATAAAAAATAAATCCTGTATAGTGTGTATCTAAGCAGCCGCTAATTAAATTAAAATTACAATGGTCGTGATCAGAGGTGGGCTGGGGGGCACGGTGGTCCCCTCAGCCGCTGCTCAGCTACAGAAAGATATGGAGCAGCATGCAGGGGCTAACAGAAAATGGCTGTCCCCTTAGCAAGCTACAAAAAGATGGCTGCTGTTGACTAATAGGAAGCCAGGTTTCCTATCCCACCAACCCAAAGGGTAAAGAGTGAAAAAGGTGTTGGATCTTATCAGGGTTTTAATGGAAAGAGTAGCAGCATGAAAGGATATCTTTATGTTGCTCCTTGGACCCTAGGAGGGCGCATAGGTTGCCTTGTGGGATATCCGAACCAGAAGAGTTTTGTTGCTTATTACCTGCAGAAATTCATCACATTCTAATGAAGATTTTATAGGCAAAATTGTCAGCATTGATTGCCTGGGGAAGTTGCTGCTGTTTGTCAGCACATCAATGTTTTTATCCTTATGTTCACAGAATGAAAATGAAAATCCCGTATCAGTTGTTTGTTGGATGCTATAGATTCTGATTTATGCTTGGTGTTATATGATTAGGATTTTTTACTTTTGATCTGCTTGAGCTCACATGAGTATATTCATTTCATACTTGCAAGTCTCCCGCATGCTGGCATTTTCTGGGAAAAGTGGGCATGGCAATGTGCTTGATGATACAATTTGTGATGAACTACATTATCTAGCAATGTTTTGCCACATATTTGGTTGTATAATTTATTAATATCAACAATAATTCACGATTAAGAAAAATACAGTATATTTCTTTTCTCTGTACACCTGCGCCGAGAGAGAATCCCCCTTCCTGTCTTCCTTCCGTATTTGAACTTTACCTATAATGTTACCATAAGGATGTCAACATAATGCAAATGTCAACACGCAGCATGCTAACTATCGTTTCGCAGACAGTAAAGAAATGTTGACAATGCATTTTTTGGTGTAAACCTAACCCTTTATACCCCTAACCCTAATGCTAAAGGCATCATTTTTAATTTGTCGACATTGCATATGTCACCATTCTTGTTGATATTATGAATATGATATCATCACTGTATACAATTAAAAGAGATATATAATAGATGTACAGGTGAATCCACCTACGATAGCAGTTGTTGCAGCTCCTTGATAAGATAAACTTCAGAAAGGAGTGTGGTTTCACAAGGAAGGGGTGTGGTCGCACAATGGTACCCCCAATTTAAATTATGCCACCCAGTAGCACAATCTTATTAATATTACAATCAATCAAATATGTAATGGATTGCGAACTCGCACATCAGTGATCAACTCTGAAGCATACACAACACAAAAGATATCTTCAGTGGTATTGCTGTCATAAACATACTTGCCTACTTTTGAAGACTAGATTCAGGGAGATTATAGTTGGTAGTAAAATTTTGCACAGCTCCCCATTGAGGGGGTTAATGCTCCACCCAAAGGTCTGGTTCAATATACAGTATGGAGAGATTGTGAAAAGAGATTGTGAGCGTGGCACCTAGAAGCGTGGGTGTGCACTGCTACATCGGAGAGAAATCTTTTAAAATTACTTATATCCAAGTGTAGATGAGCCCCAAAGCAGTTAGTAAGAGCTACTATACTTGATAACGTGCTGGGAAATAGTGTTGATGATTCAATGTAAATGTATCTCTCATTCCTTTTTTCCCCAAAAATGTAACAGTGTAATGTGGGCTAGGTGAAATGAGGGAGATTGCTAGACTAATGAGGGAGAGAGGGAGATTGCTGTTATTTCAGGGAGTCTCCTGCAGAATGCAGGAGGGTAGGCTACTAAACAAATCTTCCTGCACGTCCAAAAGATAAAACAACAAATGACTAGTGGGAATGCACATCCACATTGTATTAGAAAATTTGGCATTCCACAACCCTGTCGGCTACATAATTTAAAATGGCGTCTAATGTGTACCCAGCTTTAGTGTGACTTTAGCTGGTTACTTTAGTTAGTAAGAAATGCAGAATTCCTGTGCAGAGGAAGTATGGGCAGACTCTATTGTTGCATGTGTCTAAATTACTATGTTTTACAAATGTAAACTATAATCACCATCCTCCCAGTTCCTTTAGCTGCTAAACCTCCAGACACTGTAATAGTGTTGCTGAATAGTCTGTGAAGGTCACACAACTGAAAATGCTGTCTTGTATTAACTCTCCATCATATGATATATTGTTTATTGTTGTTAGATATGTAGGGTGACATTCTATGCTATGCGCTAAATGCGCATGTTTAATTCGCACACCATATCGCCGCAAATCGCCTATTTTCAAATCGCATTTTTCAGCCTAAATGCGCATATTTAATGTGATGCGCATTGGAGGCTGAAAAGTGCGAATAGGGGCGATTTGCGGCGATGTGGTGCGCTGTTTTTAGTCCTGAAAATGTGCGATTTTCATGTGTGAAAATCGCACATTTGCAGGACAGCGCAAGGTGTAAAAAAAAGAACCGAGCGCGGGGTCCCCCGCCTGAGTGTAACCAGCCCCGGGCTCACTGAGCCGGTGCTGGTGACATAAAATCAGGGTCCCCGACAAATAGGGGTCCCCTTGATTTTATGAAACCAGCACCAGACTCAAGGTCCGGCGCTGGTTCCCAAAATACAGGGGACAAAGTGACTAGGGGTCCCCCGTATTTTAGGAACCAGCACCGGACACAACCAGCCAGCAGGGTAATGCCACAGCCGGGGGGAGACTTTTTATACAAGTCCCCCCGGCCAAAGCATTAACCCCCTGGCTGGTCAGCATGGGCAGGGGTCCTGGGGAAGTGGGGACCCCCCCAATGAAGGGGTCCCCCCCCTCCAGGACTTACCAGCCCATGCTGATAGTCCGGGGCTGTCCTCCATGCCCCTGGGCTGTGGGCATGGAGCTGATGCTTTGTGTAAAAAAAAGAATGTAAACTATTGTTTTACACTGGCGAACTATCAGTCCCAGCAAGCCTACCCCGCATGCTGGGACTTGGGGAACCACAAGTCCCAGCATGCGGGGCATTAAAGGGCCCGCTGGCACTTGTAGTTCTGCAGTGTAAAAAATAGTGCACAAAATCACACTGACACCCTGTGAAATAAAACTTTAATACACACAAAACACACTGATACTTACCTACCTTGAGCCCGTAGGTCGGTCCCTGGATCCTGGATTCGTCCTCCGGGGCTCCAGGGCAGAAGAGTCCGGTTCCGGGGCCTTGGTCCTGGTTCCGGGGCTGGTCCTGGGGTTCCGGGGCTCCTGGCGTGAAGAATCCGGGGTCCGGGATCCGTGGTAGTCCAGAGGGGTACCTAAGGAGGAAAATCCTACTCACCTGCTCCCCGGCGGCGACCTCCGGTGACAGCGCTGCTCCCGAATGGTACCCGGCTTCAAGGAGTTGGTCCGGCGCTGAGATGTTGCCTCCTCGCCGTCTGTGAACAGAATGATTTCTCGGCCAATCAGGAGCCGAGAAAGTCGGCTCCTGATTGGCCAGAAATCATTCTGAATATAGACGCCGACGGAGTAACATCTCTGCTCTGGATGCGCTGTGCAAATGCGCATAGCATTAAATAAGCGACTTGTATACTTTTCTGTGCGCAAACATCTGGATGCGATAAAAATGCGAATTAATCTCGCATTTTTATTCACCAGACCTTTACGCACAAAATATGCGATTTCAGCCCCTGTGCGCATCCCATTAAATCGGCGATTTAATGGGAAAATGCGATAGCGCCATTTTGTGGTCTAATTACCGCAAAATCGCGCTAATCGCAGAGCATAGAATGTCACCCATATTCTTTTCCCTTGCTGCCAGTACTAAACTAGTTTATATTTCAAAGCAAAATTGTCTCAACAGAACGTGTTGTAACATTTTTATATCATAGTTAGGAGCTTTCCCAGCAGGGAAGTACACAGGCAGAGATTACCATCAGTGTCAATTACACTTGGCACAGGGTTTACCTAGATATAAACAACACTTGTCATTACTAGCCCTGCCCACCCAAAGGCCTTGTAATGGTTACAGTATTTCACAATGTATTCTAAATTTGCATTTCACTGGATTTGTAGTTTATATAAATAGAATTGGGATGGAGAAAGGTGATTCATTCTTTGGGGCGTCTTGGAGTATTTTGGGGGAACACTTCCAAATGCCACTGGTGAAACAATTTGCTCATCTCCACACACCCACAATGTTTCCTCTAACATTATAAAGGATATTATTCACCTGTCTCTCTGGCAACCTGCAATACTATTGGATAATAGCACATTATTTATTTCCCATTAACGTTCATTACTTTTATTGATTACCAAGCAACCAGCCAATAATACAGTCTTCTAGACCTGCCAAAAGGGAATATTATGGTCCTGCTTGTGTAACGTACTGCGTGACATACCTGTCCTGGTAAGATGTCCTGCTATAGAAATGTGATCAAGAATAAGTTTTCTTAATCTTACAGTTAGGGCCGGAATGTGCTGATGATATACGGAAATGTTTAGAGAATATTCCCAGAGCTATCATATCTTCCAATGTCAGGGTTTCAGTGGGAGGGGTCGATCCTATTGGGTGCGGATGATTCGCGAGTGCGAATCATCACGGCACCGGGTGCATTTTCCAGCGGGCTGAAATCCATAGGAGTGTGAGCAATTTTAAGCAAATTCGGCCCAGTGAAGGGTGCGAGATCGGGCTGAATCAGGGGCCGTTTCCAGCATTTAAACACATGAAAATGGCCCCCGAATGGCACCTCGCACCCTTCAGACCTAATAGGATCGACCCCACAGAGTCCTGATTTGATGGCTCTGCCTCTGTCCTGTCATTATGACCAAGACTGCATTGTTCAATTTATTTACCCCCATTCAGAGACGCACACATGCCATTTTGCTACTCTAAGGGGAAAATTTGCTAAAATGAGAGTTCTATTTCGCATGTAATGTTGCTAGAATAAATAAGAAGTAGATTCTGATTGGTTGCCCATAGCAACATCCCATGTGGGAGCAACCATGGTGGCCACCAGGGTTAAAATTCCTGGGGCATGGCTCCCGGGATTTTGGCCGAAGACCTATCCACACCAGCACTACACATGGGTTGTTTACGGCGCCAACCTGGGAAAAAAGGCTGGTGTGAATTGGGTATTACTTCAAGATCATTGCATATGAGCAGTTGCAAAAAAAATGCATAGAATATAGCATCCATCTCTGATCAGGCCCACATTCAGTGCACACAAGTGTTTTGCTGCTGTTAATATTGCACCTACAGTAACGGTTGTGTTATTTTTTGTTTTTGTAAAGTAAGTAAAGCTGTGATTGGCTGCAAGATGGTGTGGCAGGATAGTATCTTAGATTTGTGAATTGACCACAAGTTGGTTTTAGCTTCAATGTTGCTGTTCCAAGGATGTCACACAGAGAAAGGAAACTGGATGCAATAGGTGCCACAGCAAAGGCTATGCATAAAACATAGATGTCCAGGAGAAGGCTCAGGGGGCTGGCGCATCATGCTATGGGCATAGCGGGGGGAAGCAGTGATGCAGGTGTGGGCATTTCCACAAAATTGCATCACCGTGGCCCCACCCCTGCTACACAATGCTGAGTTATGGGCATTGTAGGACATTGGGCATGGCCACAATGACATGGTATGTGGGTATTACTGGCCGGCAGACTTACCCACCCTTCCTCTCGGACATTCCCTGAGAGTGGGCCAGAATGGCATAAGAGGATGCTTTAGCTTTTTCTATGAGATGTTGAATAAATTAATTACTGTCTGTAACTTGTATCGGCAATGTGTCCACAGTACATTAATCCATGACTCATGCAGACTTGTTTCTTCAGCATTAAAATGTAAACTTCAATATTTTTGGTTACAGGAGCAGCTGGAAAACCCTGTATTACTTGGCTACTACTGACTACATGTTATTTTTCTAATGTCAATCCTTACAGTGCATTAACATCATTCATTGTAACTGGCTTTATTTTTCCATCGCTTACAACAATGCTATGAATAATCATGCTAACTAAGCTGTACTCAGCTATAAAAACGTACAGTACAGCATTACAGCGGCTGCTATTACCAATGGAAAATGCATGTAGTTAATTTATAGAGCTTCTACATTATAATTGGATCAGAAAGTCTTTTAAGAATCACCAAACCCAAGACCTTTTGCCTCCTGTATAATCTGTTTCATTCTCTAAAAATGAAAAGTGATAATGTTGATCATAGCAACATCAAATCCAGGGTTGCCTATCCTCCCGGAATGGCCGAGAGTGTCCTGGGAATTGGCTCCTCCTAACGGCCCCACGGAAAAGGGGGCAAGCCTCTTGGAAAGCTGTCAGTCTCTCGCACCTCCCCCCTGCTAGACAGCTTAGTGCAAACTAGAGAATATTTCGGACGATTTGGCTGGTTCCGATGGTTTGAAATGACAAACCATTCAAAGTGTCCAGTGTGTGTGCACTATGTCACTGACAATGCACGCTCCCGTGCCTCAATTGCGACATTCTTTGTCCTCTGTTCATGCATGATGGTGGACATCGCAAGCGAGGGCAATGCTGCCGAATACATCATGGCCAACACAAGCGATCCATCTCTGCCGGCACTAGCAAGTGTGTATGCACTCCCCTGACGTGTTCCTTCACACGCAATCTTGCTGGGTACCCAGCATTACTGTAATCCATGATACTTTATTAGGATCTATAGCAATTATAATATATTGTAAGATTCTGCACATGGCAAATAATATACATCATTAAAAGATAAGTCGTAATTGTTTACAAATGTTAAGCCATAAACTAAATAAACTTAAAATACATATGAACTAATGCTGTAATCAAACATATCTGCTCTTGTTTAATGGCCCCCTAAGTGCACTTAGTAACCCAAAAAAATATGCTTCTCACATTAATATCACTTGCTGTCTCATCCTTAACTTTGTTTGTTTTTTTGCTATTTCCATTTTTTTGTTCTTTATTTTAGGATCGGGACATTCACCACTAGAAGATGATGAGGATGCTTATGCGCGCTCTAGATATCGCTACCCAGGTGAAGGCTTAGCTTATTCTGCAGGCTGTGTATGAAAGCCATAAAACTACCCCCAGCTTCACTAAGACTTGCCTAATATTGCAGCAACTTTAGAATCATTCAAATGTGCTGATCATTGTGGTAACGGTGGTCTGTTCCATGTACTGTATGATTTTACATGACCTTTACATTTTTATGATCTCATTGATTTATTCAGATGTTTTAAAAGACAACGTTTCCTTGGGTTACTCTTATTATCTCAGGTTATTTGGTTTTCTTCACAAATCTACAGTAGTGCAGAAAAATTGTATCAAGTACTTAATTTTAGCCTTTGATTGCAAATAATACTGTTCTCAACCAAACAGGAAACTTCTCATTATAATTATTATTATAATTAGTTATATGGCGCCACAAGGGATACACAGCGCCCAATTACAGAGTACATAAGTGAACAAGCAAAACAGTGACTTACAGCTGATACAGTAGAGGACAAGTACAGGGTACATAAACCTAGCTGCATCAGCAGAGGACACTGGAATAAGTATCAATGTGGCATAAACCGTAGGATTTGGTGCCATCAACGATGGTTTAAGTAAGAGAAGGAAAAGCACATGAGGGACGAGGGCCCTGCTCGTTAGAGATTACATTCTAAAGGGGAGGGGCAGAGAGACAGGGGTTACACAGATGCCGTAGAAATGAGCAACAGTGAATTGGTGAAGAAATGGGTTTTGAGTGTCCATTAGAAGTTTTGTAGAGCGGTGCAGAGAGAGGTACAGAGTTCCAGAGGTAGGGAGCAGCTCAGCAGCACATTCTGTGCTATAATTTATGTTGTGTACTGTCTCACACAATGCAGGATAGGATAGTGGACTTTCATAGGGAATGATTCTGGGAGATGCAGTGCTTGATAGTTCAGTCCTGTACCGCAGGGATGTCAAAATATGTATTTTAATAGTAGAGAAGGGTGGCAAAGAAAGCAGGATAACACAACATAATAACCAGTACCTTTCTAGTTGTGTCTCCTCTGTTGAAGGAAGATGTTAGAATCAAACATCCATCAACACAATGCAATGGCTAAAGCAAACGCAAGTCTAGAATAATACCGCCTCTCCCCATCTGCCTTCCTTCCAGCTGAATAATCACCACCTGGGCACTTACTGTACATGCATTCAGGCTAATGGAGGCCTCAGATGCTTTTATAGTAATAAGCAGCAATTTGTGTATCTAGACATCATGGAGAAGTAATCCCCCCCCCCCCCCCCCCCCCTAAAGAGAGTTGTGCAACTAAATCATAACAGACACAAGTATAACATTTGCTAATAAACTGTTTTATTCTTTTGCACCTGGTAACAAATTTTCACCAAGAAAAGAGCCTCTTCTGTGCTGGAACTGACAGCACGCTGTACCTGCGACATTTACTTCTGTTCATTGAGTTTTCCAGTATTTTTTTATTTGTAGAAGAAAGATTGCATCACAGAGCAATTTTACAGTAAAAGAAATACATCTATGTATACACACATTAATTTAAAAAAGTGTTGAGTTTCACAGTAATACGGGATATGGGTTATTATTCTGGTTCACTCGCAAAAGGCAAATTCCTTCTCAAATGGACAAAACCATGTGCACTGCAGATGTAATATGTGCAGAGATATTTAGATTTGGGTGAGTTATTTTGTTTCTGTGCAAGGTAAATACTAACTGCTTTATTTTTACACTGCAAAATAGATCTCACTTTGAAGTGAAACTCCACCCAAATCTAACTCTCTCTGCACGTTACATCTGCCCCACCTGCAGTGCACATGGTTTTATCCATTTGAGAAGGAATTTGCCTTTGCTAGTGAACCAGAATAAGGGCTATGTTGTGTTTCATAATGAGAGAAGGTGTGGAAGAAACATTAGCCCTTATTCTAGTTGACTCGGACGGATGCGTATTCTCGGACGGCCACCGAGTGTTCTTAGCCCCGCCTACCGTATGGTTCGCTCACACCGTCCAAATGCGGTAAGACGCCGAGCGAACAGGCCGCGAGTGGATGTTTCATGTGAACAACTCCCCCATCTGTGGGAACCTCCCCCATCCTCCGATGGTCGCCAACCATCGAATGATGGACCAGGCAGCTCTGAGTGCTCTAGACCACTCGGACATTTCTCCGTGCGAAAGAAGGGATATAGGTGGGCATCTGGCATCCGGTCATGTCAGCTGTCCGCCCCCCCCCCCCCCACGTGCGTCATGGCCGGATTACTATACGTACGCCCATTGTTTTCATGGGAACACCCATGAAACGTGGGGCGTACACATATGGTAATGAGCCCAAACAGCCCTTCACGCCCCTCTCCACCCCCTGCTCGGATTGTTCCGACCAATCGTTTTCTGTAAGGATTCACGCGGTATTCGGACGTGCGTGGCATTCGCACATACGCAGAAACGCCTCTGCACATGCGCAAGCACAATACATCGGTCGTCCGACCGTACACGCAGCCGTCCGACTCAATCAGAATAAGGGCCATTATGTGGAAGAGCCATCAATCTGTGGCATCCTAAAAAGAATGATGTCCTGAACCTAAGCTGTTTTCCCCTTAAATGAGGCTCAGAATTGTCTGTTCCATAACATTCCATATTTCTCTCTGCAAGCCAGATGTGCATCACTTCTGATTTACTGGCTCCAGTAATTTGGCAAACACTCTGAGAAACAATAAGAGCTACTTTGATTACTGGTTCAACCCTGATCAAAGCAATATTTATAGTAACATTTATAGTCATATAGTCATCATAACCTTAAATAACATACAGTATATCCATTCTATGCATCCTAAATAATGTTTGCATATAAAGGAAAATGTCATTCAATAAGCTAACATTGGGTAACATTGGGCCTGGTAACATTGGGCCTGCACGGTGCATCGGAATTCGCATGTTGGTGGGGGTTTGCACATAGAGCGAATGCCTTCGGTGAGGAGGAAACATCCAGCGTTTTATGGGCATGCCCATAAAAACACTAGTCATACCCCTGCAAACGCAGGTGTGCCCATGCATCCTCGGGGTGGGTGGCTGATGTCACATGACTTTAATGCCCGCCCCAATACAGCAAAAAAAAAATGGCCATCTAAAAATTAAGTATACATTTACTTTTCAGACCGAAGGATGGAAAAAATCATTAGACGGTGAGCAATTATCGAGTGATTTCTCCTCATTGTAAGCGTACACATCCGCTAGAATGCTAGTGCGTGGATTCGCTTGGCTGGGAGGGCCTGCAATTGGCGGGGCAGCGTTTACCTGCTCACTAGGCAGCGAATATGTGCAGCCTAGCGAGCAGGTCTGAATCAGGTCCATTGTCTTTTGTACAGAGAAAATGATCGCTTTTGATTGTTACTCTGTTTTTCCATTTTAGGGAAGTCTTGTTTTGCCACCAGCTGAATTTCACCTAGTAATATTATTGGGCAGCTTTTTCTATGTTATGCAATGATATAAAACTCAGATTGGAGGAAATAGATGAACAATCTGTCCACCAATGATCGGAATAAAATGCATGTTGAAATTACCAATTTGCCAATCCCAATAAATTTTGGGTCGTAATCGGTGAATTAAGGATTTCTAACATCCTGGATTTCCCCAATCCCCTGACCCTGGCATCAGAATAACGGGGAATTGCTCTGATACTCCCCTGATTTAATGGCCTCTTTACAGCAGAAGTATGCAACTTGCAACCCTCAATATGCTGCAGAACAATGAGGCCCAGCATATCCTGCCAGGCCTTGCCAGTCTATATGTTCAGCATCTTCTATTGATGGTCATGTAACATAGTACAGTAGTTTAGGTTGAAAAAAGACTTTCCTTCTAAGGGTGCAAAATCTTCTCTCCTCCAAACTGAGTGAATGCCCTTGTGTCCTATTATCTGATCTCAGAGTAAATAGACTGCCTCAGATCAATGTACTGGCCCCTGATATATTTGAACATGTTAAGAATGTCTCCCCTTAAATAATATAGAGACAGTTGGGCACCATTTGTTAATAAGGATGCAGATTATTATAATAAAACAGTACAAATAGCTCAATTAAAATATTCTATTCTATTGATTCAATTTGTTATATATATATATATATATATATATTCAATATTTAGATTTCACAGATCTTCCACCCCAAATAATATTGCAAATGTACTCTCATCACAACTTAAGGTATGATTGCTAGTGATTATATGCACATGGGTAAAAGTACTGGTATTTTGTTTGTAAGGGATCTATTCATAAAGCAGTAAAATCAGTGTAGAAGAGGGCCAATGGAGGCATTGTTTATGGCAACCAATCAGCTTCTAGCTATAATTTTATAGAATGAACTTGAAAAATGTTGCATTAAAGCTGATTGGGTTCCATGGGCAACTTCTCTACTGGATCACTTTTCCTCTCTTTTCAATGCTTTTGTGAGTTTTCTTATATGCCTGCCTTATTATGAAAAATAAAAATCTTCAAACTAAAAAACATTCCAGTTTTAGATGTGTTTCATTCTCCTAATTAATGTATAATAACAGTACATTTGATATCAGAAAATCACTACCTTCATGTTTTATTGTATAACGTAGTTTACATTTGTAAAGACTGGAAGGTTTATTGTCACTACAGATGCGCCATGGTGCTCTCCAATCAAAGTGAAAAATGGCCATGCCACCTGCACCAGTCCTTCCCGATCCTATTATAAAACTGTGAAAGGGACGCGATGCAACATATATTGTCAGAAAGGCTATGAGCTAAGTGGCGCATCTCAGGTTCTCTGCCAGCCGGATAAACGCTGGTCTGGCAAGTATGTATGCAAGCGTAAGTATCTATATTTGCCTTTTATTTTCTAATAGCCATATACTGTAGCTGTAATTCCCTGACAATTGGAGAAAATAACTATCTGACTGAGGGCAGTATTCAATGAGAAAAGTTCTCCGTGTTTTGTGGAGAACTTGTGCTTTGTTCGCCTTGGACGGAGCATTTTGCTCTCCAAAAGCGAGCAACCCTATTCAATGTGAAATGTTCTCCGTCTTTCTAAGTGACTTTCTCCGTGTCTCTCCGTGTAGCAATTCTCCATCTTTTGATGGAGAGCTGGAATGTGAATTTTTAAACTAAAAGGTTTTTTTAAGAAATTTTGGTGTCAAAAAATCAGTTTTTTTTTTCTGTGAAGGGGCATGCTATTTTTATTCATGTGCTTATAGCACATGAATATATATTTAATTTAAAAAAATATATATTTTTTTAAATTTTTTTTTTTTTTTTTTTTTACACAGTGCAGCCAGCAGGGGGCCGGAGCGCTCGAGCCGCTCATTAGATATTCATATATTCACTGCACCCGAACGTAACTATGCACAAACGGGTGCAGTGAATACTGGGTCCCCCGCTGGCTATAGGGGGGTGCAGCCTGGGTCCTGGAGAGCCCCCCTCCCCTCCAGAGTCCTCTGGAGCAGCCAGGGAGACTTTAATCTCTCTGGCTGCTTCCGGCTCCCTGAAAGCTCCCTGCTCCCTGCAGGGGTTAAGACTCTCCGCGAGTGGCGGAGAGCATCAGCCACATTGAATAGAGGGAGCAGGAGTGGCAGAGAGCCCTCCGGAACACGGAGAGTGCATGGAGAGCGAAATAAAACGCTCTCCATGCACGGAGAACTTTTTCATTGAATACTGCCCTGAGCCTGAGTCCTTTAATTGTGGCTTTTAGCATGGACACTTCAGTTTCAGTGCTGCTCCAAGTTCGCTACGTCAAGTAACAGAGATTTAGCAAAGCTTGGAGAGAGATAAAGTACCCATAAGCTCCTTACAGCCATGTTACACTGGAGTGGCAGACATTCGTTCCAACATCGGAATGAAAGTCTTTGAGCCCAGAGCCTATGTACTCATTACAATGAGTTTTACGAAAGATGGAACAATCTTGTTTTATCCTTCATGTGCCTAAACAAGGTCACTAGCAATATAGCTAGGTTTGATGTGCAGCACGAACCTAGCATCCATTGCTAGTGACCACAGAAGTGTGCAATCACCTATATGCACTAAGTGATGTAGGTAATGTGTTAGCAAACGGCAAATCAGCCTGCCATGCGTCGCTCCAGTGTGTACTCAGCTTTAGATACTTGGGGTTCAATATAGTATTCCGACTGCCGGAACACCCTGACAGTCCAAATCCCAGGCCGCTTTCATCTCATTGGACAGTAACTCAACAGTCAGAATTCAATGTTCCGGCTGTCGAGTGTCGGAAAGTCCATGGATTGGCGAAGAGGGTTGCGGATTGTAGAAAAAATGCCTGTGAATTTGACAATACGCTATTTCTGACTTTAAAAAAAGTCTGATCTGACACCCTTCAGTGCTGTCATTAACGGAAACATTGAATAGGTGAGTGCCGGTATTTTCTCTATCGGCACATATTGAATACCCCCCTTAGTATTCCCCAAGCTTTGATAACTCTCCATCATAGTGTTTATTGCCGATGAGTTCCAATATGCAATGCCCATACGCGAAATGCCTTTCTAATAATTGGGAAATGCACTGTTTTACAATATGTACAACTCACAAGTATTTTGCTTTTTCTTGTAAAATGTAGAAAAAAGATGTCCCCCTCTCACAATGCCAGTACATGGAGGATTCAAATGCTCAGATGGTGCATACTTTAACTCCAGATGTGAATATTACTGCTCACCTGGGTTCCAGCTGAAAGGGGAAAGAATTGTAACTTGTTTGGATAGCAAGACCTGGACTGGAAGACCAGCAACTTGTGTGGGTAAGTTAATCTTAAGTTTCTACATCGTTTTATTGTTTGTTGCAATAATAACATAATATCATATTCCAAGGAAATCTGAATAATGCTAATTAGCACTACAGTTTGGCCTCCATTATTAAAAATGACCCCTATGTAATAAACCCTGAAAAGCAAAGCTTTTCAGAGTTTGGCCACATTGGATTACACTATCTTCAGATGGTACAAGCCGCTTTAAGCCTATGGAAGCATTGTAGCAGGACAGGGATATTCTTACCGCCTCTTGATTCTTTCGTCTGGTGACGGCTCTGATCATGTAAGCTGACATTGGGAGCATGTGCATTTTCAGAGTCCCCTGGAGCAGTGCCCAATTGAAGGTGCCCATACACGGTCTGTTTAACGGATCCGTTCGGGGCTTAAATAGTACGCATCGCATGCCTTGTGCATGCAGTGTGCATGCAATGCAATGTGATGAACAGCTAGTACAAAAAGTATGTGCAGCACATACTTTTTGTACTGTACGATGAGATGCGCGGGAGCGCGCATCTCATAGTACAGAGCGGACGGTCCGGGAACGGACCATCTATGGGCAGCTTTAGTCCTGTGGAGTCCCCTAGGCAGTTGAAATCTTAAGGGCCTCCCTCACATATTATATCCTAATGTTTTTAGTTTTACTGACCAAGAGTCTATGATCTGGAGATTGTAATGTGAATTGCCAAATGCGGTCCCCGTGGCTCAGCATCAATGGTTAAATCTGGATATGGATATTCTTAAAACCTGAACCGTTGGAGTGCCTCGAGGGCTGCATTTGGGAACCTCGGGTTCATGTACTTTCATTTGTTAATAGATACATTACATTAATACAGTATTTTCCGTATACTTCCTTTGAGTTGATGATTTTTTTTCTATCTTTTGGAAACAAGTTAAGAATTTTTGTATGTAAATTTCTTAAAAGATCAAAGCAATATTATTTTGATCTATTGTCACGGAGCCCCTTAAAAGATACTTGGCAGATAGGCCAGTGCCTGCACTATCTATTATGTAATAGACAAGAGGAGACTTTAACAAATATGAAAACCTCCTCCAAAATGCTGTGTAAGGGACAGCGGTTATCACTACTACTGTCCCTGTGGGATTCCCTATGTACCGAGTGGGGATATTTTAATATAAAATGTAAATATCTGTGTAATGGGAAGTTTATAATTGTGGCAGTGCAGCAATTATTAATATATATATATAGGCCCCAAAATCACATATAATTTTCATCAGAAAGTCATACTGTTCTCTGACAGGTAGTTTATAAAAAAAGCAATGTTAATTCACATAAAATAAGAAACATTGATACAAACTTAAGCCCCATATACATGGGGTGATTAGTAGCACCAGCACAATAGTTATCAATAGTTGTACCCATAAGTTTACATACCATAGCAGAATTTGTGATTTTCTGGCCATTTGTCAGAGAATATGAATGATCACTCACAAACTTTTCTTTCACTCATGGTTAGTGGTTGGGTGAAGCCATTTATTGTCAAACAACTGTGCTTACTCTTTTTTAAATCATAATAACAACAGAAACTACCCAAATGACCCTGATCAAAAGTTTACATAACCCAGTTCTTAATACCATGTATTGCCCCCTTTACCATCAATGACAGCTTGAAGTCTTTTGTGGTAGTTGTGGATGAGTCTCTTTATCTTCTCAGATGGTGAAGCTGCTCATTCTTCTTGGCAAAAAGCCTCCAGTTCCTATAAATTCTTGGGCTGTCTTGCATGAACGGGTGCCGGACGGGGTCCCGACAGTCGGGATCCCGACAGGCATTCACTCGACGTCGGGATCCCGACTGTCAAAACACTGACAGCCGGGTTCCCGACGACCGTCGGCTATTTTCCCTCGTGGGGGTCCATGACCCCCATAGAGGGAGAATAAAATAGGTGGCTCGCGTAGCGAGCCACCGTGCCCGCAGCATGGCAAGCGCAGCAAGCCCGCAAGGGGCTTTGTTGCGCTCGCCATGCTGTCTAGGTCCGGCCAGTCGGGATCCCGACGTTGGGATAATGACTGTCGGGATCCTGACTTTCGGACCCCTATACCACACCCACATGAACAGCCCAAGAGTGGCTTAATGATATTGAGGTCAGGAGACTGAGATGGCCACTCCAGAACCTTCACTTTGTTCTGCTGTAGCCAATGACAGGTTGTCTTGGCCTTGTGTTTTGGATCATTGTCACGTTGGAACGTCCAAGTATGTCCCATGCGTAGCATCCAGGCTGGCAAGTGCAAATTTTCCTCCAGTATTTTTTGATAACATGCTGCATTCATCTTGCCATCAATTTTGACCAAGTTTCCAGTGCCTTTGTAGGCACACATCCCCAAAACATCGGCGATCCACCTCCATGTTTCACAGTAGGAATGGTGTACCTTTCATCATAGGCCTTGTTGACTTCTCTCCAAATGTAACGTTTATGGTTGTGGCTAAAAAGTTCAATGTTTTTCTCATCACTCCAAATGACTTTGTTCTAGATGTTTTAAAGCTTGTCTCTGTCCTGTCTGGAGTATTGTAAGCAGGATGCTTTGTGGCATTTGCGTAGCAATGGCTTTCTTCTGGCAACTCGACCCTGCAGCCTATTTTTCTTCAAATGCCTCCTTAATCTTGCATCTTGAAACAACCACATCACTTTTTTTCAGAGAGTCCTGTATTTCAGCTGAAGTTATTTGTGGATTTGTCTTTGCATCCCGAATAATTTTTCTGGCAGTTGTGGCTGAAATCTTTGTTGGTCTACCTGACCGTGATTTGGTTTCCACAGAATCCCTCATTTTCCGCTTCTTAATTCTAGTTTGAACACTGCTGATTGGCATTCTCAATTGCTTGGATATCTTTTTATATGCCTTTCCTGTTTTATACAGTTCAATTACATTTTCCCGAAGATCCTTTGACAATTCTTTTGCTTTACCCATGACTCAGAATCCAGACACGTCAGTGCAGCACTTTATGATAGATGCAAGGGTCTTTCAGGAGACCAGAAACTCGCTGACCTTTTATACACACACACTGATTACAAGCAAACAGCACACACTGATTACAAGCAAACAGATCACAGGTGAGGATGGTTACTTTTAGTATCCATTCAATCCTGTTTGTGTCAACTTGTGTGCATGTTATGAGGCCAAAATCTCCAGGGTATGTAAACTTTTGATCACTTGGGTAGTTTCTATGAGTACAACTGTATGTAGGTCATGCCACTGGTCAAACAGTTACCGATATCGTTAAGTGACATCCTCTGCGGCCACTGAACATGCAGGTATTTGGTTTACATAGCCAAATTTGACCTACATGTTTCTTACAATGGGGGCTTGTTAACGATGTGCTGGATTGCGCATAAATAACGATATTGAGTGTACACAGCAGGGGGTAAATTTACTAAAATGGGATTTTTATTGAAATTGGGTTATTTTTTGGTGGTGAAGTACGGGGGTTAGGCACCAGCAGGGAGGGTAAGCTGTGAGAGGGGTTATAGATAGGCTGTGGGGAGAGAGAAATAGGGAGGGTGAGTATACTCACCTAACCTCTGTCAGGATTCCCTCCTTTGGGAGGCCAACCTATTATGACTGCCAGTTATACCGTGGTCATCCCTATGTAACCCCATATTTCATACTAACCAGGTCATTGATTTAACCAATAATTTAAGCAGCTCTATCTGAAATAAATGAATATATTTATACTTAGACATTCTGCAGAATAATTTATGTCAATGCTCACAGATGAAGGCTTGGTGGGACGCTCTTTCTATCATTGTTTTAAAACATTAAAACAAAATGGTTGCAGTGGGAAACAGCGTATTGTCTTCAGACACCTATATCTCCGCATTTTATGTCTTTTTATAATAGCTGTAACTATTTTTGTTTCTAGAATGTGTTCCCCTCCTGACATTAAATATTTACAAAGTTTTATACATTTAGAAAATGGTTTTTGTGGGGAATTATATCATTCTGTCAAGAGACATAAACTAAGATAGATAAAATGTAAGCAGCGGTTATACTGTATACAGTATGTCTTTCATTATCTGTCCTGAGGTAAAGAGTGCAGCTATTCACATAACCCTTTCACTGGCGGCACCTCATTACTGTAAGGGACATTGGGCCACGGTAAGGAAGTAGGCAATATACAGTATATTATATTTTAAGTGATATTTTCCTTTAAGGCTACTGAAAGTTCAAGGAAGCCTTCAGGATAGAATCTCATCCTCCGTTAATGTGGTAACATGTATTGTCAAGCCATGTGTCAAACACTACGTAATTCCTAGAACGTGTTAGGCAGCATATCTTCCATAATGTACTGTGTCAGCGAGGTCCTAGGAACTAGAAAATTGTGAACATGTTCAAATCTAGCAGTATATATCCAATAAATAAAATAAATATTTGCAGCGCCAGACTGTGGCAGCAGCTAGCCGTTTGGTGGTGGCGAGCCCTCCTATTTAGTTCCCGAGGAGTAATGCTGACCGGCTACTGCTCCTGGGGTTTATTTGAGTGATGGCTTTTATTGTATGGTTTACAAGGTGTAGCTCTTTTACATAAATGTGGTTTGATAGGTCATTTATATATTATGTGCCCTCAATATGAAATATACAGATGTGTTTTCGTACACTGGCTCATGACGCTGCAATCAGGCCATAACATGTATAACTTGAGGCAAAGCCAGAGGGCAGTGTGCTAAGATGCTGGAGAGTTCTTGTCATGCAGTACATAGCATGTATTAAATGTGGGGCCCAAGTGTTGTATACCACTACACGGCTCATGCTGCTGCACCATGAGCCTTCCTTGCAGAGCACCAATGACATCCTCATTGGTAGTCACCAGCATTCTGCTTAGAGTTCTTGCCACATGGAACATAAAGGGGCAATCATTTACTGTCCAATGACTGCCACTTTAACAGTACAGGCAGACTCTCACAAAGTGCCAAACTTTCTGCAACTCGCAGGCTATTACATTTAGCCCATGGATTCAAATGGCTGTCCAAACCTCTGTGTGAGCTGGTCCCACCCCCCTATGGTAACTGGCCACAGTTCTTAAACACAGGCCCCTACCACTGTATTCCTTCGTGCCCCTGTCTGACTCAGGGGTAAATGCATCAAGTACTGCACCAGTAATACATATGCCATATACTGATACAAATGTGTGTAACCATATTATTTGATTGTGAAATATGTATTCACTATCAGGTTTCAAGAAAACTTACGGTACTTGTGTATTTGCGATGCGATCACACTAGTTAATTTATTCACTGCACCCTGTCCGCCGATCGCATCACACGCAAAATCTCATGCTATTGCATACTATTTTGCGTGCAATGCGATTTAGCACAACACCCCCAGTGTACATGGCTATGTGATGCAATGGGATTTAGCACACCCACACTATCCATGTCACCCAGAAGTGTGGCGAGGGGACGCGGAATGCATCCTCCCGACCTTTTCATACCCCCACTATCCACGTTGGCGTGGAGTTGATTTTATAAAGTGTGGCGAGCGCAGTGAGCCACCGAGCCCCTCGAGGGGACGCGGAATTCATGTAAAGTAATCCGCGTCCCCTCTCCACACTTTATAAAATCAACTCCACGCCAACGTGGATAGTGGTGGTATGAAAAGGTCGGGAGGACACGTAATGTGGGGCTCGCCACGCTTCGGGCTGTTGTGGATTGTGGGGGTGTTTGAGGAACACATTCACACCTGCCATATCATACATCTGAGACAGTAATGGCGACATGTGTTAACTATTAACTGGATTTTACTTAATAATTAAGAAGAAAATATCAAATTAACAAATTACAATAATAACAATTAATCAAGAACAAATAAAATAATAAGAGTCACTCTTCTGATTCTGCATCAACCTTTGGAAGAAGAGAAAGTGCATAAATAATACACTCAAAAGCATTTTCTGCGCCCACAGTCTTTTGCCAGATACATTCCTGTAGGTAGGAGTCGAGATTCTGGCGCGCGGTGGATCTTTTACGCTTGTTGCGCCATTTACAGGATCCCCAAAGGTGCTTTTGTGTGTGAACCCCAGTCTCCGGATCTACGAAATTAAACCGGTGGTTCACCTGAGCATGGTGGTACCCTGCCTGTTCCAGCTCTCGGTGTTATAGGCACGCCAGCAATCGGGGTAGATAGTCGTCCCCGGTTCAATGTATTGGTTGATGGCGGCCATCAGGGTACAGGCGTCACGTCTTTGTAGTACAGGTGTCACAAAGCACTCACCGGTGTCTCTGGAAATGCCTCCAAATAGCCACTGTTGAGGCAGCATCCATCCCATGTGACTTTTCCTCTGTATAAAGAGGCTCTCTGTACAAAGAGGCTCTCGTCGACTTCAACGATTTTCTCTGGACCGTCAATACGGCGTTGGGGCTGTGACATTAGGCTGTGACATTAGGTCCACGGTGCACCGTTGTTTTATTTGACAACTTAAGTTGTCGCTCACAGAAACTGATACATGTGAGCTCCTCCGCTAATGAATAAATGAACCGTCTCAGCATAAGGAAAGGTAAATGGCAACCCGGGAACCAATGTGCCGCACGGAGGCTCACCTTCTTCCGACACGTTTTAATATGGCAGCGCCACTTGCATTCCTTCATATTTAAGCGCATTGGTTGTCCATTAACACAAGTTAAATGGTGCTGCTGGGAAAAAAACACTGCCTCCTCCTCTGTCTACGGCAAGCTGAACATTGTGACAGGTTCTGCAGCCATTACGCAGTCACTTCTCCTTCACCTCTGACTGAATCTGACAGGGAGCCGGATCACTACGCTACTTCTGACTGACTACGCTATTTACGCAGCTACGCTGATTCTGACAGCGCCGCTACGCTAACTGCGTAACAGGCGCCATGCTAATATACAAGTACCATATTAACTAGTGAGATCGCATTGCACTGCGTACGTATGCAAATTGCCGCCCTGCAAATACACAAGTACCAGACTTACAAATACTGTTGGACTGGTTCTGGTTCCAAAAATACTGGGAGCAAAAGGACTTAGAGGTTCCCCCTGTATTTTTGAGACTAGCTATGGGCTCCACTAGCCAAGGAGGTAAAGTCTCAGCCAGAGGATATGTTTATACTGGTCCCTGCAGCTGTAGCATTACCCATCCCCCCCCTTAACAGTCAGCTCTGGCTGGGGTTCCCTGGGAGAGTTGGGACCCCCTCAATAAAGGGGTCACCCTGCTAGGGCAACCCAAAGGCCAGGGCTAAAGCCCATGTCTATGCCCGCCACCCTCTGGGCTGTGGTTGAAAAGTTCAGAGCATTCAAGTGTAAAATTAAGAAATAATATTGTTTTTCTTATGGGACTTCAGGACCCACAAACTAATATTACAATACAGACCGGACACTCACACAACCTTAATGAAACACAATTGCACACTCTCCCGTAGCCATTCCATTGCCCTTCTCCAGTAGAAATCCACAGGCAACCCATAAAAACAAGAAACATACTCCCCTAAACCAGTGGTCCATGTAGACATCCCATGGGTAAAGAGAAAATAAATTGATCTACCGGACATAAGAGACTCAATGTGTATACACATGGATTCCCTTTCACAAATGGTGGGCCTCTGTCTCTTGGAGACCCACCATCCAACTAGGAGAGAGCCATGTAGTAGTGCTCTCCTGATTGTCTTAGTGACACTGAGCTGTCACTCAAGGGGTCAATACGCTTTTATGGGGAAAAAGCAACAAAGAAGTCTATGGGTGGGAACCAGGGCCGGTGCTAGGCGGCCCCGGCGTTCACCCGCTCCACGAGGGGTGGGGGCCGATGACTCCAGGGTGTCCACCCGGCCTGCTGCTACACACTCCAGGGGGGAGGGGGTGAAGGGTGCCGGATGTGCGGCGTGGGCCGTGCTGCTATCACCTCAGCCTGGTGAGTCACTCCACGGGGGGGCGGGGGGTTTGGGCGATGCGGCAGCGAAGTCGCACCACGGGGGGGGGGGAGTTTTCCGCTCACCTCCATGCCATGCAGGCGGGGAGGGGGGGGGGGTGTTCTGGGAGTGCGGCACGGGCCTTGCTCCTGTCACCCCAGCCTGGCGAGTCACTTCCCTGGGGGGGGGGTTTGGGGGTTGGGCATGGGCGATGCGGCGGCGAAGTCGCTCCACGGGGGGGGGGGGGGGGGAGTTCATCGCTCATCTCCATGCCATTCGGAGGGACACCTGCTCCAAGGTCCACCAGGTTTTCACAGACCACAAGGTTAATTGAGGTCAATTTTGTGTTTTCCCTCAATTTACTTTGTGGTTTGATGTTACAGCTGATACCAGAAAGCCCATAAAATCCCCATATGCTGGTACTGTACTTGTGGTTCACCAAGTACCAGCATGTAGGGAGGCTTGCTGGGACCTACATTTCCACAAGTCAAACACAATATTGTTTAATTTTACACTTTAATGCTATGAACTTGCCACTCACAGTCCCAAGGTGGCAGGCATGGCCACAGGTCCAACCCTGGCCCTTGGATCCCTTTATTGGGAGGGTACACACTCCCCCAGGGTGCCCTTATTCAGAACTGGCTAGTTGTGTGAGTAATTCTTTGTCACAGGGACCAATATAAACGTGTCCCCCAGCTGTGGCATTACCTCCTTGTCTAGTGGAGCCCCAGTGCTGATTTTAAAAAATATGGTGGATCCCTTCATCCATTTTCCCGTATATTTTTGGAAACAGGACCAGTCCAAGAGCCCGGCACTGTTTTTTTAAATACAGAGGAGTCTCACACAATCTTTCACATTTATATTTAAAACCAGAATAATTTCAAACAGCATGGGACTAGTTATGTTAGGAGGAGGGATCCCCACACAGCTTTTCTTTTTTTTTACATTTAACTCTTTAATATACATTAAACGCATGTGACTGTTCCATGCATGCTTCTCCAAACATGCTGCCCAAAAGCGGTTTTATTTAAAAAGTGCATTTTGAGTTGTGTTTGCAGAGACAAACTTTGGTACATTTCCGTGTTGTAGTAGTGCCTATGCAAGTCCTTCTGAGTTTGGCCTATGGTACATTGATTCATACATGTGCGTTCTACCAAGTTTTTCAGGTCTATTTGAGCAAAATGTGCCGTGTTTTGTAAATTACTGAGATGCAGTTTACAGCCAAAAATCTAAATTCGAATGATAGAAAATTTACCTGTTCATGTTAATAAATATGTTGATGATAGACAAGAATATAAAATTGAAGACTTCGTGTAACTGTTGATGTGTTACTTACACTTACCACTAGATGGTAGTAAATGCATTCTTTATAAATGTAACTATTTAAAAAAACATAGTACTACCGTGAAGTAGAAAATACATAAAACGTTGCATATTTATTTATTTACAGTTTCTGATATACCGCAGCATATTCCATTGTACTTTACAATTGCATAGATTTATTTTATATTTTTTAATTCAGCTAATGAAGTTTGGTAATACTATAACTGTATAACTATAACTATACACATTCAACCATAACCATATAGCTATAACTATTCACACAATCTTATTTTACTAAAGCAGTTTATGATTCCTAAAGCTCCCGGCCAGAGGCAGAACTCTGGGAGGCAATGGAGTCATCTGCCGCCGGGCTCCTGCTCCCAAGGGGGCACCTCTCCTCCACTGTGAGTTTGAATCAGTTAATTGAAAGCCGTTTATATCACTTCTGTGGCTGACTCCTCCTCCTAGCAGGACCATAGATGTCACACTCTCTTTATTCTAAACATAATATCCATAACATACACACTTGCATACATATATTTATGTAAGGTGCTGTGTATGCGTGTGTGTTGGGGGGGGGGGGGCACCAATATTTATCTTACCTCCGGGCAACTGGGGCGAACTTACGCCACTGCTCCCGGCAGTTAGGATGCTGACATTCACTATATCGATGCCAACATCCTGACTACCGCTGGTAGACTGGCACCATAATCTCGACAGATTTTGCAATGCTGGCGACAGAGTCACGACTGTCGGGGTGCTGTACGGTGAGAAACCGAGGCAGGTTAGCATTACACTATATATTCCTGGTCTCTGGTACTATACTTTCCCAGTCTCTGGTACTATACTTTCCCAATCTCTGGTACTATACTGTTTTTTCTGTGTTGTATCTTATTATAGCATTTTGTGGCATATTTTTCAGATTTGGAGCCTCCGCGGATAAAGTGTCCAAGTGTAAAGGAAAAGGTGGCAGAACCAAACAAACTCACTGTAAGAGTTTTCTGGGACACTCCTGAGGGACTTGACACGGCAGATGGGATTTTAACAGAGTAAGCTATATAAGTAGTAAGAAATCATTACTTCCTGGCTGAATGTAATATTCATGAACGCTTTACTAATGTCACATACAGCACACCCGAATTGTTCAGTTTCTCTAAGAAAATGGTTAGGATATGGTATGTAGAAGACTATTTGACTAATTAAACCCAGGGTTGCTGACTTTTAGAGTCTCCTCACCTGGAGAAGCCCGGAGAGGAGACTTTCAGCAGCTACTCGGGAGAGGGGCTTGAGCGTGATATCATTAAGCCCCGCCCCGTGATGGAAAATAGGCTAGTTATCGGATCGCCAAATGATGCGATTGTGCCATTTTAGCTCTGTCCCCTCCTCTGAGACCCACGTATTGCGGCATTTTAAATGTCAAGGTCGGGGGAAGACGCCCCGCGATCGGGGGGGGGGGGGGGGGGCGCAGTGGGGGTCCCCCTGAATACGGAAGGGTTGCCCACCTTTCCGGGGGGTCGTGAGGGGGACCCAATTTTCGGGAAACTCCCGGCCATTCCGGGAGGGTAGGCAACCCTGATTAAACCCCTAAAAAAAAAAACATGAAGCCCTAGAGTTTTCCCCTGGAGTTTGCGATTTAAAAAAAAACCTCCACAAAAGCACAGCTAGCCCTTACACCATAATAGTTTTATTCTATTATGCAGATCTTAATAATAACCAATGGCAGCAAAATTCAAATAGGGGAGAAACACCAAATGCCATTGAGTCAGTTTGGAATGGCAGTTGGTGGCAGTTTCTATGCATCCCCTATTTGAATTTTGAACTGTGCTGCATCCGCACGTCTGACGCAACCCCTGATAAGATAGACGGGTGGGCATAGTGACATTTTAGTATCATCAATGAGGAGTACAGAATAATAAATTGGGAAGGAAGGGGAAATATCAGGTAGACCATTGCACACATGTAAAGGCCAGAGTCCTTTTCATGAAGAACATAAGATAACAGTGCTTAGAGGGGTGAATATGGAGGAGGGGGAAATTGTGGCAGCTCATTAAGCTCAAACATTGGAGTAAGTCACATATTAAAGCCAAGGGATCCATTTTGCATGGAGGATAATGCAGATGGAGAATAAGGTGTACTGGTCATCTCCATCATTGAATAGAAGAGCGCATTGAATTTTTTACATTATGTGAGGTAGGGAAGCATATTTCCAAAATTGAGAAACTGAGGTTTTGTAACTTATTGAATATGAGCCAAAATATACCTCAGGGATGTCTTGATATAAAGTTGTACAAGAGCTTTAGGGGGTATTCAATTGGTGCCTAGCAGAAACTGTTAATAAATATATGTTATTTTTTTTAAACAAATATTCAGTACAATGTACAAACATTTTACTTTTAAATGACAGTTTCAGAACAACACAGGTAGGTGTGACTTAGGGCCTTATTCTAGTTCACTCTTTCTGACAAAATCCTTCTTAGATGGACAAAACCATGTGCACTGCAGGGGGGCAGATGTTACTTGTGCAGAGAGAGTTAGATTTGGGTGGGGTTTTACTTCAAAGTGAGATCTATATTGCAGTGTAAAAATAAAGCAGCCAGTATTTACCCTGCACATAAACAAAATAACTCACCCAAATCTAATTCTCTCTGCACAAGTTCCAACCGCCCCCCTGTGGTGCACATGGTTTTGTCCATCTAAGAAGGATTTTGTCAGAAACAGTTAACAGAGAGAATTAGATTTGGGTGAGTTATGTGCAGAGAGAATTAGATTTGGGTGAGTTATTTTGTTTATGTGCAGGGTAAATACTGGCTGCTTTATTTTTACATTGCAATATAGATCTCACTTTGAAGTAATTACGCCCTTAGACACATTCAACAAATCAGATCAGCCTGCAGCAATTACCATTGTTGGCTCACTACTTGCACTAGGGTTTGAGTACCAGCAATATCAGTCCCTCCAAATAAAAATAAAGAACTACTGTACAACCCCTCTAATCCCCAACTTGGCCCCATTGCCTAAAAATAAGATACGCATCATGAAAAGAAACACATGTGCACCAAATAAATGATGCAACTTTTATTATATATATAATCTTAATTATTTAACTTTTTTTTATTTCAGTGTCATATTAAAAGGTCGCCCGTCAGGGTCAGACTTCCCAGAAGGAGATCACAGAATCCAGTATACTGTGTATGACAGAGCTGAAAATAAAGCATCATGTAAATTTAATGTTAAAATCAAAGGTATGTAAGTATCAACAATTTGGAACATATTTGTAATGTTGTAAAGGTTAGGGTTAGGAAAAGGGGGTATGGTTAGGGTAAGGCAGTGGTGGGGAGGGTGTGGTTAGAATTAAGCATTAAGGGGGTTTGGCTAAGGGGAGGGTTAGGGTTGGGTAGCAGTAAGGAAGAGTTAAGGGAGTAGGGGGAGGGTTAGAATCCAGTCGGAATCCTGGCCAATTTCATGTCAATTTGACTGTTGGTATTCAATGTTCGGAATGTCAAAATTCACGTGTATTTGGTCGAAAACTGATGTTGATTTGACAATCCAGGGGCCAATTTCGACCATGCAGTTTGGACTTTTTAGAAATGTAAACCTGACAGGCTTCAATGTGGACGGAAACGGCCGCATTTGATAGATATGTGCCGATATTCCTGACCGCTATCGGCATAGATTTACAGGCCGTGTAAGATGGATGGGGTGTGGGATGCCGTCTGCTAGGAGAATGAATAGACAATTTGATGAGAGCAAGTGTTGCAGTGAAAGTGGTATTATAAAGGTCGTGATAAACTGTATATAAAATGGAATTAATATATTTTATTGCACCCTTGTGTGTAAAATGTTAGGTGGTGCTAAGTGAAATGGTGTTATTAATGGGGTGATATAAATAGGACACACTGTAGTTGGGTGATTTAATGGGGTGCTCTGTAATGGGGTGAAGAGAAAGGACAGAAAAAGGATTTTCTACTCTTGTCTGAATGTTATGCCACCAGTACAGAACATAAATAGTAATGAAGAACTGGTGGATCCAACTACCCTGTGCATGTAAAAGAAAATAAGATGTAGTATTTGACTATTTTGTCAGTGAGTTATGTACTACTGCAGTCTCTTGTCTTCCTACCAAGTCAGGCGTTGTGCTAAGCTGAGCGCTCCAGAGAATGGTTACATCAAGTGCTCAGGAGCTGGAGACAACTATGGGGCGACCTGTGACTATTTCTGTACGGGTGGTTATGAGCTGCAAGGAAGCCCGGCCCGTGTCTGCCAGTTTAATTCGGAGTGGTCGGGGACAGAGCCAACGTGTTCCTGTAAGTATGTCTTTGATATCACATTCTCTCTGCGTAATATGTCATATCTGCTCTTTACTTCTGCACTTTAAAGACAGATAGAAATGTTGATTTGATGAAGCTGGAATATCTATTCATTTTCTGAGCGTTGTTACTTAATTTAACTACATTGCTCAGAAAATGGCCCTACATCGCTGTGTGTGTAGGGTCCATAGCAATAGGGATACATGGACCCGCACATCTCTATTGCCTGCCGATTAATATCCAGCATGCTGAATATTAATCGGTCAGGGCCGATTCTCACCGAAGAACACTGACCTTGCCAGATCGCTCAGCACACAGCGCTGACACATTGCTGTGTGCTGAGGAGTCTAGCATCGCTCAGAATGCTCATAAACACATCATTATATGTGTAGGCCCCTTTGGGCACACCAGTAGTAAGTGGGGTACACTAACCAGACAAGAGATAATGAGGGCAGGAAGAAACCACCAGTCAGTGGAAGGGTTCAAGAAAAAGACGAAGGTAGGTTTGCCTGCTGGGAAGAGACAAGGGCTGCACAGTAAATAAACTATTAGTACTGGAGAGCACCAAGAAAGCTGTGAAATGTGATGGAATGTGATGTGTGAAATGTGATGTGAATGGACTGTGGGGCAGTTTTCTTAGACACAGGGTGGTCAGAACTCTCTGCACCTTTCAGTTTCCTCTCTGTTAAACCCCCATTGAGCCACCGACTCTTTTTGCATGATATATATCACATGTGCAGCCAAGCCTGCCCAGCTCAGAAGCAACCCAAGAGATTGTTTGTCAGCCGGTGGGACTTGTAGGCTCCAGTGTGTTGTGAACGGGACCGCGCATCGCATCGGACCTGCTATTCTTTACATGCAATTTCGGTTCTATTCCTGTGACTGATTGCCGCAATTGCAGGGAAAAGAGCCCAAATTGCATGTGAATTGCCTAGTGAATGGGGGCCTTTAAGCAACCAGATCTGCAGTGTTTATCTTGGGATGAAATTACCAGGCCTGGCTAGGTTTGAGACTAAATTAAGGGCCACCAGAGTGAAAACCCGCCCCTCTGCAGGGCTGTGAATGGCTGCTTTTTCTCCTGACACTCCCAAGAAACAGATGGGTACCTCCCCCAGACGCCAGTCGTCTGTCAATCACAATGCATACAGCTAGTAATGTAAAGCCATTGCTGGCTTTCATCGCAGGATGGACTTGTGCATGCGCACTATGAAGCATGTGCGTTCTTTCGATAAACAAACAGGTCTGAATGAGGCCCAAAGTGTGAGCAAAGTCATATATAAGGCCACTTTTTTTAAATAACTAACACTATTAGCCAGGCTGGAACAGTGCTGTTTATTGGATTACCATTTATGAAGAATGACAGTTTTGTTGACCTAGATTTCTCATGCTCTGGAGACTGTATAAGCTACTGTACCCTACCAGTGACAAAAGCAAGTGTATAATAGATAACAAATTCAGTATGCAGCTTGTTAGTGTATCTGTAAAATGCTTTGCAATCCTATTCTGAATTTCCCACCGCTACTGACAAGAGAAGCCATGCCTTATTCTCCAGGGGCTCATAAGATTAACTGTAAAGTATACTGTAGCTATTAAATCAATATCCTCACACTACTTGGTTCTGAATTGATTACAATAACAACCACTCGAAAGGAAATGGCTTGTTAATTATTGTAAGATAAAAGACCTTCACTCGTATCAACATCAAGTAGGGTGGTGGATTCAGATGGGATTTTATCTCAAGGAAGCAGAGTCTTTAGTTTTTGCATTTCACTGTTACTGTGCGCCCAGTTCCACCACTAGGGTGCAAATCTAAGAGGGCAACACTACAGCAGCCTGTAGCGCCTGTCTCAGACTTGTGGGATGCTTGGAGAGGAGTTCAGCTCTATTATGTTTAACAGTTTCTTATATAGCACACAAATTCCATTGCACTTTACTATACGGTACTAGATGCCGGCCCCAATGTCACATGACCCCCATGGGCCACCACAGCATGCAGAAATGCCCAGCTAAGGCTCTGAACCTATGCAGAATATTATGCTACTAAATACTTGGTGCATTTTGCCTGAACTAGTCTAAATTAATATTGTGTTGCTTTCCAGATTTTTCTTTTATTATACAGTATGTTTCACTGACTGATTAAACAGTTTATGTTTACTTATCGAAATAAAGGCCCTAATTCTGGTTCTCTCTCAGAACCAAATTCTCTCTTTAATGGACAATGTTATGTGCACTGCAGGTGGGGCAGATGTAACATGTGCAGAGAGAGATACATTTGGTGGGGTTTGTACTTCAAACTGATATCTATATTGCAGTGTAAAAACAAAGCAGCCAGTATTTACCCTGCACAGAAACAAAATAACTCATCCAAATCTAACTCTCTCTGCACATCAGCCCCACCTGAAGTGCACATGGTTTTGTCCATTACAGAGAATTAGACTTGGCCTTTGCGAGTGAACCAGAATCAGACCCATAGTCCTAAAAGACACTGAACCTGTTTTTCTAGTCTAAAGCTGGGTACACATTAAGTGATCTTTTCAAAAACAATATGCATGATATTTTGTGCATTATCATTTGGGCACTTATTCTAGTTCACTCGCAAAGGCAAATTCCTTCTCAAATGGACAAAATCATTTGCACTGCAGGTGGGGCAGATGTAACATGTGCAGGGATAATACTGGCTGCTTTATTTTTACACTGCACTCACTTTGAAGTAAAACCCCACCCAAATCTAACTCTCACTGCACAAGTTACATCTGCCCCACCTGCAGTGCACATGGTTTTGTCCATTTGAGAAGGAATTTCTCTTTGTGAGTAAACCAGAATAAGGGCCTTAATGTGTATGTACTATATCGTTAACTCTGTCGTCTATACATGGAGTTCTGCGCAGTTCAAGGAAATCGGTAACAATATGGTTCAAGGATGATATGTCTAAATGTGTACCCCAGCTTTATCATTTCGGTACTTGTGTACTAGCACGGCGCCCATCGCATCGCAGACCATAACGCATATGATGGTATGCGATGCGATGCGATGTTAGCCGATGTTATACAATTTAAAATTGAATACCATCGAATTGTATGGCATTGTATCGCATATATTTAAAATTGTATAAGCACCCTAATGGGTTTTTCAATGTTAAAAGTGGCCCCTATAACATAATTAACGGTGATGGGTGCTTAGGAAGTTAAAAGCACCCCCAACTGCACCCCCACTATCAACGCCATCCCGAAGCGCGGCGAGCGCAGCGGTACTCGTCCTCCGACCTTTTCATACCCCCACTATCCATGTCGGCGTGGAGTTGATTTTATATAGTGTGGCGAGCGCAGCAAGCCACCGAGCCCGAAGCGTGGCGAGGGGACGCGGAATACATGTAAAGTAATATGCGTCCCCTCGTGGGGCTCACTGCTCTCGCCACGCTTCGGGCTCGCTGCGCTCGCCACACTGTATAAAATCAACTCCACACCGACGTGGATAATGAGGGTATGAAAAGGTCGGATTACGCGCACCGCCGCCCCTCGCGGGCTTGCTGTGCTCGCCACGCTTCGGGTTGGCGTTCATACTGGGGGTGGCGTGGGGGTTCATTTAACATGGTAAGCAACCATTAGGGTGCTTATACAATTTAAAATCGTATAGGGGGCTTATACAATTTTTAATCGCATTGGTGTGCATCGGGTGTATGGCATGCGATGCGATGCAATTAAAAGTCGTACGACTTAATTTTGTGGGCGCCGTGATAATACACAAGTACCATTATTTCTAATAGGTTTTCATTTGACAATGATATAATTAATTTGAGGTGCTTTGGAGTATTCACTTGGTGAATAACTGTTCAGAAATATAACATTTAACAGTATTTTCGTTATTTTTCATGTGTCTAATGCAGTTATGAATATTAATGTTATAATGAGAAATGCTGCTGAATTTCTGGATCAGTTTTATGAGAAGAGAAGATTATTGGTGATATCGACGCCCGCTGCAGGGGACTTCTACTACAGATTACAAATTGGGACACTTCAGGTATAAGAATGGATTACCATACTGTGTGATAATAAACGTACAAGGCTTGTATATCCAGAAACACATGCCTTCTGCGTGGGTCCGGTTGATAATCAATAGGTCGGCACATGAAAATGGTCAACAAATAGGACGATATTGACAAAAGGTCAAAACAAGCAAAAGGTAAACATGGTCATGATCGACACACGGAAATGTCGACATGAGTTTTTCATAATTTTTTTTTAAATGACTATTTCTTACTTCTCCATCCATGTCGGCATAAGGGGAGAATATAATAGTGTGGCACTGAGCCCAAAGCATGGCAAGCAAAGCGAGCCATGCGAGGGGATGTGTTACACTAATTGGGATTCCATGTCAACATAGATTTAAAAAAATATGAAAAACTTGCTTCGACCTTTTGCTGCGTCGACCATTTACATGTCAAAATTTTCCTGTGCCAACCTTTTATCCATGTCGACCCACTGCGTTTCGACCTTTTTCGTGTGTCAACCTCTTGCCTGTCAAACAATAGTGGTCGTCCTATTGACTTTCAACCTAGACACTGTCGACCTAATGATCCACACCCATTAAGATGTGTCCACATACACCTATCCTCAAATAGCCCCAAATACCCCCTTTATTGTCTACAGACTTTGGGCCTGATTCAGACCTGTTTGCTAAGCTGTGTATGTTTGCAGCCTAGTGAGTAAACAGGTAAACGCCAACTGGACGAACGCCCCCCCCCCACACCACCTCCGACGCCCGAATCCCCTTGCTAGAATGCGAGGGCATGTATTCCCTAACACATCCCCTCATATGTGCCTGAACAGAGGAGAAATCATTCGATGGTCACTTACTATTCAGATGGCTGCTGATGTCATGTGATATCAGCCCCCCCCCACCCCATGCAGGCATCGACAAACCTGCGTGTGCAGCGGAACACCCAGCATTTTTATGGGGACGCGGGGATCACGTCCGGCATCTCCCTCCATATCATACTTGCCTACCCTCCTGAATTTGTGGGTCTGCGCGGAGGTGGTGGGACTAACATTATACAAATTGCATCATTTTGCATAATGTTAGCCCCTCCCCCAATCCGCAGACCAGCAAATTGCTGCGACTGACTGTCATGGGGACGGGCCTGGTGACATCAGCTTCATCCCTCCCCCTTTCACTCCTCTCCGGGCTTCTCCCGGAGAGAAATGAAAAAAGTAGGCAGGTGTGCTCCATATGGGATTGGTGTAAATAGACACATCTGCATCTCTAAATGTGGCTCTAGATGACTAGAAATAAATTCTTAGTTTGAGGCAGTAAAATAATTGGCATTGTACCATCACTGTACTTTGAAAGCATCGGAATTAAAATAATACACAATAAAATACAGATAAAGACGTACAGTACATTAATAAAGTTAATGTTGTTTTATTGATTTGTGTTAAATCTTTTCATAAGTTTTATTTTTTACTATTTACAGTAAAAAACAGTATTATATACAATATTTAAAAAATGTATTAGTAGACTATCATACTATACTGGTAAGCTACCACACGGATATATGTAACATTAGTATGTGTTTCCTTTCCTTTTAGCAAGCTCAGTGTGGCCTAGATTTACGGCATGTGACAATAATTGAATTGTTTGGTGTCTATCCAACTTACATTGGGAGAATAGGACGCAGGCTGCTGCCTCCTGCATTAGGAGTACAACTCAGGTATGAACACTATGAAACATATTTGTATAAATTCCTATTTTCTTTCCTGCCCATTAAATTGTAATCTGAATGCGTTTAACTACATGAAAACTGATTAATTTCCCCCCTCTACTGTCCTGCAATGTCTGTAAAGTCTTTGTATATGGAGCAAACACAAGGGTTTATTTTCTAAGATGGGAGTTCTATTGAAGATGGGATATTGCTATGGGCAACCAATCAGAAACTACTTCTTATTTATTTAGCGCCTTCTAGAAGATAATAGAACCTGATTGGTTGCCCATAGCAACATCTCATCTTTAATATCACTCTCATCTTAGTAAATAAACCCCATAATATTTAGGTTAATTCTCAGTTACACGTACAACAGGTTTTTGTTAATACCATTTTCACCTTCTTTACAGTGCAGCTTCTTAGGTGCCTTGTATCAGTATTTACGACAGTAGTGTCACTGGGGTTAGTGTTACTGAGGGGTGAATTTATGAAGCTTGGAGAAGTGCTATCTATCCCCATAAAGAACGTTATGAGCAAGGTGATAATGGTTCAGCCAATCAGCTACAATTTGTAAATTGACAGGTAAGAGCTGATTGGCTGAACCATTATCACCTTGCTCATAACGTTCTTTATGGGGATAGATAACACTTCTCCAAGCTTCATAAATTCACCCCTCAGTGTGCCAAACAGACTGAAAAGGGGCATGCCCTCATGGGAAAAGAGGGCGTGCCTAGCCCTCCCAGACACGCCTCCACTCTGTAGGCACCTCCTCAGTGACAGGAAGCCCGGGGCTGAACAATAATGTCACAGTCCAGCTCCTGGTCACTGAGAATGAGCTGGCATTTTCTGTCAAACCCTTTTTATTCCACTGGTTAAAGTTAATTTCTGGTTTTTTTTTTATTCTTATCCCCCCCCCCCTTTAATAGTCTTGCTACCTAATATAGAAATGCAAACTCTTTTCTGTCACTTTACAATTGTATGCTTGCTGATGTTGGTGTATAAACTTCCCCGATATATATATATATATATATATATATATATATATATTTCCTGCATATAGTAGCTGATCTGCCTAAAATCGTTCCTAATTCTGATCTGTGCTGATTCGTCACCAATGTCCCCACTTAGCCTTATTTTACTGACTCAGTTTAGATCTGTATTACAGCTTAATTACACAAGTTGCCAATGTAAAACTGTACTATTGGAGCATTCCGTTCATTAGGTTAACTTGACATCCAGCGAAGGACGGCATTATAGGAATGGCTGCACATAGTGCTCTGTACAAGTTATATTCTGGTAGCAGCAGCATTCCTACTCAGCAGGGCCTCACTCATTTGGAGATGTATCAAACCTTTGAGAAAGAATAAAGTGGATGGAGATAAAGGGGGTAATTCAGCCCTGATCACTTGGCCGCAAATTCACACGGTTGCCGATTATCGATCAATTGATTATCGATCAATTGCGCATGTGTTTAGCCAATATAACAACATGAAATCCGGCTACTTTTGTTATTCATTAGCCGCTTGCAAAGTGCTTGACAGGAAGTAGCCGCCTGGGGGTGGTAACGGGCTGTTTAGTTGAAGTGCTAAGGAAAACGCTGGCGTGTCAGAAAAAAATGCTGGGAGTGTCCGAGAAAACGCTAGGCGTGCCTAAGCATTTTCGGGGAGGGTGTGTGACATCAGCTCTCTAGGCAAGATATGCCTTTTTCCATTGCACCACCGAGTAAGTCACTGGCTACATTGAGGCTATGATGACTTGTGCCGAGAGTAAAAATCATTTGATGGTGAGCCTGTTACCATGGGGTTTTGCACATATTCGCTCGGTTGTGAAATATTTGTAGCTGTACTCATCCATTTGCACAGCACATTCATTCACGGGATTTCACTTGTGTGGGGCGTCGTCTTAACTGCATGCTGGCCGCTGCGACAGCACGGCTGTGCAATGTCTGAATGAGGCACAAAATACCAACAAAATAGCCCCCAACTGTAATTTTTGTAGCACAGGAGAAGTAGTACAAACCTGCCCTGTGTGTAATAGCAGTATATGTGCTGAAGATGCCGCTTCTGCCTATGTGTTTTTGTGGCAGTTTGTGAAAAATTATTGTGGCACCATGCTGTCTTTATTGACGCTCCTATGTTTTATATAGGTTTCCCATATGCAAGGCAATGTATGTGTATGGTCTTTTGTAAAGACAGTTCTAATCTTTACGTTTTCCGATTTGGCCATATTAGACTTGCCCTGCAAGAGTGTCCATTCTTATCCAAGTTTGCTTTTGTAGGAAGGAGGACAACAAAGGGGAGTGGCCAAGGACAAAGAGGTTCCAAGGCTCCCTGACTGTGTGTAATAAGTATCTATTCTGTGTAGTATGCTCCTGCCCCCAGAATGCTCCTCTCAGCAGCGGCACCATGTACATGAAAGTACTCCGCTAGATAGTGACTGGACAGATAGTCTCTCTATCCAGCAGAAATACACATGTGCAAGCTTTCAATTGTTGGTGCCATTGTTAAAAAATAAAACAGGCGCATGGGTAGAAAAAGGACTTAGCCACTCAGAGACAGCTGAAAGTGGGAGTACATTTTTCTAGTATTATCATAGCAAATCATGATGTCTTGATCTTACAGAGGGACTTATTCAAACTTAAGGATTGGGCAGACATATGGAAAATGTGGTTTATTGCAGATATGTGTAAGGTCATGCACCTTGGGAACAGTAATCAATGTGCAACTTATAAAGTAAATGGGGTAAAACTAGGGGAATAACCAATAGAAAAGCACCTAGGGGTACAAATTGACAATAAACTTGGCTGAAGTGCTCAGTATGAAGGAGCAGCAGCCAAGGCAAATAGGATACTAGTGGTTATGGTATTAATTATAGATTGACTCTAGGTCAACAGTTACGGGCTGGGTGTAAAACCTGACAGTTATGAGCTGATTGGCCAGTGATAAAGTACCAGACACTTCTCCCTTATCACTGCTTCATACATCTACCCCCTCTATGTCCACTTGGATGGTAAAGAATGAACCAAGTCAGTCTAAACCTTTTGCTTGTGTTGACCTTCTGTCAATGACGATCTTGAGTATGTTGACCATATAAAGGTATCCACCTACCCACTGTTGACCATTAGTGGTCAACCTAATGACTGTTGACCTAGAGTCAATCTATCATGAGTCCGGATACCGATACTACAAGAGCTTGTATACAAAGGGGTATAGAGGCAAGGGGTGACACAGTAATATTACAATGATATAAAGCATTAGTATGGCCTCACCTGGAAATCAATGTGCATTTCTGGGCACCACACAATAAACAGGATATTATTGAATTGGAAATGGTACAGAGAAAGGCAACTAAACTGATCAGGGGTCTAGAGTCCTTGAGATACGAGGTAATGTTACCCAGGTCTGGTATGTTTACGGTGGAGAAAAGGTGTTTAAAATAGAGATGAGCAGGTTCGGTTTTACTTGGATCTCAAAGCCGATAGCCAATCTGAAAAATCAGAAGTTGCAATAATTTGGCAATAAGAATTGAATAATCGTAATACCAAACCCTCTCATCTCTTGTTTAAAAGGGGATATGAAACATCTCTACAAAAATATCAAGGGTCAGTATTGAGAACTGTTAGGAGCTCTGTTTACTTTGAAGACTATACATAGGACCCGCGGGCACCTGCTGTAAATACATTTAAGAGAGGGATAAATGA
The DNA here is from genome assembly GCF_055691185.1 of Crinia signifera. Taxonomy (NCBI): domain Eukaryota; kingdom Metazoa; phylum Chordata; class Amphibia; order Anura; family Myobatrachidae; genus Crinia; species Crinia signifera. The sequence continues at coordinate 98,944,378 of NC_139218.1, read as the reverse complement.
ATTTCTAGCTGAGAAAAACATACACCCCTCAGGGTAATGTACATTAACGGGACCGGTCAGCGGTACATAGGCCACTAAATAAGGGGTCAGGTCGTCTAGCTTAAAATTACTCAGTTAGGTCACGTATATTTAATATAGGTTGAACTCGATGGAAAATTGTTTTATTTTTTTCAACCTCTCTAACGATGTAGCTATACATTATTTTGTCTCTAGACTGCTCCTAAGAATTCCTGAAAACAAGTTCCAGATGGTGGTGTTGGATAAGCATGGCGTGGACAAAGAGCGATACATTATCCCTATCAACAATTCCGACCTCTTCACACTCATTGACACGTTCCCACTTCGAAAAGATGAGATGAAATTTCAAGCTGAAGTTGGCCACACGTGTAACTGATAGACTTCAATTGAGAGCGTGAGGTACTGCTGACTGTACCTGCTGTACATGTTTTCCTGAACCACCATGTGTGTGAGCTGCCCTAATTGTATGCTCAGCAAAAGATTCACTATGCCACAAACCAACCAGGGTGTGGGGGAAATAACATTAATTATGATACTACTCTAAGGGGCTTCCAGCCCGTATTGTGTCTGTAATCCCACTGTCATATTGCAAAATGTCCTATAATGATCATAGGCATGAAACCTCCACCAAGCTTTTTTTTGTCATAAATGAGCTTCGCTCAAAATCTCAGAGCACATAAGTTATTAGACATTGGCTCACACACTTTGCATAATAAGAAATTGTATGATAAAACTGCAATAACAACAACTGTCATAAGGAGAAGCTTTTTTTTAATGATTTAAAAAAAAAGAAAATGCTCTGTTCCTGGACTTCCTTTGTTATCAATTACCTAGCTCACCACAGGTGATGGCAATCACACATTACCAGGGAAGTCCAGGAACAGAGCATTTTCTCCCTGAAGGAGAGGGTCAGGTAGGCAAGCATGTTTTATGTGTGCTGAAGCTAGTGACTGTTTTTGAATGCAGTCACTGGCTTCAGCACGATGAGTTCCCTGGCCGTGCTCCTGATTAACCTGAGGATCCGAGAGGAGAAGCTGACTGGAGGCATCTAATTACTCAAAGCACCTCCAGCTGCTGTATCCAGCCCTATGTACAGTTTTTGCATAACATTTTAGCTGGTGATGTCACTTTTAAACACTTGTATAAATTTTAGATAAAATATTTTTCTGCAGAGATCCTACTGTACATTGTTTTGAATAAATGAAAAGTACATTATTTTATGTGGTAAATTAATAATGAATACAGTTATTAATTAAAAGAAGCTCTTGCATGCTCTTTTTGGTGTTATTTTGCATGAAATGGTTACAGTATGTAAATGTATTTTACTTCGCTAAACATAATTATAAATTATTTGTTATTAAAACAACTCCATACATTCAGTATGATTCCCATTTGTCAAACATATATGTGTATGATCATTGCAACTGAGAATATAAATAGGATTATATATATACAAAATAGGATAAATGTATAATTATTTAAGAAAATGCTTGCTCTCACAGAATGAACCAGTATGTGATCCTTTGCTAGAATAATACAGTAAAGAGCAATTAATTATCAAACAATTAAATTTTATAGACATAAAAACTATAACATTAAAAATATATTCAATAGTAAAGTGTATAAGAGACACCAGGGTTGTACTCCGCCTAAATAACAGAGGTGTGGCTCTATGCTCTATGATAATGAGGAAACCCTCAGTGTATCTGTATGCACAAGCTAAAATGTCGATAGCGAATCGGTATCGATGGCCACCGCATCACACCGTGTGTACGCCCATTACACACACTTACAGGCCCGGTGCAAGGCACCGGAGTGCCCCAGGCGAGTCAGGGTGGGGGCGCCCCAGTGCCGGGGGGTACCTGTTGCGCCGTCTGAGGAGTGGGCAGGGGGGTCCATGCTGGCGTCTGACAGGAGCCTGCAGTGGTGTCCTTGCCGCGCGGGTACCTGCGGCACTGTGTATAAAGCTGGCGGCAGTGGGGGGTCCCTGCAGTGAATAAGAAATAACTAGCACTATCCGCCGGGCTATGCAGCGGCGCGGGAAGCGCTTCTGTTTTGAAAACACTGGCCGCACACTGATTGGCTGAAAATCAGCCAATCAGCTTGCGGCCAGTGTTTTCAAACCCGGCAGCGCTTCCCGCGCCGCCTCATAGCGCTAGTTATTTCTTATTCACTGCAGGGACCCCCCACCGCCACTAGCTTTAATATACACAGCGCCGCAGGTACCCGCGCGGCAAGGACACCACTGCAGGCTCCTGTCATAAGCCGGCATGGACCCCCCTGCCCGCTCCCCAGACGGTGCAGCAGGTACCCCCTTTGCACGGGGGGCGAGGGGTGAACTGCCGCCCTCCATACAGCGTACGCAGCATAACACTGAAAATTCACTCACATGTATTGGCTAGATGTAAAAAGCTTAAATAAAGTTTCCAGGTACATGGACTTGCCCAAATTACAACTAAACAAATATTTTCTTTACATAAGGACTCCTTAAATAAACTGTATAAATTAGATTTAACCCCTTCCCGACATTTGACGTACATTTACGTCATGGCCGGGATGTACTTCCCGACACATGGCATAAATGTACGTCATGCCATTTAACTGTCACCGCGTCTATAGACGCGGTGACAGTTTAAACATGTCTGCTGTCCCTGCATGCCCAGGGGGGGCTGCGATGCCGCCCCCCCGTCGGCGATCGCTGTGATTGGCTGTTCAGTGTGAACAGCCAATTACATCGTTTTCTGTGTCACCGGCGAATAACGTTCGCCGGTGACACAGGGATCGGTGGTGATTGGTGCTGTAAAGTACAGCACCAATCACCACGGGGTGTAAGGGTGACACTGGTGTCACCCCACCTCACTTCACCCGCCCCCAAAGGCCGTGATTGGTTCGTCGGACCGACGAACCAATCACAGCCATGGAGGGTGATTTAAACTAACGGTGACTGCACTGCAGACGCCATTCCGGTCTGGAATTGCGTGCAGTGCGGTCACCGTGCCTATCTGCCGCGATATACTGACCTGATCCTTGCAAACACTTACCTGATCACTGCTTGTAGCGTTCCTGGATCTTGTTACTTCTTGTGACTTCCCGTGTTGTGCTGTGCTGTGTTGTGCTGCTGCAGTGTGTTCGAGTTATAGATAGAGAGATAGAGAGAGAGAGATAGAGAGAGATAGAGAGGGCTAGTGACAGAGAGTGCTATATTTTGTGCTGCTGCAGTGTGATAGAGTTATAGATAGAGAGATAGAGAGAGATAGAGAGAGATAGAGAGATAGTGACAGACTGTGCTATATATTTTTTATATATATACAGCTGTACTGCGTGTGCAACTGACTGCTGCCCCCCCCCCCTTTTGTGCTGATCAGTATAAATTAACTGATCAGCAACTTTTTGGGGGCGCAGGTTTTTTTTTTATATATATACCTGTCAGTGCTGCTGCTGCAGTGTCATAGAGTGATAGATAGTGAGAGATAGAGAGATAGAGAGAGATAGTGATAGAAAGTGCTATATTTTGTGTCTGCTGCCCCCCTTTTGTGCACCCCCAGCAACTTTTTGGGGGTGCAGGGGTTATTTTTTATATATATAACTGTCAGTGCTGCTGCTGCAGTGTCATAGAGTGATAGATAGAGAGAGATAGAGAGAGATAGTGACAGAGAGTGATAGAGAGTGCTATATTTTGTGTCTGCTGCCCCCCCTTTTGTGCTGATCACTATATCTGAGGTGATCAGCAACTTTTTGAGGGTGCAGAGGTTTTTTTTTTATATATACCTGCCAGTTGCACTGTCAGTTGCACCAAAGGTTGTGCACCTGCTGCCCCTCACTGGTAATCAGTGTCGCATCACTGATCACCTTTTTTTTTTTTTTTTTGAGGGTGCTGTGGGGTCTTTTTTTAATTTTTTTTTTTTATCAAATTTTTTTGATCAAATTCCTGTTGCCTTTGAGCGCTGTTCAGTGACGGACGTTACTGACCAACATCTGTGCTCAATTTTTGGCGCAGGACCTTTTTTTTTTTTTCTGCACTACATACACACTACACACTACATACTACATTGAAATAAAGTTTGTACCCCCCCTACACTATACACGTGTTGAAACATTTCACTACCAGAAACACAAAAATAAAAATGGCATCCCAAATGTCATCCCAAATGTCATCCCAGTCATCCAGAAGAATGTATTCAGCGGAGGAGGCATATGCCATGCTTGCCTCTGACTCTGACACAGCCAGTGAGGCAAGCGGGGAATTTGAAGGATTCATCTTAAGCTCCTCTTCCTCCTCTAGTGATGAGGGACCCCCTCAAAGACGCCCCCGTAGAGCAGCTGAGACCCCCCCCCCAATAATTGATCTCGTATGGACCCCACCACCAGACAATTTTGAGCCCCAGGTTCCTGAGTTTTTGGCCATCCCAGGAATCCAATTTGATTCCACAGGTCTCAGAGAAATTGACTTTTTCAAATTATTTTTCTCTGATGATTTTATAAATTTAATGGTGGACCAAACTAATTTATATGCCCAGCAGTTTATTGCTCAAAACCCCACGTCATCATTTGCTAGGTGGACCCCTGTAGATGCAGTAGAGATGATGACGTTTTGGGGTCTGGTGTTTCATATGGGCATAGTAAAAAAGCCAGAAATTAGGCAATATTGGAGTACAGATGTTCTGTACAGCACCCCACTTTACCGTATGGCCATGACCCGGACTCGTTTTGAGTTAATCCTTAAATTTTTGCATTACAACGATAATGCACAGTGCCCACCCAGAGATGATCCCACCTTTGACCGGCTATTCAAAGTCAGGCCGGTCATTGATCACTTCAGTGCCAAATTTGAAGAGATGTACATCCCAGATAAATTCATTTGCATAGACGAGTCCCTTATACATTTTAAAGGAAGGGTTAAATTCCGCCAGTACCTTCCCAGTAAGAGGGCAAGGTATGGCATAAAAATGTATAAGCTGTGTGAAAGCACCTCAGGGTACACTCACAGGTTTAGGGTATATGAAGGGAAGGATTCAAGAATTGAACCGCCAGAATGCCCCCCCTCCCTCGTAGGTGTTAGTGGAAAAATTGTCTGGGATTTAGTGCACCCCTTCCTGGATAAAGGTTATCACCTCTATGTGGATAACTTTTACACCAGCATCCCCCTGTTTAAGGCCCTTGGTTCAAGAGGTACAGCAGCTTGCGGTACTGTGCGCAAGAACCAAAGAGGCCTCCCAAAAACGCACATTGCCCAAGTAATGAGAAGGGGTGAAAGCAGGGGAATATGCACCGAAAATATGTTGTTGGTCAAATATAAGGACAAGAGGGATGTCCTTATACTGACAACAATTCACGGAGACAGTACCACCTCCGTCCCTGTACGAGGTACCAGTACCCACACCTCAAAACCTAATTGTATCCTGGATTACAATAGGTACATGGGCGGAGTGGATCTTTCAGATCAGGTACTGAAGCCGTACAGTGCCCTGCGGAAAACAAAAATCTGGTACAAGAAGCTGGCCGTGTATATCATCCAGATGGCACTGTATAACGCTTACGTGCTATTCCGTTCTACCAGCCAGAGGGGGACATTTATGCACTTTCAAGAGGAAGTCATAAAGGGCCTAATATTTGGGAACCAGCAGGCAGAGGGCCCCAGTACTTCTAGTACTGGCCCCCGTATTGTACCAGGGCAGCATTTTCCTGATGAAATCCCCTCCACTGGAAAAAAGGGCAGGACACAAAAAAGGTGCAAAGTTTGCTATAAAAAGGGAATAAGAAAGCAAACTATTTTCCAGTGTGACACTTGCCCCGACAAACCCGGCCTATGTATAAAGGAGTGTTTTAAAATATACCACACATCTATGGATTATTAGGTTCATAATTTCACCGTGCTTCGGGGGTCTTGCTAATGCCACATAGCACCCACCATTCATTCCACCAGAATCTGAGCCGCAAAATCCAAAAATCACTCCTTCCCTTCTGAGTCCTGCCATGCACCCAACTGGTATTTTTTGGTCACATGTGAGGCATTGCCGTACTCGGGAGAAATTGGGGCACAGATTTTGGGGTGCTTTTTCTCCTTCATACCTTCTGAAAATGAAAAATTTTGAGCCAGAACTGCATTTTTGTGTAAAAAAATGTAATTTTTCATTTTCACTGCCCAGTTGTATCAAAATTGGTGAAACCCCTGGGGGTTTGAAATGTACACTATACCCCTAGATGAATTCCCTAAGGGGTGTAGTTTGCAAAATGGGGTCACTTGTGGGGGGGTTCCACTGTATTGGTGCTTTGGGGGTCTTGCTAATGCGACATAGCTCCCACCAAAATTCCACCAGAATCTGTGCTGCAAAATCCAAATATCACTCCTTCCCTTCTGAGTCCTGCCATTTTTTGGTCACACATGAAGCATTGCCGTACTCAAGAGAAATTGGGGCACAGATTTTGGGGTGCTTTGTCTCCTTCATTCCTTGTGAAAATGAAAAATTTTGAGCCAGAACTGCATTTTTGTGTAAAAAAATGTAATTTTTCATTTGCACAGCCCAGTTGTATCAAAATTGGTGAAACCCCGGGGGGTTTGAAATGTACATTATACCCCTAGATGAATTCCCTGAGGGGTGTAGTTTGCAAAATGGGGTCACTTGTGGGGGGCTTCCACTGTATTGGTGCTTTGGGGGTCTTGCTAATGCGACATAGCACCCACCAAAATTCCACCAGAATCTGAGCTGCAAAATCCAAAAATCACTCCTTCCCTTCTGAGTCCTGCCATGCACCCAAATGGTATTTTTTGGTCACATGTGAGGCATTGCCGTACTCGGGAGAAATTGGGGCACAGATTTTGGGGTGCTTTGTCTCCTTCATTCCTTGTGAAAATGAAAAATTTTGAGCCAGAACTGCATTTTTGTGTAAAAAAATGTAATTTTTCATTTTCACTGCCCAGTTGTATCAAAATTGGTGAAACCCCTGGGGGTTTGAAATGTACACTATACCCCTAGATGAATTCCCTGAGGGGTGTAGTTTGCAAAATGGGGTCACTTGTGGGAGGGTTCCACTGTATTGGTGCTTTGGGGGTCTTGCTAATGCGACATAGCACCCACCAAAATTCCACCAGAATCTGTGCTGCAAAATCCAAATATCACTCCTTCCCTTCTGAGTCCTGCCATTTTTTGGTCACACATGAAGCATTGCCGTACTCGGGAGAAATTGGGGCACAGATTTTGGGGTGCTTTGTCTCCTTCATTCCTTGTGAAAATGAAAAATTTTGAGCCAGAACTGCATTTTTGTGTAAAAAAATGTAATTTTGCATTTGCACAGCCCAGTTGTATCAAAATTGGTGAAACCCCTGGGGGTTTGAAATGTACACTATACCCCTAGATGAATTCCCTGAGGGGTGTAGTTTGCAAAATGGGGTCACTTGTGGGGGGGTTCCACTGTATTGGTGCTTTGGGGGTCTTGCTAATGCGACATAGCACCCACCAAAATTCCACCAGAATCTGAGCTGCAAAATCCAAAAATCACTCCTTCCCTTCTGAGTCCTGCCATGCACCCAAATGGTATTTTTTGGTCACATGTGAGGCATTGCCATACTCAGGAGAAATTGGGGCACAGATTTTGGGGTGCTTTGTCTCCTTCATTCCTTGTGAAAATGAAAAATTTTGAGCCAGAACTGCATTTTTGTGTAAAAAATTTAATTTTTCATTTTCACTGCCCAGTTGTACCACAATTGGTGAAACCCCGGGGGGTTTGAAATGTACATTATACCCCTAGATGAATTCCCTGAGGGGTGTAGTTTGCAAAATGGGGTCACTTGTGGGGGGCTTTCACTGTATTGGTGCTTTGGGGGTCTTGCTAATGCGACATAGCACCCACCAAAATTCCACCAGAATCTGAGCTGCAAAATCCAAAAATCACTTCTTCCCTTCTGAGTCCTGCCATGCACCCAAATGGTATTTTTTGGTCACATGTGAGGCATTGCCGTACTCGGGAGAAATTGGGGCACAGATTTTGGGGTGCTTTGTCTCCTTCATTCCTTGTGAAAATGAAAACTTTTGAGCCAGAACTGCATTTTTGTGTAAAAAATTTAATTTTTCATTTTCACTGCCCAGTTGTACCACATTTGGTGAAACCCCTGGGGGTTTGAAATGTACATTATACCCCTAGATGAATTCCCTGAGGGGTGTAGTTTGCAAAATGGGGTCACTTGTGGGGGGCTTCCACTGTATTGGTGCTTTGGGGGTCTTGCTAATGCGACATAGCACCCACCAAAATTCCACCAGAATCTGAGCTGCAAAATACAAAAATCACTCCTTCCCTTCTGAGTCCTGCCATGCACCCAAATGGTATTTTTTGGTCACATGTGAGGCATTGCCGTACTCTGGAGAAATTGGGGCACAGATTTTGGGGTGCTTTGTCTCCTTCATTCCTTGTGAAAATGAAAAATTTTGAGCCAGAACTGCATTTTTGTGTAAAAAAATGTAATTTTTCATTTGCACAGCCCAGTTGTATCAAAATTGGTGAAACCCCTGGGGGTTTGAAATGTACACTATACCCCTAGATGAATTCCCTGAGGGGTGTAGTTTGCAAAATGGGAACACTTGTGGGGGGCTTCCACTGTATTGGTGCTTTGGGGGTCTTGCTAATGCGACATAGCACCCACCAAAATTCCACCAGAATCTGAGCTGCAAAATACAAAAATCACTCCTTCCCTTCTGAGTCCTGCCATGCACCCAAATGGTATTTTTTGGTCACATGTGAGGCATTGCCGTACTCGGGAGAAATTGGGGCACAGATTTTGGGGTGCTTTGTCTCCTTCATTCCTTGTGAAAATGAAAAATTTTGAGCCAGAACTGCATTTTTGTGTAAAAAAATTAATTTTTCATTTTCACTGCCCAGTTGTACCACAATTGGTGAAACCCCTGGGGGTTTGAAATGTACATTATACCCCTAGATGAATTCCCTGAGGGGTGTAGTTTGCAAAATGGGGTCACTTGTGGGGGGGTTCCTAACTTTTAGCATCTTATGGTGCCTAGAAACCTACATGGTGCCTAAAAAATAATCTCATAAAAAGGAGGCTCCAAAATCAAGTAGGTGCTCCTTCTATTATGAAGCCTGTGGTTTGGTCAACGTGCACACTAGGGCCACATATAGGATATTTATGAAAACAAAAGAATTGGGGGAATCAATTTTTAGTCACATTTCTCTAGTAAAATCTACTGTGTTCCTTAGAAAAATGTATTAAAATTGCAAATCTGCAAAAAAAAATGAAATTTTGAAATTTCACCTACACTTTGTTTTAATTCCTGTGAAACACCTAAAGGGTTAACAAACTTCCAAAATGCTGTTTTGAATACTGTGAGGGGTGCAGTTTTTGAAATGGCATCATTTATGGGGGTGTCTCACATACAAGTCCCTCAAAGTCACATCAGAACTGAACTGGTCCCTAAAAAAATCAGTGTTTGAAATTTTCTTGAAAATTTGAGAATTTGCTATTCATATTTTAAGCCTCCTAGTGTCCAAAAAAATTAAAAGGAGGTTGAAATAATGATGGCAACATAAAGTAGACATATGGTCTATGTTAGTTATTAACTATTTTGAGTGGTATGATTATTTGTCTCACAAGCAGAAAATTTAACATTTTGCAAATTGCAAAATTTTCCATTTTTTTACGACATTTTGGTATTTTTCACAAAAAAACACAGTCTGTATCGACGAAAATTTACCACTAACTTGAAGTACAATGTGTCACGAGAAAACAATCTCAAAATCACTGGGATAAGTAAAAGCAAAAAAAAGTTATCCCCACTTAAGTGATACCTGTCAGATTTGAAAAAAAGGGCTCTGTCAGGAAGGTAAAAACTGGCTGCGGCGGGAAGGGGTTAAATGAAGACAACAAGTTTTGTGAAGAAACGTTTTATAATAAAAACTGAAATAATACAGAATGCTTAAAACATAATATTTAGAAATATTTTTTTCTAACAGCAATTACAGACCAATTCCATTATTGTAAAATGAATTTATTTGCATTCATGGACCCATATTGGTATGTTTCAAACATTTGAGAACAAATACAGCCTTTCTAATGAATCCTGTGAATATTGAACTCATTTGGCAGCTCTGTCTCATGGAATATAATAACCAATATTTACAAGGAATATACAATGATCAGCCTGAGGAATATGGCTATCTCAGCTTTGGGCCACAAATGATGAACATCTAGGGAAATATGTAAGACTTATACATATAGCTGGAGTATTGTGCTACCAGGACCTAGGGACACAGATGACTGATAACAGGAAGTGAATGCATAATTTTCATTTTATTACGTCTTTTAATTCTATATACAATAAATATGCTGTACAGTGAAATTATTTGGCACCTCTTCATATCAAAATATTTGTGGGGGGATTTATGAAATGCCTCTGACTGTTATTTTGAAGCCATTATAATGTAAATGCTGATTCTTGTAGCATAAATACTTTGCAAAATAGCAATTATCGTTAGAAGAGTATGTTATTATATATCAAAGCTTTAAAACAAGGGCAATAAAAAAATCTAAGCTAGTTTAAACTACTGTATGCCTAAATTAACATATGACATTCTGCACAAACACACACACACGCGCGCACACACACACACACACACACACACACACACACACACACACACACACACACACACACACACAATATGTAAGACCAGAGCAGGTGGCACTCACCATGATTTAACAACAATGGAAATAAGGAGAATTAATGGTTCAATATCTCTATTTTGATCGGAATCAAATGTTCTGATGAAAATCGAAAAATTTAAACTTGAATCCTGATGAATGCCGTCTGCTCTGGACTACGTATGTGCTCCCACACATTGGATGGCACCTGGGTGATACTGCGTATGCACGGGAAATGAGTACCGATTCTTCTAGTTGTTTTGTATATATTATTTATATATATATATATATATATATATATATATATATATATATATATATATATATATATGCAGAGGAAGGAGAAACGGCATTCCAGTCCGGACCGATAACAGTAAATTTTGCGTTTTATCACAAGTCCTGGAGTGACGTTTCTCCTTCCTCTGCATGTACATTTGGGGTTCCCACCCCAAGGAATGGGCAACCGGGCCAGAATCAATACGCTGTCCTGGCAGCGGGGCAGTGCCGGTCTCTTTATACAGTACTATGTGTATATATATATATATATACACATATACATATTTCTTAGCACAGTGTAAAGAACCATGCTGTAGCGGGATCACAATGTGTACTGTACATACGCATAGCAGCTAAGCTCCCGTATAAGTGAATGTGTTGTGCTCGCATTGTAGTGTATGCACAGCGGAAGCAATGCCATGCAGACACATACGCCCTGTTATGCCGTGAGATTTTATATATATATGTCTGGCTCGCCCGCCCTAGAAAAGCACTATAGCCCCAGGTGCCCGCACAATGTTGGCTCGGTGAATTGGCCAATAAATAAGTATTGCCGTAGTCTCCAATAACAGAACACTAAAGGTCCATACACACGGGGCATTTTTGCCCAGCATGTTTAAAGAGAAATGATGGGGAAAATCGCTGGGATGAAAAAAGCTCAGTGCTAAGCCTTTTTTGCCCATCTTGTTGAATTTCCCTGGGGTGGACGGCTGTCCATAGAAGGATGCTATGGACTGCCGCCCACTCTGCCCACAGACGGGTAATAACATCAGATAAGCGTCCAGGCCTGTGTTGATAAGGGAGTGTGCATCAGCGCTCACCACTCACTGCTGCCCCGTACACACTGGGCGGCTTTCCAGCTGAAAGCAGCTCAGATGAGTACACTGAGCTGTTTTTAGCTCAAAATCGCACAGTGTGTATGGGCCTTAAAGCTGCCCATACACTTGCCGATTCGGCCGTGCGTTTTGTGCTTAAATAGCATTGCATCGCATTGTATGCCTTGTGCATGCAATGCGATGTGATAAAAAGCAAGTACAAAATATGTATGTGCAGCACATACTTTTTGTACTGTGCGATGAGATGCTGCGGGAGCGCGCATCTCATCGCACACATCGCGGTGCCGAGATCGACACGTGTATGGGCGCCTTAAGACCTTAGTGCTCTATATATTATTTTCTTATACACAAAATATTATTAAACTGACTACAAAATCAAGAAATATATGCTAGACTACACTAGGACACAATGATGCATCTTCTATTTTTTCGGACAGCAAAGAAGAGACAAGCCTGCCAATTGCTTACTGCTTATGTGAGTTATTCTTATGACAAAACAATGACATATGTTTATAAATAAGATCATTGGGACCTGATCCACCAATATAAAAAGTCTGTTGCTTAACGGAGATAAAATATTGGAATAAATTATAGCAATGTCTCTATATGTCTCTATATGCCCTGAATTGCTCAGGGTGGTCCAGCAGTCCTCACCAAACCCCCATTATGTTACTAACCACTGTTCTCTTTTTTGATGGAGCTGGCAGTAAATAAACCACAAGAAATGGACACTACAATGTTCCACTTACAGGCTAATTCCGTGTGTGTAAAGGGAGTTTGGCCAACCAAGTGGGAAGTAATGCCAAACACAAACAGACCTATACTGAACAAGCCTGGCTGGAATACAGTTCATTGCACAAAACAGACAGAGGAATTCAGCTAGAACATCTGTGCTTATTCCCTACACACTGACAGAACGAGGCTTCACACACACATTCAGATGTGACAAACACAATTCTATATAACACATAATAAAGCTGAGGTTACTGGGCCTTTGAGGATTATTATCAAGTATTTTTTTCTGTATATAATTTAAGTTAAACACATTTTTATACAAAATTTCATTGAATCTACATGCAATAAGTATTCATCCAAAATACAGACGTACAGTATAGTAAGTACCCTGTAGATAAAGTAACTCAAGCCATGGTGGGAGTGCAATTAGTTCCTACAGAGCAACACTGATAAACCAAGCACAAGTCGGCGATGCAATGACGGACAGTCTACTTAATGCATGTGCTAGACTGCCTTGTCTTGATAGTTCTATGACTTCTGACTGGTGTGTTTGCGTTTTGCCATGGAGGATCTCAACATCAAGGTTCCTTCAACTGATGTTCCAGGATTGTCCATCATCTTTTGCCACAAATACTGTTCTTCACCTTGAGCATCCATCCAGTCAACCTCGTTTCCATAACTGGTACCTGTAGATGTAAGCCACAGACACTTAACAGACCTGCACAATTTACTCACTTGCTCAAGTTTCAAAGATTCCTTTCTAAATATGCTATGAGCCGATTTACACTGACACTTCTCCCGGTCTCTCTTATATAAGATTGATTTGTCACATAAAATTAACTTCAGTAAAGATCACCAGACCAATTTTACCTTAGGCTACTTGCAATATCACATCCATCACAGGGTCAAGCGCAGGCTTTGACTGGGTGGAATTTAAATTTGCCTCTCACTTTAAATATATTCTCTTTAAAAAAAAAAAGCTACAGCTGATCAGGTTACAGTGGCTACATGCAGAGATGCAACCATTTTATGTACATTCTTCTCTTGGAAGCCCACGTACTGCTCTGCAAAAAGGTTTTGCAGAGTTGAAAATTGCATTTTCCCTTTACGTAGATATACAGATGGAGCCATCCTCATCTAGCCGCCTCAGGATAGCCATGGTGAGCCATGGCTATCCGAGGCATAATGTTCTCAGCTGCAATGCAATACATCGAACAACACAGTAGGGGATTAGCAGAGTAATCCTATTACTTAATCCTAATAAAGGGCTAGATGAGGATGACTCTATCTGTATGTAGGATCTTTGCTAGGTTCCGATTCCAGCGACCCAAACCTTGACTCTAAACAGTTGAATGTATATTAATAAACAAAACTGTCTAGCAGAACTTTATATTGTTTATATCATTCACTGAATGCGATGAGTGTATGAGACTAATACAACACTCTATCCAGTTCCATTTTTGTCCGCCCCCTGTTGAAAAAATATATTCCGTCTTGACCACTACCTGCGGAGCCATACTCCTATTTGAAAGTGAAAAACATGTCCTCCCGCACCAGGTATCACCAAAGTTAGGGACCCCACTGGTTCCAATCCCTACTACTTCTCATGTATAAGAAACATGTATGGAAATAATTCAGCCCAAACTAAAGGTGCCCATACACGGTACAATTATTGTATTAGTTTTGGACTAGATCACACATTGCAATGCATCGCATACATTTTGCAATGCAAAGCAATGAGATGCAATGAAATGCAATCTAGTACAAAAAGTTGCCTAGTTTGTCAATGCCTAGGGCCGGCTCTGGGTGTTTGGTTTGCTTCTATAGAATCTACACCATTATTCTTCTTCTGACAATCAAAGTGGGCGGCCACAACACAACCCTGTCACCCCTGTTCCTGACTCTTGGCTTTAACATAATGAACACAGTTCTGCCAGTGAATTTCAGTGGTATTATAGCTCTGCATTCATTCACTATTATACAATTAAGTTCTTCTAGTAACAGTCAGGGGCATAGGGAGGGTGGAGCACCGCATACTGTGTCGCCGGCTGCCCCGCCCTGCTCGCCCGCTCGCTCCCCGCCTACTCCTCACCATCCCGGATGAGCTGCCCTGTCCGCCGCTATTTTCAATGAAGTCTCTCGCTGGACTGCTAGGCAATATGCACTTGCGGTCCAGCAGCCATTCAGAAGCAAAAATTAGCGGCGGAGAGGTCAGCTCAGCCGGGCACAGTGTGGAGCGAGCAGGCTGCAATCCCCCTTGGCAACGAGCTATTTAGTACCCCTTGGCAATGAGCTATTTACTCCTCCTTGGTAACAAGCTATTTCAGTCCCCCTTGGCATCGAGCATGAAGCCTCTGGCATCAAGCATGAAGTTCCTAGCAATGAGCATGTAGGCAAGTGGCACTTATGTGTCAAATGTGTAATGGGCATTATGGTTTGTTATATAGTATGTAATGGTCATCATGTGTTGCCTTATCTGTAATGGACATTACGGTTTGTTACATAGCATGTAATGGGCATTACAGTTTTTTATATAGTATGTAATGGTCATCATGTGTGGCCTTATGTGTAATTGGCATTAAGGCATGTGGCTTTATGTGTAATGGGTATTACAAAGTTCACTAAATTGTGCAATGGGAATTACGGTGTGTGGTATAATGTTAGGCCGCAGCAAACATTTAGCTGAACCATAGCAATTGATATTACAAATACTATTTAAAAACATTGTAATTGCTTTTGTTAACTGAAGCACATCGTAAACTAATTAGAATAATTACATTGCTATACTGGATGTCTTTACAGGCTAATGAATATATAAGTCTGCATTCAAGCTACCAAATTAAGCTACCAAATTAAGGATCCTTGAAATCAAACTTAAACAGCTGTACAAGAGATGGAATAGTGTACAGCAGTATGCAGGCCCGTTAGTGGGTTTCATGTTCTGTTTGTGATGCAGATATTGTAATAAATATACCTCTTAATATAACATTTACTTTACAAAATGATAAAACAGTCACATGACTGAGGACTTACCGGTGCCACAGCCCAAAGAGACTCCACCCAGGAAAATGTTGCTGGACAATGATTCCTTGTCCCAGACTGTAAGCTCTAGGCACACATTTTGCATATCTTCTGGCTGGAGGCTGGTGAATGAGAATGTGTGGTTCCACTGAGGATTGACAGACTTTTTGATGATGGCAGTTTTGTGCTTTGTTGATTTGTTGTTATCTGGTAATAAATATCTGGGGGTTTAAGAAAAAAATAACTTAATAAATTGTTAGCACAGTCCAAAACAAACATAAACATCAAACAACCCAACATATAAATAAAACTTCAGTCATAAATAAAAACTGACTCACTCCACTGAGGATTAATTGCTGTAGAATAGTTTTATAGGAAGCCTTTGAATCAGAATGTGGAAATTCTCATATTTAAATAATTCATTTTTTTCCATTTCTGTGCATATAAATATCAATATTTGAAAACATAAAAAAATCCCTAGTTACGGAAGATGAGAGACACGCAAATCGGTATTACTTACTCTCTGGGTTCGGTATGATACTGCTATACAAATAATGTAAATAGGTATTCAAATAATATTTGTATTGAAATTCAAACAAAATAAATATGCGTAAATACATTTATCAAGTGTTGAAATATAGTGGTGTCCCCTTACATCTAGCCTCCCTGTACATTAAACAGCCATAAATTCACCATCGGTACTCTCATGCTTAACAGACCTTAACACTTAACTTACTAACTTATCTAAAAATAACGACACGGACACAAGTGCTGGCGTTTCAAAATAATGAATGTCAAATTTATTTTTGACAACAGACTAAACTATATATATATATATTGGTGGCGGCACTAAAGAACGGTCAGATTAAAGAAAGGGGGGTGGGTTAGGATCACCATACCATTCACACACCGCTGGTGACCAACTCTCCCAGCCACCACCCAGGTCGGTGGTGGCAGCCATCTTCTGTGCATAGAAGTATGGCTCGTGACAATCGATGCCTGGAGAGCTCACCCACTAACCTACACACATTCCATCTACACAATTGACCGTTCTTTACCGCCGCCCAGGTGAAGAAAATAGAGACAGAAAATAGGGATGGGAGGGTGGGAAACTTTCCAGAGAGGAAGCTGACTCCTGATCACAAGACCCTCTGCCCTGCTAAAACTCCTCCCTTGACACCCATTGGCTGCCAGCCGCAGCCCTATCTGTCCCCACTGTTAGTTCCTCCCAGCATGAAATCCCCTAGGTGATTTATGTCACCTCTAGCTTAATCAGCCATCGGTGTTCCTTTTTAGTCACACTATTGTGAGGAGTGACTTTGTAGCAGTGAGTGTGTTTTCATGCGCCTTTCTCCTTTAAAATCCATCTGATTGGCAAAACAATGAATAAAGCAGCTATTGCTGATTAAAATGTTATGTGGCCTGTATATATTCTGTGTGTGACTGCGGGTATAACTGCATACGAAATGTTACGCTACAGTACTTTCCTAGAAAACACCCACACCGATGGCCATCCCAACAGCAGCAGCCTTGTGATTCTTTCAGTTGCAGTCACAGCACTGTACTCAGTCTCCAGAGGTAGTACAACTCAGCTGCCACAGGTGGCAGTGCTGAGCTCAGGCAAATGCATTGTAATGGAAAACGAAACTGAAAGAATGACGGATCAGGAGCGGTGGCTCACTCACTCGTTTATCGGATCCGTCCAAAAAGATCCGCTTCCTGTGCAAATGCTCCATCTGTACCCGGGTAAGCTGTTTAGCGGTGGTGGTGGGAGGGAGGGGGACTTGCTGAGCATAGGGGGATTGTAGGGACGGGGCAGCTCTGGCAGTCTATCATTCTGGGACTGTGTGTGGGCGAGTAAAAGAGGCTCTGATTGACACACTCCCAGAATGATTGACACATGTAGCTAAATATATAAGAGATTTTACAACATCTTTGAAAGAAAGGAGACCGGGTGTGCATTTAAAAAGGTGTGACAGGCGTTGCCCTGGTGAATGATGGTTCTCATTCATCATATGCCATTAATGAGCCAAGTGAGAAATCTATAGAGCAAAAGCTTATAGCACATTAGACGTGCACACTCCATTACATTCATAAATAGGAGAAAACATATTAACCCTATGAAATCTCCACCTGTCCTCTATTACAAGATCAGGCTGGACTTGAGTAAATGCATTCACAAACAGGCCCAGGTTGCTTCATCAGGAGAGTCTAATGTGTTTTTGCATCAACTGGGAAATTAGTCTAAGGCCTTCACACGGAGGACTGATGGCATACCTCCCAACATGACCCGCTCCAGGAGGGACACAATGCTCTGTTTCTGTACTTCCCTCTGAATGAATACCTGCCATCACCTGTGTTGAAAAATACCTTTCATATCAATTACCCTGTTTGGCACAGGTGACGGCAATCATACATTCAGAGGAATGTCAAGAAGCAGAGCATTGTGTCCCTCCTGGGGGTGTGGTATGGGGTTCCGACTGTCGGGATCCCGACAGTCATTAGCCCGACGTTGGGATCCCGACTGCCCGGACTCAGACAGCATGGCGAGCGCAAAAAAGCCCCTTGCAGGGGCTTACAGTGGGGGATACAGTGGTGTGTGTGTGGGTGTGCGGAAACATTCTAATGATGAGGTAAAGGTAACACTGTCTGCCCTATCATAATGAGATTTGCTTCTTAAACTGGGTACACACCCACATATTTATCTGTCCAATCCGTCTGGTGGGAACAAAAACCTGTAAATGTATGGGAACATATGAGAATCAACCATTAGCTCTCAAAATGCTGTTAAATGCACAAAATCTATCACTCTGATAAGTTTGTTAAATCAAATGGAATTCACCAATTTGTCTGAATGACCATAGTCTGTTTCCCAGAATGGTTGATTGTCATTTGCTCCTATACAGTACATTACCAGATTTGTTTTTCCCCCAGACAGATTAGACAGATTGGACAGATACATCTTTAGGTGTGTACCCAGCTTAATTCACTTAAACTATTGCAACTTCTGCTTTGAATTCTAATTACCGCTAATGTCAATTTCATTGAATGTTTCAAAATATATTACAATGATGAAGAGGTTGCACAGGAAAAGTTAGAACCTCTGAAGCAAAGTCAGAGAACTGAAAACAAATCTGACAGAATACAAATAACAATTAAATATGCCTAATTTATACACGATATCATTTTTTTGTAACATTATTTATCGGCAACCAGCTACAGTATATAATAATAATATATAATAACAATAATAAGTCTATGTAGTAAGCCTTAGAGAGAGACAAAGTACCAACCAGCTCCTAACTGCCGTGTTGCATTCTGTGTTTGAATGGTTAGTGCTTTATCTCTGTCCACTTTATCTCTCTCTAAGGCTTAGTATGTTAGTATGTACGTAGGGCCTGATTCAGACCTGTTTCCTAGGCTGCGTGTGTTCACAGCTAGCGAACAGGTAAACTGTGCCCGCCACCCGACCGAGCATACGCTCCCCCCCTACACCACCCGAATCCCCATGTTTGCATGTACACTTACACCTCCCCTCACATCTGTCCGTACAGGTGAAAAATCATTGCCGTTCGCAGATAAAAGTCAGTCTACACTGACTGTTAT